>NC_072487.1:71209289-71509289 GCF_027574615.1 Eptesicus fuscus
GGGACAGGGACGCTGTGAGAATGAAATGTCTCACTGAGCCGGGCAGGGAGAAGGCGCCGGGCGAGAGTGGTTTCTCTTCCCCCGATGCAGAGAAATCGTGAACCGACACAGGCTTCATCCTGAAACTCTGGGGACGGACACCCAGAGAGCCTTTCTCTCAGGCCAGATTCACAAATGCCACCGTGGGAGGAAGAGTGTCAGGCGCCACGCACAGGGAGACGGCGATTCGAACTCTGGGAGTCATCTCGCAAAGCACCTCTTCGTGGTGACTCATCTGGGGACTTGCTGAAAATTCCTTTGTGTTAAAAACAAAAGTCGAGTGAGGCTGGGGTTGCACGGAACCTTTTCCCTCCACCCCTGCCCTCGCCAGGGTAGCGGGGGCAGCGCAAGATTTGGAGAGTCTCCGGGCAGAATTGAATCTGATTTCCGCGCAGCAGGTCACCAGGAGCTGGGACTTGGCCAGAGGAAAGGAAACGGGGTGAGGAGGAAGAAGGCCAGGGAAATAGGGTGGCAATGACTTCTCCCCTCCTCCCCCACGTTCTAGCAGTCTCCAGCAAATGCCCCACCCACACCTGTTTCTGAATTATAGGCCAAAAGGAAGTGGGAGGGGGTGTGGACAGGAGTTCATTACTCCCCTAACACTCAGCAGCAGCCGTCAGCGGGCCTGCAGCTAGACCCCTCTCTGCTGGTTACGGCTGCCTGTGTGACCTGGGGCATGTTGCTTGACCTCTCTGAGCCTCATTGGTGAGGCCTTCTCCCAGCACCTGCTACCCCTTCCCTGCTTTATTTTCTCCCCACATTTATTATTCTCGAATGCCAGATATTTTTCTTCCTCTAACCCCACCTCCAGAGTGCAGCCCATCAAGACACAGTGCCTAGAATAGTACCTGATTGGCAGAAGGCACTCATACATACGTGTCAGGTGAATGAATGAAGGAACTAACGTTTGTTGCACAAACATAGCCACTAGCACTGACCGCGGGTAACCCTGCAACACACTTCTAGCTGTTTTTTATACTGTTCGTTTTCTGTTATTTTTTTTTTTTTGCAATATTTATCTTTTATATTTAACTTTTCACTCTATCTGATATTTGTTGTGAAGTGAGGTTGTAAACAGATCCCCAACTGAACGGCTAACCAATTTGCAGAATGATCCATTTTGTTCCTGTTGGCTAGTGAAGGCCTGGGACTGGGCTGGCTCCGCTAGACCGGCTGCTGCCTGGTCTGCCCCTTCTCATACCAGCGGCCCAGAGCTATGCTCTCCGTGACATGGGATTGTTGAAACTCTAGATTAGGCTCAGGCACTGGAATTAGACAGTCTGTGGTCCAGCTTCTAGCTCAACAACTGACCAGCTGGGTGGCTTTGAGCAAGAGAATTTGCTTTCTCAGTTTCAGTTCTAAGCCTCATTTAACCCACCTGTAAAATGGGCACAAACGTAACATAATACCTCCTTCATGGAATGGCTGTGGGACTGAACACCGCAAGGCTGGCAGAGTCTGGCACACAGTGGGTGCTCAGCTTGTGGCATTACTGTTACAGATCATAGCCAGTTGAAGCTAGTTCATTCACTGGGCAAATGAGGCCCAGTGAGCATCCCCTTATGCTAAGGTGAACAGATTGTCCCGCTTTTGGCGGTACAAAACCGATTTTTAACAATTTGTCCCGCGTCCCACGGCGTTTTTAAAAAGTCCCTAAAACGCCGTGGGACGCGGGACAAATTGTTAAAAATCAGGACTGGACGATCTGGTCACCTTACCCTATACTCAAGCTGGGCAGCCCTGCTGAGGGACACCGCACAGTTTTGCATGTGGAGAAGCAGCAAGTGTGGAAACAGGAACCGTTCAGCCAGGAGCTGCCCCTTGTGTGGGGGGAGGGGTCCCCTGAGGAAGTGAAGCTGGGAACTGAGCTGTGGCTTTGGCCCCCACGGAGGCTCTTGTCTCCTTAGAGGGGGTGTTAAACATTGATTAGTGGGGTCTTACGTCCTCCAGAAATCTATGCACATGGACTCTTACTGGTCCTGGGGTCCACAGGAAGTGGGGAGCTCCGGATGAGGAGATGTTGGTGGGCAGGGAGCAGAGCTCCCACCAAGTCGAGATACCCTTGGGGCCCCGCATTCAGCAGGCACAAAACAAACGCTTGTCGATTGGCCAGTTTCCGTATTACCAGGGCGGTAGTGGGAGCACTGTTAGGTGAGGGGCACCCAAGGATGCGGGGGAGGTGTCCATGGGCCGGCCCCTGCAGACCCTAGCCCTCGGTGTCTAGAGCCCCAGAAGAAGGGGAGATGCCGGCGGGACTCGCTGTGTGAGTTTGGGCCTCAGTGACGCTACCTTTGAAATGGGGAGGGGCGCCTGGGCTGAGCGAGTCCCCGGCCCTCCAAAGTTCTTGGGAGCGTGGAGGGATCCAGCGTGGTGAGGCGGCAGCCCCGGCGCCCCCCAAGCCTGCGTGGCGCGCGCGCACGAGCGCAGGGGGCGGCGCGGCCCCGCGGCGGGGAGGGGCGGGAGCGCGCGCGCGCGCGGCCCGCACAGGCGGCGGCGGAACAGCGAGCGGGCGAGCGTGTGGCCGCGGCGCCGCCAACTCCCGTCGGACCCACGACTCCGGCCTGCCGCTGGCGCCCTGCGCGCCGTCCTCCGCGCCGGTGAGTGGCCTGAGGCCGGGACCCAGCTGGATGGGCCCGCGGCCGGGGAAGGGGCGGGGGCCGGGCCGCGGGGCCGTCACCCGCACTGGGGCCGAGGGCGGTCCGCGTGCCCGCGCGGCGCGCGCCCCAGGCTCCGCAGGGGGAGAGCGGGCGGGTGTGCGCGTGTGAGGCCGGGGCACGTGTGAACGCGTGAGTCTGAGTGTAGCGTGTCCGCGGCCGTGCGCCCAAGCGTGCGTGTCCGTCTGCCCCCCAGGCTGTGTTCGCAGGAGTGTGTGTTGGTGCTTCAGGCAGAGTTGGTGCGTGTGCACATCGGAGTGCCTGGCTTGTGCGGTTTGGAGTGAATGGGGGAGGGGGGGGGACGGGCATGGACATGGCTCCCATTGATCCGTTTCCTGAGTGTTCGCTATGTGCCAAGGAGTGTGCCAAGCGCTTCAGCTAAGGTCTCATTTTTGTGACCGAGTATGTGTGGATTCAGGGAGTACACGTGTATGACCGTTCCCAAGTGATTTGTTCGGGTATTCATGAGCCTCTGAGAACAAAAGTGTTCATGTGTGGGTGTGAGTGTGTAATCAGTGTACAGGAGTGTGCAAATATGTTTATTAGGAAGGCTGAGGGTCCCCGTTTGCGCCCACCAGGACTATTGTGTGATGTGCCCGCCTGGTCCCCAATGCCAGGGAGCCCCTGGAGAGAAGCAGGCCTGGTGTGGTCACCCAGTTGGTGCCAGGCCTTGCTTGGTGAATGAGGGGGCCAGAGGTCAGACCCACAGAGGCTGGCTGGGTCTGGCAGAGGGGTGGCCTCAGAGCCAAGCCTTGGCAGGGTCACTGGCCGGAGCCTCAGGGACTCCAGGAGGAACAGGCAGGGCTGGGCTGTGGTGGGCCTGACCCTGGGGGACCTGTGTCCAGTTCTTCCTAGATGGCCTTCTGGCTCCCCTAGCTTTGTTCTGGCCCTGGCAAATTTTAACTTTTCCCCTAGGCCTGGCGGGGGCTGGGAGGGGGAGCAAGGCTGGCCCTGGGGAGACCAGGGGTCCCCAAACACTCGCCTGAGTCTGGGCAGCTCTCTGCCTACCTTGCTAAATAGAAAGCTACTCCTCTGGTTTGTATCCAGCCCCGGCCTCCCAGAGCCCCCAAGACAGTAACAAATTGATCCCAGCAGGCTTGGGACACCCTTCCAAGGTCTGTCCTCGCAGCTTTGACTGAGTTCTTTTGTGCTTTATACGTGTGGAAAATCTCTCCCGTCCAAAGTCTTAATTGCTTTAAGGCAAACTTGAGAAACTCTGGAGCCCCCTAGTTTCTCTGAATTGTCAGAGTTCAGCCCGCCTTTCTGAGGGAGAATGTCGTCCGTGGAGCTCGCTGTACGTGCAGGGGAACCTCGAGGCGCATTTGAAAACCATGGCGTTCATGGAAGAAGAATTTCATTGAAAGGGATGCGGAGCGGCTGGAAGTGCCTGCTCCCAGCTCAGCAGCTCACCGAGTGAACTTTGGACGTCTTCTTTCAGCAAACAAAACCTGGAAGGAAACAAAAAAGACCCACGTTCTTTTTCTTTTTGTGTCTTAAAAAATGAAAAAAAAAACACACACACACACACCTCTGGGTTTGCTGGAAATGCTGCCTCCCCGCCCCCCATCACGGCATGGCTGGGCCCTCCCTCGATCCCCCACCCCCAAATAAAATATGCCTGTGGGAGCTGTGGATGAGTCACTCCCTGGCAGAGAGCCCCACGGGCAAACATCTGGGAAGGTTCTTGCCTAACTTCCCAGAAGAAAGGCCCAGGATTTAAAATGGTCCCTGTGGTTTGTCAGCCCTTGCCGTCCTGTCTGCTTCGAAAATGACTGCAAAAGTGGTTTCTCTCTCCACAAACGAACGTCTCAGGCATGAGCCTGGCTTGGTCTGGGTTTCAGGGCTGTTCAGGTTTCAAGAAAAGGTGCTCCTGGCTTTGCCAAGTGTTACTTTTGGTGGCTCCGAGCAAGGAAGGAGCAGGGGCAGGGGGAGGGAGGTGACATTCATGGAGCACGCACTGTGTGCCCAGAACCCTCCCAGTAGTCATGCTGCAGATTTTGGTTTTATCTGCACAAGGAAACTGAGGCTCAGAGAGGGTCAAGCCGTGTCCTGGGACCACTAAGAGGAGGCAGAAGCAGAATCCTGTCCCCTGTCTGACTTCCCCCGATCCTTTTTCCAGCATCAGGAGTGTGACATGTGCCTTCCAAAGGCGCACAGACTGGGTGCTGAGTGCTCTTACACACATCCACTCATTTAGTTTTCACCGTGAGCGAGGTGGTTATTATCCCCATTTTACAGATGAGAAAACCGAGGCGCAGAGAGATGAAATGTTGTACGTAATATTATGAAACGAGCACTACAACTAACGGCCGCTGTTCGTTTATTGAGGGCATACCGGTTGCCAGCCAGGGTCCTTTTAGTACTTTATTTCACCCAATCTACTCACCATCACTGTGAGATGGGAACTGTTAGGATGCCCATTCTGCAGATGAGGAGCCTGGGGCACACATAGGTTAAACGACGCGCTGAAGACCATGTGCTAATATGCGGTTGGTTGACCCTGGATTTGAACCCATCTTGGCTGAGCAGAGCCCATAATCTCCTTCCCGCGGAACCTGGAAAGTGACAGCCGCTGTGTCCAGTGTCTGGCCCAGGGCTAAGGTCCAGGATTGTTATCCTGATCTTAGAGGGGAAGATGAAGACACGGGAGGTTAGGTCACTTGGGCAGGGTCATAAACCGGCAAATGGCCAAGTCAGGATCCACGCCTCTGGTTCCAGAGTTGAAGTTCTTAACCTTCAACCAGGTCTGTGTGCCTTGGTCCTGCTTTTCTGCTGAAAAACAAAAACAAACAAAACAAAAACACAAGTGGATTAAGTCATGCTAGGTTCCTGCCCAGCTGTCCTCAGAGAGGTCTTCCTGAAGGCCACCCTCCGTCCTTGTCCCCTGTGGCCTCTCTGGGGGAGGTGACCAATGCCCAGGGCCAGTGCTGTCAGATAGAAAGGGCTACAGTTCATTCACATTTCTCTTTCCTCGCTAAGTGCCAAAGATTGCTTTCAGAAGGGAAGTGTCAAAACAATTGTCAGAAAGAGAAGAATATTCCCTTCCTCTTTTCCGGTCAGACCAAGAAAAGGAGCTGCAGGGCGGAGAATGAGGACCCTGGTGAGTCATGCGAGATTAAATACAGGTTGGCACGTCCAGGCTCCTGTGGGAAGGAAGCAAGCTGGGACACTGCCCTCCGTCCGGAAGAGCCCAGCCTTCCGACCCCTGATGGTGGAGCCTGACTCCCAGGGGCCTGACTCTCAGCTCTGAACGGCTCCCTTGTCACCGGCCATTTCAGCCCCGCGCCTGCCTCTTCTCCTCCTTCGTTTCCATTTATATCTGGGTTTATACCACACGGTACTTGAAAGGAATGTGTTGCGTGAGGACCTGTGCGGTTTGGGGGGTGTGGTGCCCCTGTAAGTGTCCTCCGGTGATGAAAGGAAAAGGTATTTCTCTCCCTTCCCAGTACTTTCTGCAAATTGATGAACATTTGCAAATTGCTTTGAGATGCGTTAATTTAAGGTGTGAAATAATAGATCTTGAGTGAAGGCTCAGCCACATTTCTGGCATTGATGGATTTCTCTCCCGTCTGGCCTGTGATTTGGAGAGGTAAAAATAGTCCTTGTTTCCGCATTTTTATCTTCTTTTTTCCCTGACGTCATTCTAAGGAAGCAGCGTGCACATGCCACGGCCCTTCCCTGGGCCATCACCCCGGATGGCGCCAGGCTGTGGAGCTCAGGGGACCTGGAGGGCGCCCGGGGTGCAGCAGGCGTCGGGGGTGGTCTGGGCACCCTGCGAGTGTCCGTGAAATGGCGCCGGTATGAGCCGATAGCCAGGCTTGGCCAGGGGCCCTCGGTGGCTTTTTGGTATTTGGCCATCTTCTCATTTCTGACTCTTGGGTCGTGACAAGGTAGCTTTTGGGGAAAACGTTAGTTTGCAAAGAGAATAAGCAGGCCAGTGGCTTCGCTCGTCCCTCTCGGAGCTGGTGACACACACAGTGCCTTCCTTTGGCTGAAACTGAACCAGACCGACCGCCTCCTCAGGCCCGGCTCCCAGACAGGAGCTGACATTAGGGCCGACCGGTTGGTGGTGTAATTTCCGGCGATGTTTCAGTTGGGAACCTGAGCGAGCATTTTGACATCTGTCCCTCTAACAGGACTTGCCTGTGTGGAGACAGACCCCCCCCACACAGCCTCCGCCGCTGTCTCCAATTCTGGATTTTTCCACAGACAACTTCTCGGGTGGTCTGGTGGCAAAGGACCAGTCTTCTAGCCAGGCTGCTTGGCATCCACTGGCAGGATCACCGCACCCCTCCAAACCCTCAGTGGGGCGGCGGGGGGCGGGGGGGGGGGGCCTCGGTCTGGGGGGAGGGGGCGAGCGAGGGGCCCCCGGAACTGAAAGGTGGTGGCGCAGCCAGATCTGAAATGCATTCAATTCCAACGGCCTTGATCCGCATGGAGCCATTCTTTCTTCCTCTTAGACATCTGCGTGATGGTGACCTCATAGAGAAGAAAAAGGGGCTTTATGTAGGGAATCCACAGCGTGTGAAGGAATTCGGGCCGGGGAAGGGGGAGGGAAGCCGCCGTTCAGAGCCTGCCTTTTCCCCAGAGTTGTTTAACCTTCACACTTCAACATTGGGCAGGGGGAGGGGGCTGCCTTTGACCCTAGTGCACGGAGGGCCATTTACGGGGAACTTCCTGAGCCCAGGCTACTGGGTTGAGTCCCTCAGGCCCATTCTCCCTGCAGAGTTGGGATTTGCCCCCAAAGCCTAGCTGGAATCACTGCACAAACGATCGGCTCAAGCTGCAGGTGAGGAATTCAGTTGGCTCACAACCCAGAGAAGAAAACGGGAGACTGGGGCCCGGCGAGGGGGAGGCCCTCGCCCGCAATCCCAGTTAAGCACTGAGCCTTGGCACCACTCAGGAGCCAGTCATTCGTCTTGGAGGGGGGCACCCCGTGAAGTGATGCATATACGATGCTCGGCGTGTGGGGAGCGCCTGGCCCGTGCCTGCCGCTCGCTCCCCCAGTTTTTACGAAAGACGGCATAGAAAGTGTTTCATTACCGAGGACCCGCCCAGGGCCGCACGGTCGTCTCTTTGTCCAGAGCATCTCAGTGCCCCTGCGTATTGAGGCCCTGAGCAAGGCAGAAAGGGGTGTCATTGAACTACCTTCCTATGATCGATGACCCACAAAATTGACGAGGCGGAGACAGCAGCAGTTTGGAAAGAGGCAAGATCTACATGTCAGGTGGCCCTGGGCCTCTCTGGAAAATGTTTAGAAATCAGTATTTCTCGTTCCTCTCCACCCACCCCCTGCCAGGCGACACAAGTGAGCCTGGCACGTGTGTTTGGTGCCACCTCTGGGAGTTGGAGGGTCTCGGGAGGCTCCCTGAGCCGCGCCGGCCACGGGGCGTTATTAAGCAAGGCAGGTGTCCCGTGGGCTGTTCACACGGCACCAGCCCCACCGGAGGTCTGTGCTGACGGCGGCGGCTGTCACGGCCCCGAGGCGGGGCAGGCAGCCCTCGGTCAGAAGAGAGCTAGCCGCCCTCTCCCCGCCAGAGGCCCGAGGGAGTCCATGCGGGTTTGGCACGGACTAAGCCCTTCGGGATTCCCGCAGGCTGACCTTTCCTCCTCAGGGAGAGGCAGATCCTTGTCCCCAGGGAATGGCTGCCCCCCGTGAGGCGGCTGCTGCGGGAATTCGCCCACGTGGTGTGTGTGGGGAGCGGGGAGCACCAGCCGGCTCGGGAGATCTTTCAGTCCGGCGCCTGCTGGTCACCCCCTCTGGCACAGCCTCCACGTCCTCATCCGGAAAATGGGTCCGTAACATCAGGCTTGAGGCCCTCGGTGCTTGGACACTGTTTGGGGTGACTTGCCTTAGAACTCCAACTTTAGGGTTAGAATTCTGAAAGAAAAGGACCTGGGATAATCTCCCCCTGAAAAGCCACTCTGAATGAGGGGTGTGCGTTCCAGGATGCAGGGGTGCGGGGACCCACACCTGCCTTCAGCCACAGCGCGCCTCCCACCACGTTTTACACGAGGAGGTTTTGCACCAGAGTCTTTTAAAGGAAAGGTTCTTATATGAAATATCCACAATCCATACATTTAGAGACAGAGAACAAATGGGTGGTGGGTCTTGGGCTGGGGGAGGGGAGCAGCTGCTGAATGGCGGACCCAGGGACGCCTTTCGGGGCGATGAAAATGTGTCAGAGCTAGGCGGTTGCACAACGTTGTGAATGTGCTAAATGCCACGAATTGTTCACTTTAAAATGGTTAATTTCATGTTATTGGCGGGGTTCGGGGGGTGTAGTAGAAGAAAAGGTTCTGGTGCTTAAAAATCAGAAGCATGAAAGCCTCTCACTTTACAGAGGGGGAGACTGAGGCCCCGAGAGACTGTCCCCAGCCTGAGGTCTCCGTGGCGTCTGTGGCTGCTCCGTGGCTTCAGCCAGACCACGCTGCAGCCTTCAGCCAAGGCCCTGGTGGCGGCACCTGGGCCTGGGCCTGGGCTGTGGGTGAGAACTCGTTGCAGAAGCACAGACCACTCAGTGCCGAGCCGGCTGAGCGGACTCTTTCTTTGTTAACAGACACACCCACGCTGGCTGGTATGTGGCTGTCCGTTCACTCACTCATTCAAGAAACACGTCCCAACATTCTGGGTCAGGCATGGTGCTGGGAGCTGGCCCAGAGACCCTCTAACAACCCCACCCCTGGGCCCGCCACCCGCTGGGGGGGGACACGTGTGTCACGACTCCCTTGTAGGTAATTTGCAGTGAACATCTTTGGGGACTCACTCTCGGGGGAAGTGGGAGGACGTCCAGGAGGGAGGGGCAGCCGAGCCAGAGACCTGAGGCCCGGAGACCCGAGAGGGCAGGGGTGAAGGGCAGGAAGCCCGCCGAGTGAGGGGGGGTGTGGGGCTGTGGGATGGGGTGCTGGGAGCAGGCCCGGGGCCCGGGCTGTGGGCAGACCCCGAACAGTGTGAAGCCAGGGTCCTCCTGCCACTTCCTCAGCCTTTGAGCCCGTCAATAGGTCCTTTGTATGAGCACTTACCACGTGCTACATTCTACTCTAACCCCTCATGGACTCCTTCACCCTCCCAGCCAGTCTGTGACGTAAGTACCAGTATGCCCGTTTTATGGACAAGGAAACAGAATCCAGGATACCTGGTGCTTCGATATCATTAGCATGAGTGCCAGGAGGAACCCGCATATGGGGGGTTGGGTCTAGCGAGTCAAGGGCAGAGGCTGCCATCTGATGTGCCTGTGACGTGGACTGTGAGTCGGGGGCCGGCCCAGGGCCTGGAGAGGGCCCCCTGGGCAGCTGGAGGAGCAGCATGTGACAAGCTGCCATGCAGGGAGCACAGAGCATTTGTCTTATGTAAGAGAAGGCAGCGGGGGGGGGGGGGGGTCAGCCACAGAAAACAGAGGCATAGGTGGAGGAGAAGGCTGCTGAGGTCCGACCGGACCTGGGCGAGATTTGGTCTTTATTGCAAGAGCAGCGGGGTCCCTGCACCTTCTGTGGCTTTACTCTGCTCCATCCAGGGAGCCCCCTTACTTTTCCTCACACATGCCAAGCACACTCTCCCTCAGGCCCTTTGCATTGCTGTCCCTCCTTCCTGAAATCCTTCCCTCAAGTTCCCATGTTGCTCCTAGCCTTCATTCAGAACACTACTGACGTCACTTCTCCAAAGAGACCCCACCAGACGTGCCCCCCCCCTGCACCCCGCTGCCATCAAAACAAGTCCCTCCTCCCTTCCCCCTCCATTCCCGGGCCTGGCTTTATTCTTCTCCAGGGCCCTTCCCCTTCCCGGACATCCTATGTATGTTCTCTGCCTCCCAGACGAGACCCTGAACTCCATGAGGGTAAGACTTGGTCTGTGAACCACAGCTGTGTCCTTGGTGCCCAGCACCGTGCCTGGCTCATGATGGGAAGTGCTCAGTGGCCGGATGCTCGGAGAATGTTTATATGAAGTTACTGAATCTGTTAGCAAACTTTGCCCCCCCCCCACCCCAGTGGGCAGTGAAGGGCTGAGGGGTGCCTGTCTGACTCTGTGCAGAGAAGGTTTCTCAGAGGAAGGCTCATCCTCCAGGTATTCCAAAGAGGAAGAACGGAAGTCCGGAAGGGCTTGTACCTCCCAGGGTTACAGGTCTCCATCCTCCGCCCCTTCTCTTCCCCGGCTGCTCCTGAGGGTCTGTATGGGAGGGGCTTTGGGCTGGAACGGGCAAGTGCCTTGTCTTGAAGTTACATGTTCTGTCAAGCACACTTCCTTTCCTAGAGGGCATCTCTTTTGGGGGTTGCGTAGGGAGGGGAAGGGGCTAAACCCTCCCACGGCTCCTCTCGGCACAGACATTGCTGTGTGGCAAATGAGCGGGACCCCGGATTCCGCCCAGCCCAGAGCACGGGGACTCCCCGGCTGAAAGGAAACGCTTCCCTAACTGGTGGGCCGCTGGGCACCACATGGCAGCCAGGGAGCCGGGGAGAGGGAGCCCACCCCGGGAGTTGGGCAGGTCCAGCTGAGTCCCAGCGGATGTAGTTACAGCCGGATCTCACGTGCAGACGTGGCGTGCCTGCCTCAGTGGCGTGCCTTTCCTCTGTTCGTCTCCCGCAGGAATTTGAGTGGCCTTTGGTGTTTGTTTCGAACGCCAGCCTCCGTGGCTAACCCAGGCGGAAACGGGACTGGATTTCTGTCTGTGTGGAGGCTGGGACCAGGGTGGGAGCTGCCTGCTCTTGAGGGTGACAGCATGACGTTTAGGAACCACGCAAAGAAAATACTTTTACTGCAAGCCAACACCTTTGGTTAGCGCCTCCTTCTGTGACATCCCAGCTCTTCAGACACCGATCACCTATAGGTTAGGCACACGAAGACCACAGTTTCCAAACTCTCCAAGGACAGTGGTCTGTAAACGCATTCTAGTGACATTTGGGGGCAGGAGGGGCAAGTTTGGAAGATGCTGTTTGGTCGCTGGTGTGAGAAGTTCCTGGATGCTCCGATGGGCGTAAAGGGTGGCATCCTTGAAATTGCACCGTGCGGAGAATCCGGGCATATGGTCACGGCGATGTGCTAATGTTAGCCGTTGAGATATTTAATTACCCAGAAAAAAAACCCCTTGCCTACCCACCACAGGTTACTGGAGAGCCTTTATTTCTCAGGAGGAGGGTCTTGTATGGTGTAATCGGACCGGGGAATCATTATCCTTCATGAATTTATTAGCTGATTAAGTGATTTATCTGGTCACACGTTTATTCCTACAATGGCCATTCATCCAGCAACATTCCCTGGATCCCTCTCCGTGCCTGGCCTGGGGATTTCCTGGATCCCTCTCCGTGCCTGGCCTGGCGCTGGGCACTGGGGAGAGAATGAAACAGAAGGGCAAACATTACTACATCCATGTTGGGTGCCAGCCCACTGGGCGGTGCTTTGGGCTACAGGTGAGCTAATTCATTTCCCCATGGACGTTCCCTGAGCACCTACTGTGCGCAGACCCGTGGAGATAAAAAAAAATGAAAACGGTGCCGCTCCTAGTGGTTTGAACTCCCATCCCATTCTGATGATGTCTTTTGTCTGCATCTCTTCGCTTTCGGTAATACACACAGCCAGCCACCGTGCACAGGCCACATGACGAGGTCCCGGGCATGAGCCAGAAACAATCCAGATGCCCAGGAACCGACGTGAGAACAAAGCATCCCCTTCACACGTTGCGTCTCAGTTCAGCGTCTTGCCACCACCCAGCATTTTGAGACAGAATGTGAGATCTCGTGGTTGGCTAAATACATAAATATTTTATGTCTCAATATTCTGAAAACGAAGCCCAAATGCGCAGAACTGCAGCACATCAGTGCTATAGATCATATGTTATAATAATCTGATGACATGTTGTTTAAATATTTATGGGCGGATGCGACATGACAATGGGGGAGCGAGCAGTCAGTCTTCAAGCCGAGTCCTGGCAGATGCTGGGAAGGAGGGAGCGGAATCGCGGGTCCCAGGAAGCGGCACGCGATGCTCGGGTTTCTGAGTTGGTGTTCTGGGGTTTCGTGGCAATAGCAATGGCTGACACGTATTGAGCTCCTGCTGTATGCTGTACCCTTCACTGACACCATTTCGTTTGTCACTCCAGCAAACCTCTCGAGAATGGGACTCTTACTAACCCCAAGTCACGGAGGAGAAGCCGAGGCTCAGGGCAGGTCCGATGGGGCCCAGGCCCCACAGCCGGGGGTGGCCCAGGATCCAGCCCAGCGTGGCTCCACTCTGCAGTCTGAGTTCCAGTCACTGGGGGATGAGTCAAATCAGAAAAGCCGCCACCACCCCCTGCTGACCCCTTGCTTGGTCCTGCCTGGACTTCCTAAGTCACAGAAAGGATGTCTGTAGAATGTCAGGTGGGAATAGAAACCACAGGGAACTCATACCTAACAGCAGAGCCATCGTGGCCCCGAAGGGAGTTCGCTGCAGACTGCCCCCCAGTTAGTGTCTGTGCCCCAGCCTTTGCCTGGGATGTGCCCTCTCCCTGCAGCGCCTGCCGGGCTGGGGACGCTCAGACGCACAGCCCCTGCAGGCTCCGGCAGCCCACCTTGCAGATGCGGGGCTCCTGCGTCTCCCAGAGCTGACCCCACGCCCCCGCCTTCCGGGGCAGCCCGAACGTGGCAGCCGGAGGAGCTGTGGCTTCCACGCCCCACCCTGTGGCTGGGTGTGTGAGCTCATCTGACCCCAAGAATGGAGGGCGGCAGAGATTGCTGGGCTGGGGAGGGGAGCGGGCGGCCGAGAACCTGCCTGGGGAAGGCTGGCCACAGGTGAGCTGAGGCTCCAAGCCCCAGCACGTGCACCTTTGTCCCACGAGACTTCACTTAGAAGTTCAAGGACTTTCAAGACGTGAACACAGACCTTGAAACCCCAAGCACGGGCTCCCTTCTGAGGGCAGGCCCGATGCGCTGGTCACTTCCATGTGCACCGGCCCTGACCGGAGGGCTGTGGCCTCCTCCCAGCAGCACCCACATTTCACAGACTGCATGGCCCCTGCACCTGGTCCCTCCCTGGGCTCGGAGCCAGATCTTATTTGAAGGAGACGTCCTTCCGCGAGGCACTGTCACGGGCCCAGGATGTGAGCGCTGTCAGCCGGCCTCCCTCCTCACCCAGGGCCTCCTCGGAAATGCCCTCCTGATCTAATCCCTCACGTTGTTGCTGGATGTTGTTACACTGACAAACCCGTCCCCTCCGACTTCCCGTCCTTGAGTGACAAGGGTCAGAAATCAAATGACAAGGTTGCTGACCCGCTCGCTCGGGAAGCACGCCAAGCAGATGGTGCCCTGGATATCAGAGAGGGCGGGGAGCTCGGATTCCACCAGCCACCCACGCTGTTCCCAGCCCTGAACTTGGGGGTCTGGCAGCCGCAGGATGTGGGTGTCTGGCCACTCTCGAAACATGAACGAGGGAGGCTCGGGAGAGTTAGCTGTGCTTGTTGCTCGGTGCCTGCTGTGGGCCCGGGACCGGGCCAGGGGTTTTACCTGTGTTGCCGTCGTTAATCCTCAGAACTCTGGGGTGACCCCATTTTTCAGATGAGGATAACTGAGGTTCAGAGAATGAAGCCACCAGTCCAAAGCCATAAGCCACACAGTTTAAAAACAGTTGAGCCCAGGCCCAGCTGACCCCCAAAGCCAGTGTCCTTTGCATAGTCCCAGGCATGGCTGGATGGCTGGGGTCACTGCCTGGCTGAGCCTCTGCCCCCACCATCTGCTGCATGTGCGTGGGGATGGGACAGGAGCCAGACCTCGGCCGCTGCCTCTGAGCAGTCACCCTTCTTGGCAGGGAGCGGGTCCCGAGACTCCAGGTCCAGCTTTATTCCTCCGAGATCCAGCCAGCCCCGTGGCCACACTTAGGCCCAGAGATGGAGGAGGCAGGCAGTGGGGTCTGGGCACATCTGGATACAAGTCACTTCTCCACCTTTTGATACAAGTCACGGTCTCCTTGGCTTGTCACTTGTCCCAGGGCCCTCAGCTTTCTCACCTGCAAAGGGAGGGGTCATCTCAGCTGCTGCCTGTGGGGCCGTTTTCAGGACCCAGTGAGAGAAGCTCGTGCACACAGGCACAGAGCAATGGGCGGCACTTTTGTGTTGATAATCAATGACACTGCGGGGTGAGGCCTGCAGCTCGGTGCACCCATGACGCTCAGGAGCACCTTCCACACTGGGGCACATGGGAAATCACAGCCCCCCGAGCCGCCCTCCCCAAACAGGTCGTCCCCTCCTGCTTTGCTTGGTCATTCGTTCATCCAACAGAGCCGGGCACTGTTCTCAACGCATCATGAAGACACAGAATGGAGCTGGCGTGCTGGGTGGCGAGGGCAGTCATGAGCAGGAAGTGAATAAAGTGTGTTCAGTGTTACTGGTCCGAGTGTTGCAGACAGATGGACAGGGCTGTGGCCTGCGGGGGCGTAGGGAGGGGGGGCTGGTGTCTCCGGGCTGCCTGGTGGACTGATGCACCCCCAGTGTCTCTCTCCCCCCACAAGGCGGTTGCTGGGGATGTAACATGTGCCTGTTGCTCAAGGTCCCAGCTCTCCCACGGGCCGGGATGGCCTCTCGGGTTTCCTTTGCCTCAGGTGTCTGAGAAAGTGGCTTCCCCAGCGTGAATGGGGGAGTTTTTCTCAGGCTCTCCCCGGACTCCGCTGCTCTCTCAGGGCTGCTGGTCACCAGGGCCACCGGGCAGTCCCTGGCCATGTACTGTCTATCGCTCGGACTCCTCTCAGTGACCCCGTGACCAGGCCTGTTGGTCCTAGACCAGGAAAGGGAAGCGGAGCGGGGCTGAGTCATTTGTTCAAGGACGCACAGTAGGTTTGTGGCCGAGCCAGGATTTGAGCCCAGGTCTCTCCACTCTAGTGTGAACGGGTGTTTTTGTCTGAACAGCAAAGTCCACAGGTTCTGCTCACAGTAGCATATGCTCAACACGCACCTGCTGTGTGGTACCTACAGGGTGGTACTGGGTGTTGGGGGGGGGGGTGGGGGGCCGAGAAGCACAGAAAGATCGTGGGTGCTCAGATTGGTGCACCATTTGCCATGTGAGCATTTGCCATGTGAGCTGGGTTGCTCCAGAGCTGGGAGGTGGGTGGGCTTAGCCTTGCTTTGGGGATAAGGAGGCTGCCAAGGTCACACAGCCCCGGGCAGCCTGACTCCACGCCCACTTGCTCTGCCTGTGGTCAACCACGGCTGCCTCTGTAGCAGGCTCGGCCTCCACCCTCATTTTGCATTCGGACAAGCTGCAGCCCGAAGAACCATTGGGCAGCTTGATCCCGAACCGGAGAGAAGGGTGATGAGCCGTTTTGTAATTGGAAATGGACGCCCGTTCTGCAGTGAAATGGCCTTCGATGGCTCTCCTGGCAGGAGGTGACAGTGTGTGATGAGGGCCTGTGGGCGTGACGGGGAGGGGCTGTGTCCAGGCTCCCCCCCCCCCCCCCCCCCCCCCGGGACTGCCGGGAGGGCATAGGGATAGGGTTTTATGGCATCTGGGACAGAGGAGCCTCTTAAAGGAAAACGTTCCCACAGCCCCCCCATCCCACCGTTGGCAAACAGTCCTTAAACGGCAGAGAAACCGCCGCGTTCACAAAATGGTGAGCCGGGGTCCGGGCCCATTTATTTAAGCCCGGAGTCGGCCAGGCTAAAGACTCCAGCTCGCCACCCGCTGCAGCAGGGGAGCGCAGCCTTCGGGGCCTCCCTCCCATTACGGGTTTTGTTGTGTGTCTGTAAAACGAGGCTTCTGCTGGCAAAAGCAGGTTTTAGCGAGCGCAGCCGCTCTTTCAAGACCTAATAAGGCCCCAAAGGAGGGTGTGTTCCAGCCACACTTTCCTTCCCCCCGGGGCGGCCGCTTCCGCCGGCCTCCTGCGCACACTTTGGGCACGGTGTGCCATCCGTCTTGCTTCCCATTAACAGAATTACCGTCATCACTTCTGCAGGATGAGATGGGCCCTTTGGAACCGCCTTGGGGACGGAGGCAGGAGCCGCCGCCAAGCAGTTTTGCTTAGAGGAGAAAGAAAGGGAAAAAAGGAGAGACAGAGAAATACCAAACCCTGACCGGTGGACGGTTCCTTGGGTCTGAAGAGCCCGGGCCGAGGAGGGAAGGGGCACGGGCGGGTCCGATCGTGTCCTGCTCACGTCCCTGAGAGCCACCCAGGGACGCCTCTTGGAGGGGAGTGGTCAGGGCACGTGATGGCCCCGGTTCCCGACCCACGTGAGGAGGGCGTGTCACCCGTGCAGCCTGGCCGAGCAGGGTGAGGCCCCTTGAGCTCAGAGGCAGGGGAGGCGGGGGGCCCAGCACGCATGGGGCACTCCCCTGTGCCTGGCACGGTGCCGGCCGCTTTGGGTTTGTCTTGGGGAGTGGGTATCATTGGCTCCGTTTTTCAGATAAAACAGCAGAAGCCCAGAGAGTCCCCAGATTTGCTTCCGATCACACAGCTCCTGAGTGGTCGCTGTGAGGTCTGTCCGTTTTGCTGGGCTGCCCTCTGAGAAGAGAGCGAGGACTCCCAGCCCAGACGCCTGCCACCTCCAGCCTGCCCCTGCCTCACCCCCTTCGGTGGTCGGGAGGAGTTAGCCAGGTGGGGCGGGCATGCCAGGGGGAGCACCCAGCGTGTGCCGGGGGCCGGAGGCGCAGGAAACTGAGAGGCCCGTGGAGCTGACGTGGGGAATGACAGGTGTCACCTGGGACGGGGGTCAGGCAGGTCAGGAGGCCTTGGCTGCTGAGCTCAGGAGGTGGACAAGGAGAGGGGGTATGACAGGAGGTGTTTTAGGAAGGTCATTCTGGTGGCGTGTGTGGAGATGGTTTGGTGAGGGTGGGGATGCCAGGAGACAGACTGGCAAGGAGGCCCCGGTATGGATGCCCCTGTGGCCTCTCCCGGAGCCTCTCGGCTGCCTGTGAGGCCGCAGTTCCACTCAAAAACAACCTTCGGCTGTCTCCCACCCCCACCCACCCAGCCCTTTCCCGCTGGGTGTCAGAGCCGGGAGGTGGGGGTGCGGGGTGGGGGGGCTCACCCTCACACCCTCAGCCTCTCTCACAGCTTTCCTGTGACAAACAAGGCCGACGCCCGCAACTCGCCGGGGACAATGTGAGAATAAATGATAAAATATGTAAAGCTCGCAGCACTGCTTTGGGGAGGGAAAAGCAGTGCCGTGGATGTGTTATTTTCCCTAAATCCGGATTTCTGCGTGTCATTTTTTTCTTCCCCGTCAGGGAAGCTGTTTTGACTCCCGGGGATGAGAGGAGCCTGAGTTAATGGGAGCGCATCCGCCGAGCCGCCGTGCGAGCGTCTGCGCGGAATACATTTCTCCCCACTTCCAGGCCGGCTCATTACTCTGCAGGAGCCCGGGTCTGACGCCTTTCCGGGGGAGCGCGTGGTGTCGTCGCTGTGATTGGATTCCTGTTCTCCCTTGATTGATGGACCGACTGATTGGTCTGGAGAAGTCAGAGGAGCGCTGTAAACACGAGCAGCCCTGAGTCTGCCCGTCTGTCTGGGGCGTGTGGTGTGTGTTGGGGGGTGGGCTGGGGTCACAGGTTCCCCCGGCCCACGGGAGTCAGCCTGTCTTGGGCTGCCGTGTGGCACACAGCAAGGGGGGGGCTCCTGGCGTCAGGTTTGGTGTGCGGCCGTGGGGTGGGCAGGCAGCACCCCACGGATGAGCTGGCTGTTCTCGTCCAGGCAGCGTTGTCCATGGAGGCCAGGTCCGCAGGAGGGTGAGCCCAGGCTAGCCACAGCCCCCCGCCCATCTCCTCACAGAGCCGGGTGAGGCAGGGTAGTTCTAGAGGAGTCGGGGTTCTGCCTGCCAGCGGGCTCAGCCACGCCCCTCCCACCCCGGCCCACCACGGGGCCTGCCGAGCACCCCTTTGGGTGAGGTCCAAACAGTTTTATGTTGAATGGGTGAATGGGGGGGAGGAGGCCAACGTGTCAGGTACTGGGTGGGTGACTTGATATACCGGGGTCTCGTTTTATCATCACCAGAATCCACGTCCCCGCTGGAGGGACTGATTCAGGGAGGTGAGGATGGCGGACGAGACACCCAGCAAATACCAACCCGGCTGATTCCACTCCTCCTACGGGGCTGTTCCCTCCCCACGCCAGGCTCCCCGAGGGCTGCGCGTGGCCTGCCCAGGCCAGTGTCCACACTCCCCCTTCCCTCTTTCTCACTTCCTCCCGGCGAGGGTCGTCCCCTCCTCTGGAGCACCCCGCCCCCATCAGTGCTCTGCAGAGATGGGAGGGGTGGGCCTCCTGTGTGCCCGGCGCACCCCGGGCCCCTCGCCTCTGAGTCTCAGTGCACAGTGAGCCTTTTCGGGAGGTCTTCTTCCACCTCCAGATCACAGAAGGGAGGCTCAGAGAGGAGATGAGACTCGGGCAAGATTTCCCAGCAAATAAGCGAAGGATCCCCGCTTTGAATCCAGGGAGGACAGCGCCTCCTGGCATAGTCCCGCTGGTGGGACTCAGTTCTGTGGGCTCACCTGGGGCGTGATGCCAGAGGTAGAACTTTCCCACCAGGAAAGAGCAGGAGTCTCCTAGGACCAGGCAAGATGAGGGGGCACCCCCTTGGCTCCCTCGGAAACGTGGGGCCATCAGGGTCCCCAACCAGCCCAGCCAGTCCATGCAACCCGCTCCTGCCCTTCTCTTTCCGGCTTCGGTTACCCCTTCCCCCACCCCGGCCATGGGGGGCGGGGCGGCCCCTGCTTATCGGCGGAGTGCTGATGGTGTGCTAAGCCGTTTGCTGCACAGTCTGATGTAACTTTCCCAACCGCCCTGTGAAGCGGGTCCCCCCATTGCAGGATGGCCCACTCCCTGCCTGCATTCCCCTCCCAGGATGCTTTGCTGTCACAAGAACAGCCTTTTCTTTATCCACCTCTTAGGAGGCAGGTGTGCCTGAGACAGTGCTTGGCTCCGTGAGCCTCTCAGAAAATACTTGATGACAGAATGAATGAATGGACCCCCGTTTCGTTTGGTTGTGTGTATTTTTTTTTTTTTTTTAAAGAAAACGGAGGTCCACGGAGCACAGACCCTGCCTGCTGGGGCCTCTCTCTCTGACCGCTTTGGGCCTGGAATTCCAGGTGCGCCTGTCTGTGTCCCCGAAGGTCCACGCTGCCCAGAGAAACTTCCAGTCCACACTTGTGGCTTTGGATCGGCGCAAAAAAAGCGTGTCCTGTGACTGCTCAAGGAATCTGGGCATTTAGCCCAGAAAAGAGTGTGTTTCCTGGCTTCCTAAGAACTGGGGCCCACCCTGCCCCGGGCCTGGGCGTGCAGAGCGGGCAGGAGGGAGCCATGGACTCGGGCCTGGAAGGCGACGGCGTCAGACCTTATCACCAGGGGTCTGCTGCCCTGCGCCTGAGACGGTCCGGCAGGATCGCCCCCGCACGGCCATTCGCCTGAGCTCGGGGCAGAAGGTCCACAGCCTCCGGGCACCTCTGACACGGGATCAGAGCTCTTGAGTTACTAGAACAGCATTCCTCGTGCTCAGACAAATCTCTGACACCTCACCGGTCACCACGAGGCAGATGTGGGTGCGACGTCCACGCGGCACAGGGTGACCCGCTTCTGGTGGGTTATCAGGCCGCCAGGGCCAGATGTTTCGAACGCCAGGCATCTGGCCGCTCCCTCGGAGGCTGGCGCGGGTTTACGAGGTGTCTGTGAAGGGAGCTGGAGTCGTCGCCGTGACGCCTGCCCGTTGCGCAGTTCCACGATTTGGTCTTCTTTTCGGAAGAAGGCTCAGCGCCTCTCCCTCCCTCTCCTGCTGTTCATCTTCATTTCATTTTCCTCCTGCCCGCTCCCTCAGACTGGCCTGGCATGCCTCCTCCCTCGGGCTGGGCGATGCCCCAGTGCTCAGAGGGGATTGACCGGAATTCCCCACCAGGTAACTGGGATGTGCTGGTTAAATTTTTAAGACGGAGAACCCCTCTCTTGTGGGCTCACCGGAGCGAGGAGGAGGCCAGAAAAGGACCGCCCAGAGGACACATGACTTGAGCCAGTTTGCCGGCTCCCAGGCCCGGCCCCCGCGCGCTGTGAGAGGGTCCCCGATCCGCGTGAGCAGAGACAACGCCAGGACAGGCTTGGCACTGGCTGCTTCTCTGACGTCCTTCCAGTGCAGGACGGTGATAATAGGTGGACATTTTATCCAGAAAAAGTGGGCCACTTTAGGTTCGGCTTTTTGAGTGTGAGGGAAGCTTGTCGGGCCTGTGCGGTTTAACCTCCAGGCCGGGAGCCCCTGCTGCGTCCCCCTGGTGGCCCCAGAAGCAGGAGTCGAGCCGAGGGAGCTCTGGGCGAAGCGTGCAGGCTGGAGCGTGAGGCCAGCTGCGGCCGCACGTGCAGGCTGGCTGGGCTCCGGGCTGGGCCGGGAGACAACTCGATTCCGAGGGCCAACCTAACAAAGTGCCACAAACTGCGTGGCTTAAGACAACAGAAACGCGCTCTCTCACAGGCCTGGAGGCCAGAAGTCCACACTCCGGGTGTCAGGAAGGTGGGTTCCCAGAGGCGCTGAGGGAGACTGTCCAGGCCTCTTTCCCGGCCTGCGGTGGCCACCAGCCACCCTGGGCGTCCTTGGCTCGGAGACACAGCACTCCGCTCTGTGCCTCTGTCATCACGTGGCCTTCGCCCCGTGTGTCTGTGTCCAAGTTCCCCTCTTCTTCTAAAGACACCAGCCATTGGCCCTAGCTGGTTTGGCTCAGTGGATAGAGCCTGCGTTCTGAAGGGTCCCGGGTTCAGTTCTGGTCAAGGACACATGCCCGGGTTGAGGGCTCGATCCCCAGTCGGGGGCGTGCAGGAGGCAGCCAATCAACGATTCTCTCTCATCATGGATGTTTCTATCGCTCTCTCCCTCTCCCTTCCTCTCTGAAATCAATAAAAATATATTTTTAAAAAGACACCAGCCATTGCCAAAACCGGTTTGGCTCAGTGGATAGAGCGTCGGCCTGCGGACTCAAGGGTCCCAGGTTCGATTCTGGTCAAGGGCACGTGCCTTGGTTGCGGGCACATCCCCAGTGGGGAGTGTGCAGGAGGCAGCTGATCGATGTTTCTCTCTCATCGATGTTTCTAACTCTCTGTCCCTCTCCCTCCCTCTGTGTAAGAAATCAATAAAATATATATTTAAAAAAAAAAAAAGACACCAGCCATTGGATTAGGGCCACGCAAATCCTATATGACCTCATCTTAACTTCATTACATCTGCAAAGGCCTTATTTTCCAATATGGCCACATTCCCAGGTTTCCGGTAGATGTGAGTTTATAGGATCACTCTCCAACCCAGGACAGAGACACAGAGATAAGGAGGAAGGCCTGTCTGGATAGGGTGTTGCAAAGCGTGAGGATGTTGGAGTGTCTGTGGCCATTTAAGTTGGGTTAAAGCAGGGTTCCCAGGAGGGCCCCGCAGGCCACCTGTTCACCAGTGGATGAGGATGGCACGGAAGCAGCACAGTTGTGTCAGGCATGCTCCGTGCCAGGCACTGGGCTGGGGCTGAACAGGACAGACCAGCAGACCCAAAGGTGCTGGCTGACATTCCTGTGGAGGAGACAGACGCACACAAGGACTCAGGTCAGGGTTGAGAGCCGTCACCACACAGGGCCAGGCCTGAAGAGACGCAGAGGCTCCGGGAGCTGACCTGGCCAGGGGTTCTCTGTGACCCAGACTTGTGCTCTAATGCAGGTGCCAGAGGCGAGCGGATCGGTCCACGTTCGCACGCTTTTCTTACACGCAGGCCGTCAGCATTTAGTCCTTCGGCAGCACCGGCCAGGACAGCGAGGGCCGGGAACCTCCGCACTCGGCACAAGCCCCGCTCTGGCCATGCCCCTTTGGGCCGGGGCAGCAGCCCCTCCCGTGATGGCCAGGACCCGCCATTCCCCGTGGCGCCTGACCCTGCATCCTCCGCCTGCTTCGTGGATAAAGGCCAGGAAGGAGGGATCCCGGCTGTTTCCATCCCCCAGGGACCCTTATCTATTTTGGCAAAGGCTCTGTGGTCAGACGTTTCCGGATTCGCGTCCCAGCCCCGACACCTCCTAGGCAGTGAGCTCGAGAAAGCAGGACCCAGGACCTCTCTGCTCACGTCCCCTCGCCTGTGAAGCAGGGGTCATGACGCCAGCCCTGCCCTTCCCCGAAGAATTAGGGCAGTGAGTTAGAGGTCGTAACCTGATGGAGGAATCCTTCCAGCGCCTAGCACAGAGCCTGACACACCGTGGGAGCTCGATGAAGGCTCCCCAAGTAAGAGAGTATCTTCCAGCATGGTCTCTGAGAGGGAGGTTCTGTAGGCACCTCCTTCCTCCTCTCTGTGGCACGCAGTTACCTGCGGTGACCGGGGCAGGGTGCCGAGGTCATGAGGAAAGATGCCGCCAAACTGCATCTGGGGCTTTGAATCGTCACATGGCCCATCGAGTAAAACCACACGTAGGCTGGGTGCAGGGGAAGCAGAGTGGTGCGCAGAGGAGCCCTAGACGGGGGTCTGGAGAGCTGAGTTCTGGGCCTGGCTTTGCCCCCTTACTAGCCGTGGCCATATGCTCACGGCACCCTGTCGGTCTGTCCTGCTGAGCACCCCTCCCCCTGCAGACCCGAGGCCACTGCGGTCCCTGGGCCCCCGTCCCACAGCTGGTGCGGGCTGCCTAGTCTCCAGGCCTTTGCACGTGCTGTGCCCTCTGCCTGGGGTGCCCTCCCCCTTCTCCACTGTCCACTGAGGGAGCAGACAGTCGAATGTCCTCGGACACATCTCTCCTCTGCCCTGAGCCTCCAATGCAGGTTGTAGACCGGTGGATTCCTCGGGGAGACATGAGACCTCACAGGCATGGATGCAGGGTTTCTCCTGCTCCCAGGAACTGACGGAAGCGTGGCAGCGACCGCCGGCATGGTTAACGATCGTCCGCCACTGACACCACGATATGAATGACGTGTAGGGGCTTTTCCGGCATATTCCCAGTGAATGGATTCCAGTGTCTTTGAAAAGGCAGGACGGAGGCCGCCTCGTGAAGCCGTCCTGGCTGCCGTTGGGCCACCTCGTCCCCACCTGTCCCTCTGCCGGCATTCTTCCCGTGCCCGCGGAGGGCCGCATGTGTGCATCCGGGGGCCCGGCACGAGATGTGCACCTGCCCACGCAACTCTGGGTGCTGCCCCATCTGCCCAGAGCGCCTCCCCGTGGTGCAGACAGCAGGTTCCGTTGGGGCTCACCCCCACTCTCTGCACTCCGGGCTGGCACCAGATTCCAAACCCCACCTCTGCCAGATGTGCCCCGCTGGGCCTCCGTTTCCTCGTCTGCAACATGGAGATAGTCACACCCGCCTCCGGGGAGTGGCAGGTGGACCCTGGGGCGGTGCGTGGCCTGGGGTGGGGGCACGTGCTGAGGGGCTGTTCTCCTTAGCATGAGTGTTCCTCGCTCGAGAGAGCCGAGCGAAGCAGACCGGCAGGCTGCGTGTTGAAGCCAGAAGTCTGCTGTCGGAAGAATTTTGCTTCGGAAGACAAGCCCAGGTTTGGGGTCAGAACCGTATTCCGTCAGGAATGTCACGGTCGAGCATCCAGGCGTATTTTCTCGGCTTGGTGAGCACCCACGCCTTTGAACCTTCCGCGTGGACCGTCCCAGGTCCGGCTTCTGGGGATCTCTCGCACAGCTGGGCTGCATGTCGCGTTCTGGTAGCATCGTTTCCGCAGCGCAGCCTGCCTGGCTATGAATAGACGTTTCTTTCTCTCTTTCTTGGACGCCTGAATGGCCGTCTCCCTCCTGCCGTCCCAGAGGCGGGCCTGGGTTAAAGCTCCAAAACGGACATCAGAGCGGGGCCATCCATTTCTGCTCCCACCCGTGGCTCCCAGCTAGGCTCAAAGCGTGGGCCGATGGCTGCCGTGAGCGGGGCGTCTCCCGAGGGTCCCCTGGGCGGTGGTTCTAACGGCTGCTGAGCAAACCGAAGACATCAGTTCACGGAAAAGGCAGCAGCGTGGAGTAGCAGCCAGAGTTGAGGAGGATGGTCTGTGTCTCGGCACCATGCCACGGAGGCCGAGCCCCCCGAGACGGGAAGGCCACGTGGGAGGAGGGACCAGCCTGCCGCAGGCTGGAGGGCCGCGTGGCCTGGCGTTAGGAGCGTGGGTCTGAACCACACTACCTGGCTTCACATCCCAGTTCTTCCTCCTACACTGGACAGCGTGCCTGGCCTTTTTATGCCTCAGTTTCCCCCTTCTGTAAAATGGAGTTAATGTACTATTGGGGGCGGGGACGGTAGGTTAATAGCACTTAAGTGCATTAGAACAAGAATTGATGGGCTGTAAATAAAAAAGGATAAATTGAGGCCCGGAAAAGGCAAAGGACTGGTCCGTGGTCACCCAGAAAGTCACTGGGGGCAGCCAGGCTCACACTCATGACTTCCAGTCTCGTGGACATCTCCCCCGCCCCCCTTCCCCCTTCTCCCTCACTCAGACGTTTTCAGCTCTGCCTTTTGCAAAGGAAATCTCGTGACCCTTCAGCCAGCAAGAATTCAGACTGCCCAGAATTTCGGAAACCTCTTTGGGCTGGCCAGGGGCCTTGTTGCAATTCTATTCAGCTGCTAGTTTTTTTTTTTTTTTTTCTTTCTCCCCTTTTTTTCTTCTTTTAAAGCTCTAGAGGGTCTCTCCTTTCCTTTCTCCCAAAATAGAAAAACATGCCTTTGACACACTGAGGTCCTGCTGTGTGTGCCTGAGCCACCCTCCTCCCGTCTGGGCCTCGCGCTCCCCACCTGTGAAATGAGAAGGTGCCCCCTTGACAGACGGAGGGCCCCCACCTGCCAGCCTGTAACTGCATTGAGGACAAGCAGACTGAGAGGTGCCACCCGGACGCGGGTGAGTGCTGACTCAACGAAAGCGGGTGACGCATCCTTCTAGGAAGTGAGGTGAAACCCACCAGAAATGCTGCCCGCTTCCGCCCGCCTCCCAGTTTCAAAGGTTATTTGAGTCATCAGAGTTGTCTACACTCCCCTCGCTCTGCTGTTTCAGCCGAATGCCCCTCCGCGCCTCTGTGCTGAGGCTGAGGTGGCCAGGTGCGTCCCATCTGCAGGTCTCCTGGGCGTCAGAACAGGGGGGCTTGGTGGTTTCCTGCTCTCTGCTGGGCACCCAGCCACCAGCTCTGGAGCTGCCAGCCTCGTTAGGAATCCCGGCTCTCAGGCTGTTGACACCACCCCTCTGAGCTTCAGCCCCCTCGTCTGTGAAATGGGTGGATGAGTCCTGCCAGCTCAAAACAGGTGGGAAGGAGTCCTGGCTCGGCTCACTCCCCTCTTCCTGCCTGCCCAAGAGGCTGGGCCTGGGAATTCAGAGATGGATGCCGTGGTGGGCCTGCTACCCCCTTGCATGGGCCTAGGGCATGTCATACCCACCCTGAACCCCATTTCCTCGTCTCAACCATGGGCGTATTCCCTGCTCTGCCCACCTCTCAAAATTGTCATGAGGCTTCATAAGATGATGTGGGTAAAAATCCCTCTGCAGGTGATCAAGATCTAAGACCTGTTCGGATGTGAAGAATCTGATATTTGTCTTCCCCTGAGGCATCTCTGTATCCCTGTCACTCAGACAGGGTCTGGTACAGAGTAGGTGCTCAGTGAGTGTTGAATGAATGAATGAAAAATAGTTTATCATTTATTAAGCATCTGCTACAGAGCAGGCATCACCCAGGGAACTTTCCATAAGATCCTATAATCTCACAACAACCCCAGCAGTTCAGGTATGTCCCCATTTTACAGATAAGAAAGCTGAGGGTCAAAAAGTGCAGTAACATCCCTGAAGCCACACAGCAAGGGGCTGAGGAGGTCAGGTTTCACCTCTTACTCTTAAGTCCATGTGTCCTTCCAGGTGCTCAGGTGGTCCTCTGGGTCACCTCTCCCCAGGGCATGCTGGGAAGTGGCTAACAAACATTTCCCTGGCAGAGGGGCAGGGTGGGGGAGATATTTGTACAAAGCTCTAATTTGTAGCATCTGCCAATTCCCATGGTGCAAATATTCCCACTGGGCCAGATTTCCAGCAACCAGCCCTCTCCCACCAGCGCTCCAGGCGCTCCCTGGGGTCTCAGTACCACACAAGCCTTGGGAGGGAGGGATGGGACCCAAAGACGGATCTACAACCCCTCGGATGGAATATTAAGGTCTGCCGGCCCCGCTGTGTGCGATATTCCTGCCAGGCCCGGAGCAGAGCCCTGTAAACGCTGGGATATAATGGACAATAAAAGTCGCCGGAAAATAGTGGGTCTCCTAGGACCACTGTCATCCCTGCCACACGCTGCCTGCCGGAAACACGGGCCCCGTGATCATGAGGCACGATCGTCATGTAAATATATAGGGTCTCTCGCCAGCCGCGGGCCAAGATTTATTTTATTGAGACAGTGGGAGGAGGGGAAGACGGCTCAGGTTCATCGTCCTGGTAACTTTGTGAAATGCTCTGCCATCACTTCCCAGCCTCTGGGAGGACGCAGCAGGCGCCGGTGTGGCCTCTCCCAGCCTCCTCCTAAAGGGGGTTCCTCCAGGGGGACAGATACCGCCTGCCCCGTGCACAGGCCCAAGGGCCTGGATGGCCACGCGACTCGGATCCCCTAGAGAATGAGGACCAGACTTACTGTGACAGTTGATTTGCTGAGCAGGTTGTCAGCTATGTTTGGCGCAAGGATGTTGATGTTGAATGAGCACTGGTTTCTTATAATGATAACTAGAGGCCTGATGCACGAATTCGTGCATGAGTGGGGTCCCTCAGGGTGGCCTGTGGGGATCAGGCCCCAGCTCGCGTCCCCAGCCTCACAGCCCTGCAGCCCCTCCTGGCACCCCCCCCTCAACTGCTCCACCATCCTGTCTGCAGGGCTATTGATTGGGGCTAGGGGCCCTCCCCACACCCCACCTGGCTCCCTCAGTGCCTGGGAGCCTGGCGGGGGGGAGCGGCCCCACCCCCTCTGCTGCTGGTCACTGTCTGTGGGGCGATCAGCAGGACAATTGGGCCCCCGCTCACACTCACCTTGGCCTGGTGCTGCCCGCTCACCTGCTCCACCATCCTGCGGAGGTCCCGCTCTCATCGGGGCCCATTGGGGCGGCAGCACCTCCACTGCCACCCACTGCCAGCGCCACATCACCGACACCCGCCATGTTCTGCGCCACCCCCTGGTGGTCTGCACACATCATAGCAAGCAGTTGAACTCCCAAGGGGACAATTTGCATATTAGACTTTTATTATATAGGACTAGAGGCCCGGTACATGAAAATTCATGCACTGGAGGGGTGTCCCTCAGCCCGGCCTGCCCCCTCTCACAGTCTGGGAGCCCTCAGGGGCGGGAGGCAACCTGGTGATCAGGGAAAGGTGATGCCCTATCATACCTCTGCTGCTGCCACTGCCGGCAGTGCAAGCCTCAGCCAACCCTGGTCACCTGAGCCCCGGGTGGCCCTGGGCGGCTGGGCAGCCACCATCTGAGGCTTGCCTGCACCTTGAGCCAGTCCTTGGCGGCTGGGGGGCTGAGGGGACTGGGGGACTCTGGAGGCAGGCGTGTGGAGCGGCCGGGCCCGCCTGCCGCCCAGGCGGAGCTGAGGGGACTTGGTGCCGCCATCTTGTGTCTGTGGGTGCTGCCATCTTTGAGGGTGGGGCAGTCAATTAGCATATTCCCTCCTTATTGGCTGTGGGTGCCACCATCTTTTGTGACAGCATGAGGGTCAATTAGCATATTCCCTCTTTATTAGATAGGATAGGATAGTAATCATAATAGTAGCAGCAGCCATATTTATTGAGCTCTTGTGTATACCTAGGCCCTGATGGTCCTGGGCTGGCATTTTGTCTGCATGTTCTCAGTCCTCATAACAACCCCACGAGGCAGGTCCTTCATGCCCCCGTTTACAGAGCGGGAAACTGCAAAGAGGTGACCAGGGGCCTGGCCGGAGCTCTCGTGGCTGGACAGAGGCAGCATAGGATTTGAACTTGGGGCTCTTAGAATCCAGAGCCTGTGCAGGGCTGCCTCTCTGTCTCCTCACTACCTGGCCCTCTGGTCACAGATCAAATGCCACCACCTCCCTGCAGCCCCCCTTGATTGACCCAGGTTGGACTCAATGGCCCCTCCTTTGATTCTGCAACATCGTTCAGCACTGTGATCTGGTCCTCACCACGACCACCCATTTGGTTCCTTCCTGAGGGCGGGAGCCCATGTAGAGGGCTCCCAGGCGAGCCAGGACTCAGGCCTGCATTTCATCCAGGCTCTGCCTTTCTCCAGCTGTCACATGACCCCAGAGCCTCAGTTTCCAGATTTGTCAGGATGCCAGAGCCCAGTTTCACGGCCACCAGTGAGTCGCATGTCCTCCCATCAGCAGCACAAAAAACGTCAGCACCGGAAGGGCCCTTCTGCACCATGGAGCCTGGCCCACCCATGTTGAAGGTGGGGAAACTGAGGCCCAGGGGTAGCCCGTGCCTTTCCCAAGACCATGCAGCTCTATGAGAGTCCCAGACCCCGTGAAGCCCCAGCCATCATGCCGCACGCACTGTGGCTTAGAGCAGAAATCACTAACTCCTCATGGGGCGGCAGAACTGGACAGAGGGGACACTGTGCCCTCGACTGAGCCTCGCTCAGCCGCGTGGGGGTGGGGTGGAGGCTCACAGTGACTCTGGAGGCCCTGTGCGTCCGGCCTCCTATGGAGGGGACGGGGTGCCCTCTGTGCCCCTCGGCACAGCTCCGCCCTGTCTTCTGTGTCCCAGGTCAACAGGCAGGGAGTGACTGACATCACACATGTGTGCACGTGAGGGCACCGAGGCTGGCCAGAGCCAAGTCAGACTTCTGGAAGGTTCTGGCTGCATCCGGCCCAGGAGGAAGAGGAAGGCTCCACGGAGCTGGTTCACATGGTGTGAATCTGTACTTTCCCTGCGCGCTGGGCGCTGGGCGCTGGGCCCTGTCCTGGGCCGAGCACAGGTGCCCCTCAGAGGTGCATCTCTGCCCTGGAGGCATTTCCTCTCCAGCAGACAGGAGGCTGGAAGCCAAAGAAAACAGTTCAGGCAGAAAGTGCCCATCTGGAGTCTCCTCTGGGAGTCGAGGCGGGTACTGCCCACGTAGCTGGGTCGTGGAGGACAGTCCCTGAGGAGTGCCACCCTCACCAGGGCCTCGGGGGGAGGGGAGGGTCCTGCAAGCCCCTGGATGGATGGCCTGGGCCCAGCCTGGGCCACCCAGGGGGCTGGCACCTGGCGTACCCCAACAGTTGGGCCCGGCTGGAGGGGAAGGTGTGCTGGCAGGTGGCCAAGCCCTGGTGCCAGCTCTGTATGTCCTCCGGGGCCTCAGCTGCCATATGCCTGTGCCAGTCCCAGCGGTTGAGCTCCAGAGGGGGTGGCTTGTGCAGGGTGTTGGTGGCTCCTGTTCGGGAGGAGGAGGTCGGGCTGGGCTGGCCTGGAGCTTGCCCGGACCTCCTCCCACATGCCTGCAGGTGCACCAGCCTCCACCCCTCTGATCCCACCGTGTCCTCCGCCAGAATCCCCTCCTCTCTGGTGCGAATCCTGCCCATCCCTCTGAGCCATCTCAAACCCCACCTGTTGCGAGACGCTGTCCGTGACCTTGCCTGGCCAGACCCGCGCGCCCCTCAGTCCTCTCCCTGGGGGCATCTTCGTGCTCTGTTCTGGCTCGTGGATATCTGTCCCTGTGTCCCACGGTTCTCTCCAGTGGGGCCTGTGAGAGCAAGAGCTTCCATCTGTGTCGCCTGGGAGTCAGCACAGGCCCTGCACCCGTTCACCGGGTGTCCATTGTGTGCCCGCCTGAGGCTAAGCTCTTTGGGTTCACGTACAGCCAGGAACCTTCCAGCAGCCGGGGGCGATGCAAGCTATTCTTGCCCCTGTTTTACCATTGAGGACACGAGACACACACAGCCGGGATGTGGCCGATCCAAGACTTGAACCCAGGGCCGCTGCCTATCAAGGCGTCCGTCTCTCCGGCAATAAATGTTTTCGGCTCAGTTCACAAAAGAGAGATGAGGGGAAGCTTTTAAAGGGACAGCAAGAACGTTCATGCTTCTTAGCATCTGCTGGGCCCCCAATGGGGTGGGTGGGGTCCTTCCCAGGGACAAGAGAAGGACCCCTCGTTGCTCCCAGAGCCCGGGTTGGGTTAACCCTGGGGCTGCTGCCTCTGTTCCAGGTTGCACTTGGGGCTAACGGGTTGACAGAGCCTGGAGGGCTGAGCCCTTCACCACAGTGTGGGTGTGGCGTGGGTGGAGGGGGTTGGGTCCTGGCCAGGTGCTGCCACTGCAGAGCTTGTGGTTCCGGCAAGTCTCTTGCTCTCTGCCTCAGTTTCCCGGTGGGTCAAGTGGGGGAGTAGGACTGGCCGGTCCCAGGGTGGACTCTGGTTGCATTCCAAGCCCACTGGCTGAGGCACACGCGTGCACTCTCTCCAGACCGTCGGGCGTCTGCTGCCACAGACCAGCCCCTGGTGAGCATCGGACTCCCTGGCGACTAGGACAACTTGCATTCGCCACAGAGGTGGCCGCCGGAGCTATTTTGGGAACCGCGTGCGGTGGGGGTTTTCTCTCGGCAGTGGCTGGGCATGGAGTCTCAGGCGGGGGAAGCCCCAGACGGGCAGGGCCGGCCCCTCTTCCCTCACCCGCCCTGGCACGGAGAGGCCGCCCTCAACCCGAGCCGAGCAGAGCTTCCCCGCGCCGCTCAGGAGCCACTTTGCAAGGTACCTGCCTTCGCCCTGCGTCCTGCGGGGGGGGGGACCCCCTCACCCTTTCCTGCCACCTTGGGCTACTGGAGGGTGTGCCCAGCAAGTGACAGAGGGTCCGGCCCGGGGGACCCCGGGAGCCTGGGCTGACAGAGCACTCGACCTTGGCTACCACTGGGCCAGTGCCATCAGCCGAACTTGACCTTTGCCACCATGCGGCGGAGGGGGGGGGTCGCACTGAGTGACCCTCGGCTCTGGCAGAACGGAGGTTGCAGGGGAAGCAGAAAGAGCAGTGCTGTCTCAGGGTGTGGGTGTTGGCTGCCGGGCCCCTTCCTGATGGCGGAGCGGTGAGCTCTCCTCCAAACCTTCTCCCTCCAGGCACAGCTGTTTCCTCCAACCTGAAAACGGGGCAGGAGAGGAGATTAGGGGAGGCCAAGGGCTCAAGAACTTGTCCTGGGGAGAGGCTGCTGGGTGGGATGATGGGTGCTATCCTGGGGCCCAGGGCCAGCTCTTCACAAACCCGAGGCTCTCCCTGGGACTCCTCCCTGGCTTCTTCCTCCTGATCCTGGTGTTGTGTACCTGGTCCTCACTCTGTCGCCTGCTGGGGCCATCGGGTGAGTGTTTTGGTCTCTGCACTCAAGGAGAACATGTAGCAGCCAGTGACAGCACAGGCACCAGGGAAGTAGAGCCAGGCATAACTGGGGGAGTCCAGGAAGGCTGCCTGGAAGAAGTGCCCAGGTTGGGCCGTGAAGGAGGAGCCAGGTTTGCCTGGAGACAATTCATTTCAGACAGGGAAAAGCAGAGCCTGCCAAGGCCTTGAGGAAAGACCAAGTTCGTTTCCCTGGAGGGCAGGGCTCCTTGGGATGGCGAGCCTGTCTGAGGGGTCCAGTGCTCCTAGCAGAGTGAGAGACCCCAGCTCCATGGTGGTCTGGAAGGATCGCCCCACAAAAATGAGACTGAAAGTCAGACTCTGTAAACGTTGGATCTGGGTGCAAACGGTATGCCTTTTACTAGCTGCACGAGTTTGGCAAGTCACCTGACTTCTCTGCACCTCAGTTTCCTCATGTGTGAAGTGTGGCATCGCAGACGTGGTGGCAGGAATGTGCTGAGGTGCTGCATGTAACTCCCTGGCACAGAGACAGGCCCAGCAGGTCTTCCTCCTCAAAGTGGGGGGGGGGGGGGGCGGACAGGGGAAATGCGGGAAGGCAGGCCCCCACCAGCTGGCAGAGCTTGCAATGCCTTCTCAGTCGTGTGGGACACCCCTGGGAAGCTGGGGGTGGGGATCGGCTGGTTGGGATTTGTGTGCCGGAGGGGGGCCTTCCCATGGGGCCTGGAAGTAGTTGGGTCACGGGGCAGGAGGGAGCCGCTGAGAAGGGGCCAGGCCAGCACAGGGCAGGGGCTCTGGGTGAGTGCAGACTCATTTGGGGAAAGAATCGGCAGAACTGGATGAAGCCCAGCTGTGGACGGAGGGAGGGTAAGGTGTGGGGTGGGGTGAGTCTGGGTTCCTGCCAAATCCCTGGGCGGACAGGTGACCCGTTGCTAAGGTGGGGACTTGGGAAGGTCAGGCAAAAACTCCAGTTTGGGTCAGGTGAGTCTTTGGGTCTGGAGCTCTGGAGAGAGAAGGAGGGGGTTGGGTGATGGGTGAGGAGAGGCGAGCTGCTGGTGCTGGGGGAGTGAGCTGAGCGGGCACCGCCCCTCAGCCGTGGCCTCCAGGCTCTGCAGGCCCAGGTGGGAGGCCCCTGCCCCAGGAGAGTTAGGACCTCTCTTCAGGGGCTGCTTGTGGCCCCCTGTCTCAGAGAAGCCAGGCTGCTGCTGGTTACGGGGCCCAGGAATCTGAGCAGCAAGTGTGGCTTTGGGGGTGGGGCTGAGGGGACCACTCAGGAAACCAGACACCAGCTGTGGCTGCTCCCCTGCAGCTCCCAGGCCCCCATGGCTCTGGTCTGAGAGCTGGCTGCTTCCTGTCAAGTGATGAATGGGTAACGGCTGCTTATCCCAAGACCAGAAGAGAAGGGAGGCCGGGGCGGGGCGGGGGGGGGGGCGGGGGCGCAGCCAGAGCCACAACTCGTCCCTTCATTCATGCTCTCTTCCAAGGCAGTGTGGACTGGGGGCATCAGACAGACTTGTTTCAAGTGTGACTCCCCCCTATTGCCTGCTGTGTGGCCATGGGCCCTCCGTTTCCGGGCCTGAACTTTCCCTTCTGCCTCACATAATGTAGATCATAGCCACCTGGGACTCCTTGGAGCCTCAGTTTTCGCATCCGCAAAATGGGGGTGATGGCTTCCTGAAAGATATCAAGTCACTGAGCTTGGCGGGGGGCGGGGGGGGGGGCGGCTGGGGAGAGGGGTGCTTGGCAAGGTTGTTGGCTGATGCTGAAGCTGGTCCGGCCTTGACACCACCAGTGGCCCAGCTGGGGCTGCCTGTCCCCTTGCGGGGGGCGGGGGGGGGGAGGGCGGCCGTAGATCGCCACTGCGGAGGGGTGCGTTGGGCAGTGCGGGCCTGTGGCACTGCCCTCTCCCAGCTGGCACAGGCCCCGGGCAGTGGGCATCCATCCTCGGCACTGACCGCCGGGAGCCTGCTGGTCAAGTGGAAACAGCCGAGGGGCCTGCACTGGGGTTGGGTCCCTCGTTTGGGGGAAAGAAACTGTGTGTGTGTGCAGGGGAGGGTGTGGAGTCAGCAGGTGGTGTCCTGCTTTGGGAAAACAGCCCGTGATGCTGCTCGTGAGCCGGAGGACGGAGAAGGGGCCCCCCTCTGAGACACCAGCGCGGGGTCCGGAGGCAGCGGAGGCCGAGCCTCCAAGGACGTCTGTGTGGTTCTCCCGAGGGCTTGGCAGAACCTGTCAGCCTTCGCCCCCTTCACCCCCAAACAAGGCAGTGGCGCCCCTGCCTCAGTGGATGCACTGAGCCCTGGCTGGGCTCAGCCCCGTGGTCCCCGATGAACCCCGGCCGCCTGCACACACACGTGCGGGAAAGGCAGGGACACGCTGTTTCCACTCTGGGCTTGGGAGCAAAGGGACAAACGCGCCCACAGGGTATAAGAATGCGCTTCCAGAAGCCCCACTACCCCCCCCCACGCACGTATCCCCCGCCCTGCCCCAAGCCCGGTCCTTGGCCTGAGCCCTCCTGGTGCCTGGAGGGTAAGGGCCCAGGGAGCCGCCGGCCTCCGCCAGGTGTGGCATTTGGCGGGCACAGAGGAGGGACACGGCTTTTCCTAGCTGAAGTTTCCAGAAATTGGGAGGCAAAAGCCTGACAGCAGGCTTAGTCAGAAAGGCCACTTGGGTAACCTCAGAGCCCTGCCCGGCGGGAGCTGATCCCTTCCAGGAAGTGCCCGGATTAAACCCAAGTCCCCTCGTCTCCCTGGGGTCACTCCCTGCAGCGGTAAGAGCCTTGTCGAAGGCCAGGGCGGGCGGAGCCTGTCAGTGCGCTTGGCAAAGGTGGCCGCAGTTCCCATCGGGGATGGAGGTGTTTGCTCCAGAGTCACCTCAGAGAGGCCACGCCGTGCAGGAGGCAGAGCACGACCTGGGGGCCAGCAGCCCTGCTCCGTCTCTCCCCGCTGCACTGTGTGACCCTGGGCAAGACCGTGCCCGTCTCTGAGCCCAGCTCCCGCCTGGCACGTGGAGGCCATCACTCCCCACTGCCCCACGGTCAGCACTAACGACAGTGGCAGCAGCTAAAGCCTCAGGGCCGGTGCGTGTGCCAGGCTCTGTTCTACGGCGTTCGTGTCTGTTAACATGTTTAAGCCTCTCAGTTGCCCTCAGAGGTAGGTTTTACTATTGGCCCCATTTTCCAGATGAGGAAACTGAGTACTTAAAGGTCGCCCATCCCAAATAACCCCTGGGCTGCTCCTGATTCGGTCCCTGGGAGCCTGGTAGACATGGCGTGCGCGCATGCACACACACACACACACACACACACACACACACACACACACACACACACACACACGCGTCTGGAGCCCAGGCCGGGAAGCCACACTGCGCCCACAGCGCCCGGGAAATGCAGGACCCTCACTCGCTGCAGAGAAAAGCCGTCTTTGAGGTGGCACTCGGTGTGGCCTGCGGCTCTGGGTCTCACATTCCACGGATTTTTGGCCCCTGACTGGGGCTTGGCAGCCCGCTCCTCATTGTTCAGCGACTTGGCAGGAGCCCGGCCGAGGCAGCTCCCTGTGTTCCCCGGCGGTGCCGGCATGTGCTGTGCTGCCTGCCCTGCTCTCCACGTCCTCCCTCCAAGTCCCTTTGTCTCCATCTTTCTGCGTCTGAGGCCCCTAAGAACCAGTTCCTGGCGGGAAATTTCTGGGATAAAAGGGTTCGGTTTCTGTTGAAGTGCAGACAAAAAAAGAACGAAAATTCTCTGAAATTTTCTGGAGACTCCGGGACCTAGGAGGGGCTTGGGAGTCAGGGAGGCCTGGGTTCACATCCCCCTCTGGAGCTCACTCGAGACCCGACCTGGAGCCTCCCCTCTGAGCCTGATTCCTCGTGGTGAGGTGGGTCTACCAGCAGCCGCAGGATGGATGGGAGAGACCCGCCCCACTGGAAGCTCAGCGCCTTCAGCCTTGCCCCCCCCTCCCTGCCTCTGCCCTTGGGCGTGGCCCTCTCTGGCCCTTGGGGGGCTGTGGCTTGCAGGGGCCTCCTTGGCTGCTGCTTTTCTGGAACAAAGGCCCCTCCCCCTCACTGGAGGCCGCACCTTCCATTAGGTTCTGGACACAAAGCCCAGGGGTCTGGCAGAAAGGGTGCGTGGATAGCAGTGCGGTAGCAGCTGGAGCCATCCCACAGGGCAAGGACCATGGGGCCCCAGTCGGGGGGAGTGTCCGCTCGTGGCCCACTCAGCACAGACCTCATTCTTGTTCAGTGGGGAGCCCCTGGACAGGAAGAGGATGCTGGGAAGGGCTGTGAGGAGCGCAACATGGAGGTTTGGGGCAAAGGTGCTTTTGTGGGTTTGAATCCTGGCTCCTCTGCCTGTGATCCGTGTGATCTGGGCACATCTCTTAGCGTCCTTGTGCTTCAGTTTCCTCATCTGTAAAATGGAACAATAAGAGGCCTTATTCTGTGGAATGGTCCAAATGAGATGGGCTGACAGCTGAAGTGCAGGGAGCAGGGCCAGCTTACGATGGTTGGCTTATCATGACTATTTCTGATGAGCTGGGTCGGGGGCCCTCACGTTGCTCCTGTGTGAGGAGCCGGGGGACGCCTGAGACGCTCCTGAGGGCGTGCAGACCGCTGCCTCTGAGCTCAGCTGTGGGAGTGCCGTGCGGGGGTGTGGGGCGTGACCTTCGCAGATACCTCCTAGGTTTCTGACCCATGTGACTTGCCCAAGGTCCCAGCTGGGGAGTGACAGGGTAACGACCCAACCCAGCCTGGCCGGCCCCAGAGGTGTGTGAGGTGGGACGAGGGAAAGGGAAGCCAGGACTGGTGCACGTGAGTTCCGTGAGCAGGTGGGCAGGTGCGCGATGCTCCGATGCTCCGTGGGCCGTGCCAGTGCTTCTGCGATAAAGACAGAAGCTGCCTGCTGAAGACAGCTCTCCCACCTTTCCCAGAGGTCCCCCTAAGGGCAGAGGACGGTGAACATGTCACCCCGAGGGGTCTGGGGGTGCAGCCCCAAGCAGCTGCAGAGCCTGCAAGGAGCCTCGGGTTTTATCTTAAAATTCATGCGCATTTTACATTCTGTTCCCTCTGTATCCGGTCTCTCCTCGCACACATTTCCCCCCAGAGTAACAGCGCTGCCTCGGGAAGCTGCTCGTGTTTATCTGTTTATCCTGGGGCCTTGCGTACTCAGGTTCTCGCTGTGTCACCTGGGGGAGCGCTCCAGCGTGGAGGCAGGCACAGATGGCGGGCAGATGCTGAGGGGACGGCGGTCCCATCTGCGTTTCAGGAAGTGGCCTCCGTGGCCCAGGCAGAGGAGGAGGGCTCGGCGGGGAGGGCCCCAGGCCCCGGAGGCCCCGCCGATCCGGCCGTGCAGGGGACAGAGGCCTCAGAAGAACAGGCGTCGCGTCACCGTGCCCTCGCCGCGACATTGATTTGAGATAAGAAAAAGGAGGCAGCAAGAGCCCTGCCTTTATCTGTGTGCATGAGGATGAACCACACACAACGCCGTGTGTGGACGTCAAAACTGGCTGAGTTTGGGCAGCGTCACAGACAGGAGACCGCGGGGGCCGGGCCGGGCCGTGCTGGGCAGGAGACTCCTCGAGGGGCGCCCTGCCGGCCTGAGTCGTGTGGGCCTGCAGCCCGTGCCATGCCGCCTGCTCCCCGTGGCCTCGCTTTCCGCCATCTGCTGTGCGTGCTGGAGAGCAGCGTTACCCGAAAACGCAGAGGAAAGGTGTGTGAGGGAGGCGTGGCCCTGGACACGCAGGTCCTGCAGACACGCTCGTGGGCGAATGAGGGCCTGTCCTCCGAGGAGGCTGCTCCCCTGGCGTCCGGAGGGTCACGGGGCTGGGTGGTGTCCTCCTGCGGGCCCCACAGCTGCTTCTCGGCGCGTCTGCGCCTCCATCCCTGCCCCGGGGTGCTTGTCTGCTGGGAGCCGGAGAGGCTGCCTGTGACACCGGGAGTGAGAGCGATACTGGGAGTGATGCTCAGAAGGCCTTCAGCTCAGGCCTGGGCTCATGGTGGCACTCAGGGACCGCTGCTGCGGTTACTATGGCAACTAGTGACTAGCAGCCGAGCTCTCTGGGAGCCTCTGATGTGACAAGCCCTGGAGGTTGAGAGGGTTGCTCCCTTGAGCGCAGAGGCTCGAGCAGCACTGTGAGAGGGACCCATGGCCTGGGCCTTCCGGTGATGGCTGCCCCGGGCCCAGCAAGGAGGGGGACGCAGGGGCCCTTCCTGCAGCTGCTGCTTGTGGTCTGGCTCAAGGTCTGCCTCTCCTGGCCACCCGGGCTGCCAGCCTGGGGTTCTGTGGGACTGATGTTGGGGGACAAGGGTGTAGAACGACCCCCCGAGAGGCTTGGAGAGGCTTTGGAGTCTGGCACAAGTGGGGTTGGATCTGGTGCCCCCTTGCTGGCCGGGGCCACCTTTAGACTTTTCCCTGCTGAGCCTCAGTTTCCCCTCCACCCATCAGGGACAGTCCTAGCAACCTAGTCAGGACAGCATAAGGGAGGGAAAGTGTGTCACCCAGGGTGTCGAGTCCTAGCCCTGCCACTTCTGAGCTGGGTGGCCACGGGCAAAATGCTTACCTGCTGTGCGCCTCAGCTCACACCCCTGTAAGATGGGGCCAGCGAAAGCCCTTCCCTCGCCCACGGGCTGTCGGGGGGAGAGAATGAACAGGCAAGAAACAAGAAAGCCCTCGTTTTCTTTTGCAGCCCGTGCCCTCGTGAGGCTGGCATGCAGGATGGCAGGACAGCCCAGCCACATGCCCCACGGAGGGAACCCCAACAGCCTGTGCCACACCCCGGGGCCCGCGCACCCTCCTGACCCACAGGTAAGCCCTCTCCCTCTCTGCAGGGCCTGGGAGTCTCCCAGGAACACAGACATCCCTGAGGCTGCTTCGTCCTGGCCAACGGCGGCAGCCCCGAGCCAGAGCCTCCTCTTGCACGTTTCCAGGGACGGGAGCAGAGCTCACTGCCTGGCCTGGCCAGCCCTTGGTCTCACTCAGCAGCACTCGGAGAAGCCTCTCCGTGCTGGCCTCTGGGTGGGGTGCCTGGCGCTGGGCCTGCCCCTGGGGTTCCCCTGTGAATGGAACTGCTTTATCTCAGAGGGTTCGGTTTCGGTGCTGCTGAGAAGGGTGGACGTAGAGGGAGCTGTGGAAGCGCCGAGGAGAAAGGGGGGTGCGGGGAAATGGGCAGGGAGAACTTGGGGTCAGAATGAACTTCCTTACTCGGGGCCGAAGTCTGCCTCCCCACTGGCCGGTACTATGACCCTTTCAGCCGCTTTATCCAGAACCAGCAAAGCGAAGAATCACAGGTTTCCTTCCACCTGCCTCACCCTCGTGTGGACCTCGGAGTGCCAGGCTTTCCAGCTTTTCTGAAGACAGCTTTTGGGGTTCTGAGCTGCTCGCACACCCCAGGCTGTTCCCTGGGCCTGGAGTGCCCTCCCCAACTCCTCCTCCAAGCCTCAGAAACGCCACTGCTTCTAGGGAGCCTTCCTGCCCCACCCCACCCCCTCCTCCGTGCTGCTTCCACACCTGTGCCCAGGCACTGGGTCACGGCCATGAGCACATCCCACTGGGGGACTGGATCCCCGGTCTCCTTCCCTCCTTAGACAGAGAGTCCTCTGGAGCCCCTCATGCCTGCTGAGTTAATACACTGCACATACGTGGGATGCACACAGACCCACATCTGTTCTAACCAAGCACGCAGTCTCACGGGAGGGTCAGACAGGAAAGAATGCAGAAGAAACTCGGAGCCAGTGAAGCTCCAACAAGGCACCTGACCCAAAGCCAGAGAGGCTTCCTGGAGGAAGTGGCCTGCACAGGCCTGGAGGGGACAGAGGGCTTGGGCAGAGCAGGTGGCCCAGATGCTGTGGTGTCCTGTGGGCAGCCTGGAATGATGAAAAGTAATTGTCCAGGGTGGCTTTTGTCCCAGGACTGTGAGATCCCAGTTAGGGGGAGACTCAGAGGCAGCCACCTTCCTCATGAAGGATCGGCACAGCTTCTGACTGCGTAGTGCCTGTCGGAGGACTCCAGGTGGCCTGGGGGGTGACCTGTTTGGGCAGAGTTGCCATGAACCGCTGCACAGGTTACACACTGCACAGAGGTGCCTGAATCCTTTTCTGGCCCCTACGCTCTCCTCAGACCATGCTCCCAGGGAGGCGCACCTCTATGACAGATTCACGCCGAGGCGACATGTGAACTAGGAGAGACTGCGTGCGTGTGTGTGTGTGTGTGTGTGTGTGTGCACATACACACAAGTGCACAAGGGTCCGAGGGCCTCTATACTCTCCATTTCTGTCACTGGCTGAGATGCAGGGGCCCATTTCCTAGATGGAATGTGGGGAGGTGGATCCCAGAAATCTGGGCAGCCCGTGGACACTGCTGGTCCAGAGTCCACCAGGACATCTCAGCGATGGCTGGGGGCAGCGGGGCCTCCTCGGGTAATGTAGCAATTTGTCATGTTAAGTCATTCACTAACAATCGAGTCCCCCTTGATTAATCTCCCAGAATTAGCCAGTTGCATTTCAAGCAATTAGGGTTAATTATAGCCTCGTTTGGCAGAGGAGAGAGCCCCGTAATTATTTCACGAGCAAGGACGCGCTGGGCGGCGGCGGCAACCGCCATGGCGTCTCGTCGCACATGTTGGCGTGGTAATGACATAGTTACGTGTAATTAGATCCGATGACTCAGCGTTGGCCAGCGCCTGTCGGGGAAGGTGCCCCAGTCCGGGATTGCAGGACCAGGAAGAACAGTGGTGTGGACGCTGGGCCTGCGGACGGTTGGGTTGGACAAAGGACAGTCTGGCACTTTCTGTCTCCTCGTCTGGTATGTAAATGCCGTCTGAGGAGATATCAGGGCCTGAACCTTGCCTATTTCAGGACAGAAACACCTGAAGTGGATGGCATTTTCCTTTATGGTAGGAGGCATTGCTCTTTCCCCGAAGTCATTCTTAGAGGAAGGAGCGAGGTTCCACGGCGGCAAGAAGGCTGCACGCTGAACCGGACTGGGCTCAGTTCCCAACTCCATCCCTCCCCAGTCAGGTGACGTTGGTAAATGACCTCTCGGAGCCTCAGTCTCCTCATCCGTAAAATGGGGCCATGAAGACTAAGTGAGATGGTATACTTTAAACATCCAGCCTGGCACCCAACATCGTGGGTGTTACGGAAATGGGCTGTCATTGATCTTATGGTGATATTCTAAAATTTAATATCGTTTTCAGCTGGAAATACCCCCCAATGTAGAAAGAACAATTTAGCCCTCCGATTTTTAATAACCTTCTGTGCCCAAGACACATGGTTTGTTCATTTCAGGAGCCTTCCAGGTCTGAGAGCTATCTGCATATGAAAATATGTTTGCTGAGCACGGCAGAATTATATGTGAAATTCATATATACCAGTAATTGGGAAAGCTAGTATATGCCGGCTTTTATTAAGGTTTTGAATGAATGAATGAATGAATGAGTGAATGAATGCAGTTGAGAAAAAGCATCTATGCTTTATGATTTTTGCCAAGTTGCTGCAGAGCATTTTCATCAGGAATGAAAGGCAAGGCTCAGCTGACCCAGGAAGAACCACATGAATTTCCACGCAGGAGGACGGCGTTCTGTCTGAGAAAGCCCTGGCTAATGTGTCTTCCATCTGGAAGTCTTTGCAGACCTGCCTGGGCTGTGCCAAGTTCCGCTGTGTTCGGCGCTCTGCCGAGAGAGGGAGAGGAACGCGCCTGACTTTGCAGGCGGTGAGGACAGCATTGCACAGGCCCAGATCGTTAGGAAAATATTCCCAAGCCAACGATGGTCGTTAGAGAAGATTTAATGACCAAACGTTGATGGCCATTAGAGTTCAAGGAGCGTCTGCTTTGTTGTAAATTCAGCAAGTGCTTGTCTCATCTTTGCCTTAGGTCTGCATGTCCCAGGAAGAGGGAAGAGCCAGACCTGAAGGTGCAGGACCCGTCGGGTTAGATAAGGGTGTAAGTCCCGGTGCTCGGATAAGGTAGAACGACATGTCGTTACGAAAGGCTTGGACTCCGCGCTGCGCCGTTTGGAATGGACTCTGCAGGAGATGGGGGGCCCGTTGTGGGTTCGAAGTTGACGGGGTGGAGGTTTCAGATCACGGGTAGCTGAGGCTCGAGGCCCAGGGAAGGTGGGAAAAGGAGGTGAGGAGGTGAGCTGATGCCTAAGCCTTACCCAGGCTGGACACAGGAGCGGAGAGTTCAGAGACGTCCAGGGGGGAACACCACCTGCTTTTGGTGACTGAAGGGAAGAGGGAGAGGGAAGTCCAGGGTGTGTCCAGCCTTCTGGCTGATGGCTGCCTCTCTGGGTGGCTTCACCCTTCAAGCCTTTGCTTGTCAGTCATTTGGAGCCGATTCCAGAGTCTCTCATCCGTATGTTTAATTAAGCTCAGCTCTCTCCGAGCTCCGAGCTCCGAGCTCCGCTAATGAGGGTCGGCCCGGGAGCCACGACAATGGAGATGACTTTAGGTTTTGTTATCAGACGTCTCTCGTGCTCCGGGCATCTCGCTCGCGGTTCCCATGGCACTGCGTCCGGGCTGAGAGAGTCTCGGCGGTGGTTGCACCCACCTCCTTCCATCCTCTCACCAGCTCAGAGCCGTGGGTCTTATTCGGGGCTCCCGTTCGCGGGGGTGGGGGCGACGCTGGGATAAATAACTTGCCCGTCGGCTTGAAAGGCGCAGAGGCGGGAGTCGCTCCCGTCGGGTGGCCCGTCTGCACCTTCTTGAGTTTGAAATTAGCCGGATTGTGAAGAGCCGAGCGGGGTTGGCCTCCTAAAGAGCCTGACGATATGGACTCTCTGTGAATCGTGCCCTTTCGCGCAGCGTGGATTTAAAACGCGCTGCCACATACACATGCCCCACGTTCCTTACGCACGGTGTCAGATGTCCTTAAAGGTGAACTTGGTTTATAAGAAATGTCATTCTGATGAAGTGTGCTTTCTAAAATCACAGAAACGGTCGCCTTAGAATTAATGATGCATTGCAAATATCGGGGAAAAAGACCCAGCCAGTGTAAAGATGATTAAAATTCAGGTCAGAAGTCTGACTTCGTCAGGCTAAATTTTTTAATGAGATTTCAGGAAATTAATTGGGCGAATGCATTTTTATACTTTTAACATGTAATTTTATGCTCCTGTTTGAAAAAAAGAAGAGAAAAAAAAAAGAATTTGTCGATGGCCAAGGCTTATTGTGGTTCAAACATTTTTAACTCAAATTAGCACAGGGTGGCGGGCATGTGTGGCCTAATTTGATCTGACTTGGAGAAGAAAGCTGGGTTTCTCCAAGCTCTCTGGGTGGGGGTGTCCAAGATACCCCCTTCCCTGTACGTCCGTCTTTGGCCCGAGAAGCCTGGCAGCATTTCCTGGGAGGGTGGGCTGGGGACAGAGGTGACTCAGGGGCCTGGGCCATCCATCTTCTTGGCTCATTAGCCCGACCCCCAGAGTTGCTTCCAGAGGCCCCCTTCTCGCTGAGATGGGGTGGCCTCCTGGGCATCACAGGCCTCCTCCCTCGGGCCCCTGCCGCTGGCAGCAGCGCCTGGGTCAGCATCCCCACCGCCTACCCAGCCCTCCACCGCATCTCCTCTACCTTCGGGGGAGAACTAAAGGGCTCCCCCCCCCCCCGCAGGGAAAGAGGCTGAGGAGTCAGAAATGGCCTTTGGCGCCCGTGGCGAAGCGAGGCAAGGGGCGTGCAGTCCCTTGGCTAACCGTCTCAGATGTCACTGCTGTACTACAGCCAGGGGACCTTGGGTAAATGACCTCTCCGAGCCTCAGTTTCCTCGTCTGTGAAATGGGGCCATGAAGGCTACGTGAGATGGTAAACTTTAAACATCCAACATGACACCCCGCATCGCGGAAATGATAGGCCGTTGATCTTATTCTTATCGTGTAAACTCATTTTAGTTTTCACAGCGAATGAGCCCAGAGCTGGGCGTCCCCTCCGTGGGGAGGAGGGCGGTGGTGGTGTTGATAACAACAGCGAGGACGCCCTGCACTGCGTCCTGGGCCAGGCGTTGCCAGGCCAGGTGCTGTGCACACCCCGCCTCCGTCCGCCCCCGCCCCCGCCCCGGGGAAGTAGGTGCTGCTGTTCTGCAGACTTCTGCGATGCCAACGCCAGTAACACACAGCCTTTCCCGCGTGCCACGTGCTTTCATTCATTAACCTGTTTAACCCCCTGGGGGTTACAGATTAGGAAACTGAGGCCCAGAAGGGCTCGCCTAAGGTTTACAGCCAGGAAGTGGCAGAACTTGGACCTGAATCCAAGCTCTGGGCCCCAGTGTCCCTGCAGGTTGTTCATTTTCCCCAGGAGCCAGTCCGGGCCCAGACCTAACGGGCCGTCCGCAGCATCCGATGAGCAGTTCTCAGGAGGGCCGACAGGGTCTTGACCGTGAGCCGCCCTGGTGTGAGCTGTCTGGGCCCAGCCCCGTGTTCCCCGGCAGTTTAGAGCTCCAGGGACCCTTTCAATCCGGATCATCTCCCTGGACCCTCGTGGAACCCTGAGGCTGGTGTTACGCGGCCAGGCCGTGGACGACCTCACGGCTGCCGGGGCCAGAGCGGAGCTTGCCGAGGGCTGACCCAGGACAAGGAAGGCCTTGGGGGTGGCAGCGGAGAGCGGCCTGGCCTTCCGGGGCCAGAGCCCAGGTCACCTTTCCTTTCCACTCACAGCCCCGGAGTGAAATCAGGGTCAGGACTCTGCTGGCTCAGGCGGCTGCGCCCGGGAGCCCTGTGTCCCGCAGTGACCCCCACCTGAGCAGAGGTCACCCCGGTGATGGGCCCCATCCAACCCTGGGAGGCACCCTCGCCCTGGTGCTGCTGCCCGAGTGACCTGCCCCACCACAGGAGCTCATTCCTCTAATTAGGTCGAATGGGTTGTGACAGGAAATGCAAATCTGGGTCATCGCATATGCAGATGTGCAGCTGGAGCGGCAGCCAGCCGGCTGGGGTTGTCACCCACGTCCTCTGGGAGCTTCCTGGAGGCTGTGGAGCGCGGCGGCCGGCTCTGGAGCCATCCCTGGGGTGGGTGCGGGGACCCAGCATGCATCCTGAAGAGAAGAGCTCAGGTTCCCAGAGCAAGGACCCTTGGAGATCACATCCTCCAAGCACTTCAAGTCCCAGGGGGGAAACTGAGGCCCAGAGAGGGAGAGCCCCCTGTCACCCAGCAGTGCCGCTGGCTCTAATCCCCGGGCACTCAAGTCCCAGCTCCCACTGCCTGGCTGGGGGACCGGGCCTCCCTGTCCTTATTTATAAAGTGGGATTAATAATTGACAAGGCTGTTCGAAGGTTTAAGCCATAAAATCTGTCTAAGCAGCCGGTACAGTAACTGGCACACAGTAGGTCCTAATACACGACAGCGTGTCATTATCTCCCCGAGCGCGTGTGACTCCTCCAGGTGCTGGCGTTACCCTTTTCCGAGGGCGTGTGATTTCGGCTGCACTCAGACGTGACCGTGGACGGTCACCACGTCCCACTGAGCTCCGGTTTGAGCACATTCCATGTGTCATTCAACACACATGCCCGGCACTTGCCTTGGCTCAGGGGACAGGAGGGGACTGAGACAGGAGCCCACTTTTGGAGAGGCCCACGGTGGGGGTGCGGGGGGGGGCGGGGGGGCAGACAGAACGGAGCAGACAAGCCCGTGATCGGATCGTGAGGGGGCGTGAGAAGGGAGGAAGCCAGCAGCCTCGTTCCTCATCTGCAGAGCGGGGTCCTTGCGGGGAGCACCTGGGGTGGGTGTGGCGAGCACGGGGGTCGGGGCGATGAGGATGACAGCGGGGTGGCGATCGGAGCCCTCCTTCCCCTCCGAGGGGCGCTGGGGGAGGGCAGCGCTCCGCCTCGGCCTGGCTGGACGCCGATGCCCTCCGTCTCCCCTCCAGAGGCACCCGAACGCCCTGTCTTTCCGCTGCTCGCTGGCAGACTTCCAGATCGAGAAGAAGATCGGCCGAGGGCAGTTCAGCGAGGTGTACAAGGCCACCTGCCTGCTGGACAGGAAGACGGTGGCTCTGAAGAAGGTGCAGGTGAGCCAGCGACCCCGCCGGTCAAAGCTGCCCTGCAGGAGCCCACGTCTGTGTCTAAACGTGGTGGCCCGGGGCCATCCCCCTCCTCCCCCCCCCCACCCCTTCCCTGCCTTTCCCCTGTAAAGAAGGGAAATTAGTACCCAGCTCACTGGGTATGGGGAGAACCAGGCAGACTCCTGAAAGTTCGGTCTGAGCCGTAAAGGAAAAACCTGAGCACCTACTGTGTGCACTGGGGCCTGCTGGGAGCTCACGGAGCCTTGACCACAGCCCTGGCCGGGGATTAGCATCCCACTGCTCAGAAGAGGAAACCGGTGCCGAGCCGGGAAGGACTCGCCAGGCCCTCAGGACTAAGGCCCACGACCCTGCTGCCTGCACTGGCGGGTCCGTCCGGGCTGGAGTGTCCTTCCCAGCCCCGTGTCCCTCCCAAATGGCAGAAGGGGGTTGAGCAGACGGTTTTAAGCAGCAAACTCTGGCCAGGACGCGTTTCAGGGAGAGCCGCGGGGCCCCGGGGACCGCTGCTTCGCGGCAGGAGATGCCGTTGCATCCTCCGCAGAGCTTCCCGGGCCGCCGGCTCCCGCCTGCCGGCTCCCGCCTGTCCTCACGGGGTAGGGCCACTCCGCAAGGAGGTGGCTGAACCAGGACACTGGGGCTGGGTTTTAACCGTCCTATTTCTCTCTCTCCTCTCGCCCAAGATATTTGAGATGATGGACGCCAAGGCCAGGCAGGACTGCGTCAAGGAGATCGGCCTCCTGAAGGTGAGAGCGCCGAGCGGGATGGCCTCTGTGGACAGCCCTTCGTTGAGCTGGAACAGGACTGACTGGACCGGGCGTGTAAAGGGCAGATGCCCCAGGGCCTGACCAGGGGGAGGGGTGCAGGGTGCAGGGTGCAGGTGGTGGTGGCATCTGTGTCGCTTTCCTCTTCCCACTGGCATCTGCATCGGCTTCCCTAGAGTCAGAGATTGTAGGACATTCTGCCTAGACTTGGCCCTGGTCCGGGCTGCTCTCTCCTGGGGATCCCTCCCTACCCCCCAGGTGTAGGATGCTGCTGAGGAGGGAAGGGAGGGGAGGGGAGGGGGAGGAGAGGAGGGGGAAGGAGGGGGAGGGGGAGGGGGGTGGAGAGGGGAGGAGGGGGGGAGGGGGATGGAGGAGGGGGAGGAGGAGGAGGAGGAGGAGTCAGCAGGTGGTGTCCTGCTTTGGGAAAACAGCCCGTGATGCTGCTCATGAGCCGGAAGGACGGAGAAGGGGCCTCCCTCTGAGACACCAGCACAGGGTCCGGCGGCAGCTGAGGCCGAGCCCTGCCCTGGGCGCTCGGGCCTGGCCCTGTCCTTGGGGATCAAGGCAGGCCGCAGAGGGTGACCGTTCAGGGTACTGCCGGCCAGCTCAGGGCCATGGAGCCCAGGGGAAGCCCTCAGAGGCCGGGGCCCCGATCCAGAACCTGGAAGGCGGAGATGAGCCTGCTGCAGGACCCCCGACAGTGTGGATGGGGGCCAGGTGGTGATGTGGGGCCTCTTCCCGATGAGCCAGCCTGGGGGAATAGCTGTCCCAGGCACCCACCCCGTCTCCCCACCCTTGGCCAAGAACACACGTGTGCCATCCACATCGAGTAAGGAATTGCACACGCGTGTGGACGGAGCTGAGCCCGCCGGTCTCGGGTCCCTGGGTACGGAAACGTGTGAGCACAGCCCTTCGGTGGAGCAGGCCCGGCGTGGCGTGACCGGGGCCTGCGGGGCGGGGCTCTGGCCCTTCCCCGGCCGGTGCACTGAGTGCCGGTGACCGTGGGCTCCGGGGCGGGCACACCCCTGGCTCCCTCGCGGTGTGGCGGCGGGCAAGCTGCTGACTGCTCGGGCCCTCAGTCTCCTCATCTGTACAAGGGGGTGATGACAATGTGCGTCTTCGGGGTGTCGGGGAATTGGTGAGCAGGTGCTGGAGGCGCTCAGGGTAGCCCTGGTGTGTGCCAGGTGCTCTGCCAGCGGCAGCCCTTGTGGTCGCGGGAGGGCAACGCCAGGACCTTCCCAGGGCGCCGACCCGGCTCCCGCCTGCCCGCGGGAAGTCAACAGGACGTGCCAGGGCGGGAGGTGTTTCCTGCAAAACAAAGGGAAACGCCGTTCTCAGAGGGGCCGCTGGGCGGCTTGTTCGTGTTGTTCATGCCCGGACCCGAACCCAAGGCCTCCCGCTGCAGAGGCCATGGGCGCGGGGCGGGAAGGCGGCCTGTTGGAACACAGCACAGATTCACACTCATGGGCTCGGGACCGTGTGAGCACAGGGGATGCAGCCAGCACGGAAGGCAGATCCGAGGGGACCTTCCGTTGATGGGCCCTTTGCTCCCAGCCCTGCCCTCTGTCCTTCCCTCTGGTCACCTTGTTGGACATTTCAAGGGTATTCATCTGAACTGCACAGCATTATGCCCATTTTACAGATGAGGAAACTGAGAATGAGATGCAAAGTGTCACCCAGCTTTCCCAGCGTCACCCAGCTCTGCCAGACTCCCAAGCACAGGCCGGTTCCATGAGACACTCACCTCTCCCGCAAATGCCAGGGCCGCGTCAGTGGGCGCCCGTGAGGTGCCAGCCCGGGATAGGCGCTGAGGCTGGACCATCTCTCACTGACTCTGTCTCTCTCTGTCTCTCTGTCTCTCTGTCTCTCTCTCTCTCTCTCTCCTTGGGCAGCAACTGAACCATCCGAACATCATCAAGTACTTGGACTCGTTTATTGAGGACAACGAGCTGAACATTGTGCTGGAGCTGGCCGACGCGGGCGACCTCTCGCAAATGATCAAGGTGAGGGTGCCGGGGGCAGGCAGGGCCTGGGAGCTGCCCAGGGTCAGGCAGCCCGTCCTCGGTCCTCTGGGACGCTCAGCCCCCACTTTCTGAGCCCACGGGCCTCAGGCTGTGAGAGGGCAGGTCGTGGACAGAAAGGATCCCTCTCCCCCCGCCATGGTCCCAGCTGCCATGGCTCATCGGCCACTTCTGCCTCACAGGAGCAGGCACCGAACCCTGCATTGGGTCACACCCCGCCAGCTCACGGAATCTGGGGGAGTGTCCTGTGGGTCCAGTTGCCTCATTTTACAGACGGGAAAGCTGAGCCCAGAGAGGTTAAGAGACTTTCCTGAGGATACCCAGCAGTGTGGGGACAGAGCTGGATCTGTAGCCCAGGTCTCTGTTTCGAGGCCTGAGACCCTCGAGTAGATTTCGTCCCCAAGTTGATTCCCCTGAGGCCCCTCCAGCCCCTGAGGGGCATCTTCATTCCCACGGAGCGGCCACGGCCGGGAGTCTCCCAGAGGCTGATGGACTTGCCAAGTTCCACAGGCGGGCTCAGGCCCAGGCCTGGCTCTTGCTGTGCGCTCCACGCAGCCCTCCCGGCACGCCACCCCTCACCCGCCTCCGGGGGCCAGGACCAGGTCCACGTGAGTCTAGGATCAGGGATCCTGGCAGCCCCTGATGGAGCACCGACTGTGGGCCACACGGTGCTGACCACTAGCATCACTCACTGCGTCCACACCATTCTCAGCAAAGCTCAGAGAGGTTTAGTCACCTGCCTGTGGCAGCACAGCCTCTAAGTGGGACCGTCAGGCCCGAGCCCTTAGCCCTACTCCCTGTTTCTCTCTCAGGGCCTTTTCCCTGCTGGCTTGCCGTGAGTCTGCAGGCCACTATTGTGAGCGCCCACCGCCTCCCTCCCCCAGGCCCAGACTGTCTGCTCTTGAGCAAGCGTGGGCCGGCTCAAACACTGCCCCCTCCCTACCTCACCCCCCGCCCCGGCCCTGGCCCCGCTCAGCTCCCAGCCACACTTTCGAATGGAACCAGACGTGGATTCTCTGTCATTCCCACCAGGCACTGGGGATTGAGCAATTGCTCGGCGCCTGCTCTTCTGAAATCTGGCTCCTAGGAATACTGCGTCTCTGGGAGGCAGCATTGCTTGGGCTGTTATCACCTGCTTTCATATTTTCGTTGACATATTAATGCATTTGCAGGGATGTTAATCTCCACACATCCCTGGTGGGAACAGATGTGCTATATCATGTCTTAGTTCTTCCTTCTCCCCCCACCAACGCGGTTTCTCCTTCACATGTCAAGCTCCCCCTGAACACGCATGCACCCTGCACCCACTGTGTGCCAGGCCCGTCCTGAGACCGAGGGGTGCTGCCCCACGGGTGCTGCCCTGGGGGAGAGGGGGGTGGGCGCAGAGCAGAGCCGCGAACCATCCGTGTGAGCCAGCGAGAATAAGCCCAGTCAGGCTTGCCGGCCAGGGCAGGCTTCCTGCCGCGGGGACACCTGAGTCGACCTGAGGGGGGACCCCAAGTTTGTGCAGGAGCCCAGAGGGATGGGAACTGAGGGTCCACAGAGCACTTTGGTCCAGGAGAGCAGTGTGGACGGGGAGGCATCGGACCGCCCAGGCCTCGCGGTCCAGGCTCAGAACTTGGGATCTTGCCCTGAGGCATTGAGGAGCTCCCTGAGTCTCAGGGGGAAGTAACATGGTCGGCTTTGTGTTCTGGAAGAAAGACTGGATGCCCAGCGGGGGCTGGGGGTGGGGGGAGGAGCAGAGATGACCGAGAAGAGACCCAGAATGTGGCCCACAGTGCGGGCACCAGACTGTCAGCCCCAGGAAGCCCCAGACCACTTGCCACTCTCAGTCCACGGAGTCTGACAGTCGGGGGCAGGGGTGACGGGGCAAATCAAATCTCCGCCTTCCCCGAACCTCGTTTCCACCCCGTCCCGAGAGACGCATGGGAACCAGGGCCTGCTGACCAGCAGACCCTGCGTCCCAAGGGCCCCCAAACTCAGGGGCCAGGCATCATGGCCACAGCCACGGCACCGGCATTATTTACAGCTGACGCGGACGCCGGGAACTGCCACCACCCCAAAGCCCAGCGGAGACGCGGCGCCTTCCCGCGAAATGTCGCACGGCGCTTATTGGCGTGACATTTACAAAATCACCGCCGCAGCCTTGCGCGTCCCACTTAACTGCTGTGATGAGGGTTAGCTAGCGTCCCGGCGTAAATCACACCCCAGCCCGGCCCCCACCTCGCACCTGGCGTGGCCCCTGGGGGCGTGGGGTCCCGTGCTGGGGGGTCTGTGCCAGGAGCCTGGGGTGGCTCACCCAGAGGCCCCTCCCCAGAATGGAGCCTTGGGAGGGTCTGGGGGGGGGCGGTTAGTGCCAGGTCGGGGTTCCGGCTGTGACCATCCCACAGTGGGAGGAGCCCAGGTCCAGTCCCAGCTCAGTCCCTCATCAGGTGCTCGCCGGTGTCGTTGGAAGAGGGTTAGGGCTGGGCTTTCTAGCAGAGGCCCGGGCTCCGCTGTGACTGCCCCGTGCCAGCGGCGATGCAGCCCTCAGAGTCCCCTGCCAGGGCCAGCACGTGGCGGGGCTCCGCACATGCTCATCAGACGCCCCCCACCCCCCTCCCCCGCCCTGTGGGCAGGACGTGCCCTGGTCTGCCTGGCGCAGCCTGGGCGGGCGGGCGCTGCGTTCTGTTTTCTGGAGCATGAACTGTTTTTCCGGGCAGTGGAGCAGGTGAATGCTTGTCGAAACCGGGGATCCAGTTGGGAGTTCCAGGCCCACTCCCCTGGGGTTCTGCCGTGTTGGTGAACGAGCACGTGGGCTGAGACGTGCCAGCTCTGAGGAGGGGCAGCTGTGGTTTAACCCGCAAGCCCGGCCTGGACGTCCCCGTGCTGGGCCGGGCTGCGCCTGGGGGCAGAGAGGGGCCACGCCGGTCCACTCTGCAAGGCGCTCCCTGTCGGGGTGGGGAGGGGCGGGGGGAGACGGACGAGTGTCCAGGGGGTTCCAGAAAAAGTGTGACGGAGAGCAGCCTTCGGGGTGTGGCCCAGGCCTCCATTCAGCAATGCGTCAGGACACCCACCTGCAGGGAGCTCACCACTGGGGGGTGCACGGAGGACCTCGGAGGGCAGTCAGGGCCGACGTACCGATGTGAGCACGGGGACCCTGCACCCCGGGCCAGGGCCCCCCGCCTGCCTCGCAGCCCCTCACCGGCCTGTCCCTCTGTCTGTCCCCCCCCCCCCCCCCCTGCAGTACTTCAAGAAGCAGAAGCGGCTCATCCCCGAGCGGACGGTGTGGAAGTACTTCGTGCAGCTGTGCAGCGCCGTGGAGCACATGCACTCCCGCCGCGTGATGCACCGAGGTGCGTGCGCGCCGCCCGCGTGGCGCCCGGGACACCCCGAGGGGCCTTGGCCGCTCTGCGTCCCCAGACCAGTGGGTGTCGAGCACCTTGTCTGTCCTTGGCGAGGTCACCGAGTGGGCGTGTGAGGCCCGGGGCTCCACGGCACACACGTGCCTCGACCCCTGGGGGGTGCAAACGCCAGGTGGTTACCTGGACCCCGGGGAACGGGGGCCAGCACAGCGGAGGGTGCAGCGAGGATGGGGGAGGGGCTGGCCAGGGAGACGGGAAGCAACCCAGGAAAGGGAACTTGTGATACGGGCTTTGCAGTCGTGGGAGTCGGCTGGGCAAAGGAAATGAGGTCCCCACGAAGGAAAGTTCCCGGAAGTTGGCGTCATCCTGCACCGCGAGGGAGACGGTGCTGGTGCGTCACCCAGGTTCCTTCCGATTCCTCCACTCATTCGTCCCACCTGTGTCACCAGCGTCCGCGGCGCCGCCCGGTCCCGGGAACGGCGCTAGTAGCCCCACTGAGCACTTGCTCCGCTCGTTACATACGTTCTCCTACATGGCACCTGCTGTGTGCCGACACCATGCTAGGCACAGGGGGGAGCTTCAGAAAGGACGCAGCAGCACAAAGACCCGCCCTCCTGGCCTCCCAGCGGCCTCTGGAGCCCATAGTCAGGCCCACCCCCAGGTGAGGACAATGGGCTGCAGCTCAGGGCCCACAGCTGGGCAGAGCCGGGCTTGCTCGGAGGGAGCAGGACGGAGGGCTGGGCCCCGGCCACCTACAGACCCTGCCCTCCCCGACCCCCCGCCCAGGCCTCCCGCTCTGTCCCCCTGACCCCACAGCAGCGCCCTCTCCTTCCCCTGCAGACATCAAGCCTGCCAACGTGTTCATCACGGCCACGGGCGTCGTGAAGCTCGGGGACCTCGGCCTGGGCCGCTTCTTCAGCTCCGAGACCACCGCGGCCCACTCCCTAGGTAAGGGGGCCTGTCCGCGCCCCGGCAGCCCCAGCCCCCGTGACCATGACCGTGACCGTGGGGGAGATGTGGACAGTCTGTGGGGAGAGTTAGCGCGGAAAGTGCCTTACTGAACCCCAAACTTGACTCGCTCTTCAGAACGGTGACCCAGAGGGAGTAAACCGAGACTCGGGGGTCCTGGTTGGGCCTCCCTGTGTCCAGGAAAGGATGACTGCGCCCGTGGGATTGGGGAGCTGTGGCTCTGCGGTGGCGCAGGGTAGTCACCCCGTCTTTCTCGTTGCTCGTTGCCACGTAGTGTCCCACCTACGGGTGCGCCACCCACGGTCCTTTCCTCCTGCTGGGGGACATTCGAGCTGTGTCGCCTTTGTCTCTTGAACGGGCAGCTTTGAAGCCGTGGGGGCTGAGTGCCCGGGGGGAGGGGGCCCTGGGCTGGCCTCCGAGGAGTGAATAGGAACGGGTGGGGCAGCATGGGGGGAACTGGGGGAGCTGGGGAGCGGGGTCCCCAGGACCTCGGGTGGCAAGGAAGGCAGTGGGGCCTTGGATGCCAAGCTCCGTGGGCACGCACCATCCCAGGAGCGGGGAGTGCCCAGCCCTGGGGGGCCAGGGAGAGAGACGGGGTCGGGTGTGTGTTTCGGGTCAGGTGAGTCGTGTTGAGCTTCAGAGCCCGCGTGCTGGCTGCGTAGCTGCGTGGGAAACCTGGAATGGCGGAGGGGGGTTTCACGTTTAACAGAACAGAGGAGCCAGCAAAGCCCCCCGGGGGAACTCGGACACGGGGCCCCCATGTATTACAGCAAGGCGCGTCGGCGTTCAACCGGGCAGTGTGGGAACGTTCCAGTCAGGCAGGGCGTCCCCCTTTCCCGAACCTTTGGGGTGGTTTGCGGAGGGAGGTCTCCCAGGCTCCCCTCTGTGTGCGTGGGCACGCTCCCCCCCCCCACCCCGAAAACCACTCTCCCTGGCTCCTCTCCGCAAACTGCACAGCCCAGCCCGTGTCCTCCGTCCTCCGACCTGGGGGCCTGCCAGGCCAGGCGTGCACACAGCCTCCGGGGACGACGGCGGTGCTTCTGGAAGACACTTTGAGTGGAAACTCACTGTGCTACAGCCCGATGGCTTCGGGGCGCTCAGTACAGCGCGCCATCAGGAGAAATGTGCTCTGAGCTGCTTATAGGGGTGTGAGCGTGTGAGTGTGTGTGCATACCAGTGTGTGCATGCCAGTGCGTGTCTGTGCACATGTGAGTGTGTATGTGCATGTGTGTGTGTGGGGGGGTGAAATTCGGCTCCATCTGACCCTGGAGGATGCCCGGCACGTTATTGGTCTTCCGTTAGCTCAAAAAGGAAAGAACCCGCCATCCCCTGAGTCTGTGACACTTCCTTCAGGCCTCAGATAGCCAGCGAGGAGTCTGAAATCCGGGAGCTCGAGTAACAGAGTCCCAGCCCAGCCCCGGATGCAGGCCTGGCCTGGCCCAGCCCATGCATCCTCCACCAGGGGCGGGGGTGGGGGGTGACAATGCTGGGGCTTCCCCAGAGCTCGGCCACCCACAGCTCCGGGGACACCTTGTCTTTCCCGGGCCCCTCAGCCCCTCTCTGTGAAAATCAGTGTGTCTGTCAGTTTGGGACTGTGTGCGTCTCTGGTTTTAGAGCTTCCAAAGGCCAGAAACCCAGGGGACACGGTCAGAGGGAAGAGTTAAAGCCACTGGCTCCCTTCCCCGTCAGTCAGGCCCAGCCCTGCTCCGTCCCGCTGGGGGAGGCTGAGGTGCTCGTCAGAGCCGGTTAAGATCACATCGTTAGGATCGGGCAGGAACACGGACGGCTCAGCGACAGCACGGGTTTATCGACTTGACTGCTGCGCTGATTATATTAATGAGAAGGAACTGGGACTTGGGAAAAGGCTGCCCCGTCAGCCCAGCTCTTCCTGAGGCTTCCGAGCGGCTGCTGGGCGTGGTGGGTGGAAGCAGACCTCATGGGGTCGTGGCCCCAGAACAGAGGGGGCAGCGCAGAGCCAAAGGCCGGGACCTGAGGTCTCCAAGATGCAGGAGAAAGACCCCCTCCCCCAGCGCGATTCTGCAAGCCGCTGACCAAGGCTTGCCCACCCGTTAGTTGGGAGAGGTTGAAGTCATTGCCATCGGCTCATGACTCAGGAAGGATGCAGGGGTTTGAATTATGCATCTGTGCACACCTACTATGTGGGGCTGCTGTGGTGGCAGCCACGTTGCCCTGGCAACCACCTCCTCTCCTGAGCTGCAGACCCATTGGCAGGGTTTATGCAAATCCCATTTCCCCTGCTGCCCCCTTCCCCAGCCCCCTCCTCGCCTCTGTATTTGCTAACACGAGGCTGGCATGAAAGGGCATTAGTCATGCCATGGCCGGGCTGACAGGTGCGGTACCCAGCGGTGGCAGAGCGGCTGCCTCGGTGTCAGGCATAGGAGCCGTAATTAGAGCGAGGAACAGAATGAGCGTCAGACGAATTACCAGGCAGCAGATCATATTTGTCAGGAAGGATTGCATACATAAAAATTAAGTGACAGTACACGCTGGCGTAATGAAAGAAAAATGAAAGATTTGCCTATACACAGCTCACAAGCTACAAGCAAGTGTCTCGCTCCGAGCAACGGCAGCAGCTGCAAGACAAATTGTGGGGCTGGGAGAGCAGGCCCTGCTTCTCAGCAGCCGTGACAGGGCGGCCTGGGGCTGAGTCAGGGTGGGAGTGAGGCCGGCTCACGCCCAGGGCCCGGCAGGGCCTCACACCACCTCTCAGTCCAGTCAGGAGTGACCTACCCATCAGGTAGAGGGGTCAGGACCTGCTGGCTTTCCCAGGCTGCCAGCCCTGACCTGGCTGCAGGGCATACATTTCTTCCTTCTCCCTTCCCCGGACTGGGTAGAGGACATGAGATTAAGCATCTTTCCCTGCTTTCAGGGGCCCCCAGACTGGTGAGGGACAGACACAGTCAGTCCCAGGATGACCTGGTATGGGGACAGGTGGAACCGTGTCCTGAAGGCCCACTGTGTGCAGGCACAGTGCTGAGCGCCCCGTGGAAACCAGGGGCATGGGGCTGCCCTGTAGTTCAGTTTTGTGTCGTCACTGAACTCACCGAAGAGGAGAGTCACAAAGAAAGGCGTACAAGCTGCTTGAAAAAGATGTGCTTTTCAAAAATCATCCCACTGAGGCTTATTCTCTCCATTGGACAGATGAGGAAACTGAGGCTCAGAGAAGGGGATGGGGACTGGAGCCCTCAGGGTGCCTGCCGTTCCTCCCCAGGCACGAGCCCGGGTGCTGGGACGTGGGCTTGGGTCCGAGGAGCTCTGGGTGCAGGGCCGCCCAGGGCACCGAGTGCCCAGCCACTCGGGGGAGAAGCCCATCCAACCTCACAGCTGGGCCGGCAGGACCTGGGCTGGTCCTGGCCACAGGGAAGCGGGTGGCGCCTCCTTCCTGTGGAGTGCCAGCACTCCCACGCGTGTGCGCTGCCGGCGTCAGATGGACCCTGTGGGAACCTTTGCCAAGTGCGTAGACGGTCCTCCCAGCCAGGCACCCCTAGGGACCGTGTCAGTGTGGTTACAGAGCCCTGCGTAGATGTGTCCCTGGGCCTCCTCCCACCCATCCCAGCAGCCCGGGACACCTGGGAACAGTTGGCCTAGAAAACCGGTTTCAGCAGGTAAATCCCAGTTCGGAGTGCTGACACCTGGGTAGGAGGTCGCGGGAGGTCACACCGATCTAGCCAGTGGTGCCTGCTTTGTCTGCCGTGTCCCTGGCGTTTTTAGGGACACAAACTGTTAGAGCAAGACAAACTGATGCCCGAGGGGGGGGAGGGTGTCTCAGGGGATGCAAGTGCAGAATTGATCAGGCCTAGGATGCAAACTGCACTTGTCTGTCTGTTCACTCATTCACTCAAGAAGGATTTGTGCCAGGCCCTGCCCTCACGGGAAGGCCCGTCCTCTGGAACTTACAGGCCGGGAGGGAAATGCATTTAGAGGCTTCACCAAGAACCAAGCATTGTTCTAGTCAGTACATCCCGGTCTGGCCTCACTGAGCACTCCAGCCACCTGGGGTGGGAGTCGCCACAGAGCAGGTGAGCAGATGAAGCCCAGGTGCAGTAAGGTGGGCGAGGGTGAGATGAGGTCACACCTCAGTTTTCCACCCGACTCCCTGAGTCAGTCGGTGAGACCCCAATACCTAAGAACACACTCTGCTGTATGGAGTCAAAGAATTGCACCCACAATTCCTTAGTGTAGGAACTAGAAATAGACAGGTACCTGTACGAATGCAAACAATGTGAAATTAAGTCAGTGCTGCTGAAAGTACAGTGATTTTCCAACGTCACCACCTCTCCTGAGAGCGATGTGCAGCTTGGCATGGGGTCAGCTAATTCATTGAAGGACGTGATAAGCGGTGACACAGATGAGCCTGGTGGAGGTGTGCCTGTGTGTGCGTGTGTGCATGCATGTGCATGTGTGTACATGTGTTGCTGTGGAGAGTCTGGCCTTCCTCCTGTGGGGGATAAGGAGCCAGCTGGGCATGGGGGGCATGGCCCCTGCTTTGGTGGGTAGGGTGGGTGGGAATGGGCAGGACACGAGGGACGAAGCCAGTTAGTTGTCCAGGCGAATGCTGGCAGGGGACACCTCAGGATATGGGGCTGGTGGGGTGCTGGGTGGAGCACAGAGCAGTGCAGCTCACTGCCCAATGCCAAGGACCTGCTCTTTGGGTTCCAGAAGCTCCTTGGTTCTTGCCCTGCTCTCGCCACCCTCTCCCTTCAACCTGCAGGAGGTTGCTCTATCCCACCTTCCACACGGGAAACCAGGGCTCCAAAGGGTGGGGGAGGGACACCCAGGCTAGGAGCAGTTCCGCTCTCTGCTGGGGAGCGGCTGGAGTGAGTCAGGCCCGCAGGGTGCAGCTCCCAGTCCCCCCTCGCCCCAGCTGTGCTGTCCAGCCCAGGCGAGGCCCCGTCCCGCCTGGACGAGGGATGCGGTGACACCACGTTCCTCCAGTCACTTCCACTCCGCCGTGTGGGGAAGCCATGCAGCCGCAGACCCCAGCCTTCCTCCATGTGGAATCTGCCTTTTTCATAGCTAATGAACGTTTCAAACACCGTGAGCATTTCAAACCACGGCCAGGTTTGTTTTGACAGGTGCATCTCGGGGAAGCGGGGCCCCTTTAATCAGCCTCCGCTTTGAGGTCCCCGGTTCTCCTCTGATATCTGGCCGGGTTTGAAATCTGGTTCTTCGAGGTACAGAGGCAGGAAGGTCAGGGTTTCTCAGGCGCCTCTTTCATATGCAGAGCCAGGGCCCCCCACCGTGAGGAGAGAGGGCGGCTCAGGCTGGCTGGTCTGAAGGGGGTGTTGCTGGAAGGGGATTTGAGATCTGCTGTTGGCTGAGCGTCTGAGCATCCCCGTCAGACTGGGCTGCTGCTCCGCCTGCCCGAGTGCCCGCAGAGGACGCCCTGGGGCAGGACGAGGGCTGTCCACGTGGCCTTTGGGGTACCTCCTCTCGCCAGCTTCTCCCACTCTTCCCCAGTCACTGCTCCCCTGAGGTTTGGGGATACATTCTCCAGGGCCCGCTGCAAGTGCGAAGTGTCTTTGAAGTCTCTCATCTTTATCTTGAAAACTAATGCAAGTTTTGCATTATGCTTCAGAATGTGAGGACTTGTCAGTATAAAAATCGGGTTTCACAGATTTATTCCCAGGGGACACTGGCAAAACAGGAGGGGCTTTCACCCCCCAAACAAGTTGAGGATCCCTCTGATGAGGGAGAGCACTCCAGCCTTAAGACTCACAGACCAAAGCGGAGCATCTGGCCCAGCCCTCTCGTTTGAAAGCGGAGGGGACAGGAGGGAAAGGCACAGCCCAGGATCCCTGAGGCGGAGCCCAGGTCTCTCCCCAGCCCTTGCCCTCCCCTCCCTCCCCCATGCTCTGCGCAGGGAATAAGCACCCGCCCCTTGCTGTGTTTCAGTGGGGACGCCGTACTACATGTCACCGGAGAGGATCCATGAGAACGGATACAACTTCAAGTCCGACATCTGGTCCCTGGGCTGTTTGCTATACGAGGTGAGCTCAGCAGCATTTGGTAGGGCATTCGTGGCAGGCATCCAGCTGGGGCAGGGTGTACCCCACCAGCTCGGTGGGAACCCAGGGATGGGTGGTAGCCGTCTGTGGCATCTGGGTCCATTCCCAGATCTGGTGGCCGTCCTGGATGGAGGGCCAGGAGGTGCCATTTTGACTTAGTGTGTGCGTGCATGCGTGTGCAAGGTGTAACCTCATTTTATACTGGGCAACTGGAGCGGGGGGAGGCGGGGGGTGCAGGTTGCCCTGGGGCTATTGGGGGGTTGATGAGAACTGAGCTTTGAACTCAGGTCCTCCTGGCCAAAGTCTGGGTCCGCACCAGGACCCTGCATCTCTCTCACCTCAGTCACCATGGCCCTCCTTGAGGCGTGAGTGGCACAGGCTCGGAGGCGGCCCTGGGCACTGGCGGGCAGGCCTGCCCTGAGGCGGGGCCTGTGGTTGGCAGGCTGCCGCAGATCACGGTTCCCGTTTTGCTTTGGCCAGTGGAAGCCTACGTGCAGCTCAGCTTCTGTCCCCGGGGAGGACTCGGCTCTGTCCTCCTGCCCTCCTAGGCATGATCCCGGGTCCAGATGGTTGAGTCCCGATTTTCCATTCTGCATCTGGGATTCCCAGAAGCTGTCTTGCCTCTGTGAACTGTGAGGGTCCCCAAACATAAACCGACAGGCAGGCAGGCTGAGCAGGATGGGACGGGCGCCCATGGCCCAGGCCCCCTCCCACCAAGCCTCCCACTGGAGAGCAACCCGGCTCCCTGCCTGGGCCTTTGTCTCGGCTCCCAGAGGCGGCTGCAGCGGAGCCCATCCCGGCTCCCCGGCCAGGCAGCCCTTCGAGTCCTTGTCTGGGGCAGCTGCACACGTCCAACGAGGCAGTGGCGTGTTTGTGGTTCCCAGCACCGAGGCTCGGTTCGCCGGGTTGATTTATTTGTTGGCTCTGTGTGGGGCCACTCGACTTGTAGCCTGGGAGGGACATAGCAGCAGTAGGAAGTCGATGAAATCCATCAGGCAAGTCCTGTGGGCACTGACGTATTCAGGGACAGCAGGACTGATCTCAGGCTAATGGCCCCGGGCCTCCCACAGAAGGGGACTTGCGTGGCTGACGTGGTCAGCCCTTCTGGGAGTGACAGTGGGCAAAGGGTGCTGCCCTGGGCTGCCTCCCCACTCCCCCAGACCCACTTCCCGAAGCTGATGTTTTCCCAGCAGACAGGGAGGGAGACGCTCGGAGCCCAGGGCTTGGTAATTGGAAGGAAACATCCCGCTACCGCCTGGTGGGTTCCGGGGCGCCAGCCTGCAGAGCTGCACAGGCTCCCCCGCTGCCCCACTCACTCAACCACGTCTGAGGATTCGGGGTGGCCCTTGTGGAGCACACCGGGGCACTGGGCCAGAGGAAAGCTGCCCCTCACAGGGACAGGCCTACCCTTTTGGTTCTTCCCGGTGAGGGCGGGAAGAACCAAAGCCCCTGGTGGGTTTCCCGTGGCTTCCGAAACCGCTCACCAGCGCTGACGGCCTCAGGAATATAAAATCCCTGAACGCTCTGGAGGGGGACGTCCAAAGTCAGCTGCATTGGGCTAAAGGCAAGTGTCATCAGGCTGGTTCCTTCTGCCACCTCCATTCCTGGGCTCATGACCCCATCACTCCCTCGACACACCTCCTCCTGCAGCCAAACCACCTTCCACCTCCCTCTCCCTAAGGACACTTGTGGTTACAGTGAGGGCCCACCTGGATCACCTGGGATCAAATTCCACCCAGAGATTCTTAATCACACCCACCAAATCCCTTTTGCATATAAGGTAACATACTCACAGGCTCCAAGGATTGGGGTGAGGACCTCTTTCGGGGCCATCATTCAGCCCACCACACCCCACTTCCCCTGGCAGCCAGATGTCCACCGAGGACCTCCTGGGGTCACCTGAGATGCTGGTGGTGACCATGTCTAGTGAGGAGCCACCACAAAGCACGACCCCTGGCCCTCAGTGCAGGGTGCCAGGCGGGGTCTGTGTGGAAGAGGTCAGCATGGGAGATGCCACAGCACTGCCCTGGACACTGGAATGAATGGCAAGGATCGCACAGCACGGTCCCAGCCTTGCTCTGAGGGAGGAAGCTGAGGCTCAGAGAGGTGGAGAGACTTCCTCGTGTCACACAGCAAGGAAGTGGCCAAGCAGGGCCCTGGTCCCCAGGCTGCCCACCCTCCTGTAGACCGGAGCTGGGCCTCTCCCTTCTCCCCAGCCCGCGGGTAGGCGTGGCCTCAGTGGAGAGAGAAGTGGGGGGAGGGGTGTCTCTGCCCAGAGCCCTGTGAGGGGGAAGCGGTTGTGAGGAGCCAGAGCCGTCAGCAGTGGGAGCTCCCAGCAGAGATGCCCGAGTTCGGCCCAGTTGGGAAGCCTGGTGCTTTATTTTGATTACCCAGCACGCCCGGGGAGGCGCCCAGCGGGCTGCCGTGCTCTGCAGAACGTATCTATCTACCTGGGAGCTGAAGAACTGGCTCCTTCAGTGCCGGCCCCAGGATCCTCAGCTGGGGGCCTCACAGCTGCCTCCAGGGGCCCGTGAGGTACCGAGAGCCAGCAAGAAGCAGGCGGGGAAAAGACAGGATCAGCCGCACCTTGTTGGGAATCCTGCTCTGGGATTCTGGCCTGAGCCAGAAAATGGTCTGGGTGCCCCTACCTCGTGGAGGGGCAGGGCTGCAGACTGCTTGGCCTCTGGGTTCAGGCTCTGGGACGTGCTGGGGAGATGCTGGGTGACGAGAGGGGTGTCTGAGTTCCTGACAGGGTGGGAGTCTCAGGCACTGTCCTCAGCAGTCGGGTCCCGTTCTCCCGACATCTCAGACCACACACACCAGTTCCTCGGAGCCCTCCCAGCGGGGCAAGTGCCCACACGCTCCCATTTCCCAGGCCAGTGGTCGGCAAACTGCGGCTTCGCGAGCCACATGTGGCTCTTTGGCCCCTTGAGTGTGGCTCTTCCACAAAATACCACGGCCTGGGCGAGTCAATTTTGAAGAAGTGGTGTTAGAGGAAGTTTAAGTTTAAAAAATTTGGCTCTCAAAAGAAATTTCAATCGCTGTACTGTTGATATTTGGCTCTGTTGACTAATGAGTTTGCCGACCACTGTCCCAGGCCATGTGTCACCCCAATAACGCCAGACAGAAAAAGGTCTGCATTTGAGGAGCAGCGCTGAGAGCCATGACTTTGGCAGTTCTGAGGCAGCCAGTATCCGCCCCAGAGCAGTTCCTCTTCTCTTCGACCAGTCAGAGGAGTGGCCGCTGGTACAGGGAGATCTCGCCATCAGGGTAATCGGTCTAATCCCAGCGCCTCCAGCAGCCCCAAGGTTCCTGCACAGCCCGACGCCCTGATCCGGGTGGAAGGCCAGTGGCCGGCAGCTGTAGTGGGGTGAAGGGGTGCGGGGGATGTTTGCTGGTTCCACTAGCCTCCTCTGGCATGGCCCACTGCTAACCCTGTTCAAGACACTTTTCCAAACAGTAAAGGGAAGGTGCTGGAAAGGAGGGAGAAATGATCTGAGGGGATGGTGGATATGGGGCTTGCCCCTCGCCAATTTCTGGGGCCCTTTTGGAATCGCAAACAGCAAGGTTTTCCCAAATCAGATCAGGCTGACTGGTTGAAAGCATCGCCAAGTCCCTCCTCCCAGGTGGGACACCTGAAAAACCAGAGCCTGTGTTAATGGGACCAACACTTAAATGTCCTTTCTACTCTGAACAGAACCACTGCGGGAAAATCCATCCTAATCTCCTGCCACAACTCGGAGGGCACCAGGTCACCCGAGTGACCCCGAAGCCTCAGCTGCTCTCTGCTAAGGCAACAGATGTCCTTTAGAAAGTGCCCAATTAATGCTTTGCACCCAAGGTTCTCATTTTCATTACTGGAAATGCACCCCCCACGCGATGCCGTTTTGCACACTTGGGTAAAGCCAGCTCCCAGTCAGGCTGGCAGAGCCAGCAGGAGGCAGGGCCTCCGCACCCTCCTCCTTCCCTACCAAGTGCCAGGGCTGCTCACTCTGCGCAGCCTTGTCTCGGTCCAGACGGGTTCCCAGCCCCCTTAGAGGGGCCCAAGCCCCTGGTCCCAGGAGTAGAGAGGAGAGGCTGGCCTGAACCCCACTGAAGCACTTGGCTGGCCAGGCCTCTAGGCCCACAGGTGCTGCCCAGACACACGCCTGGGCCTGGGCCTGGGCCAGAGGAAGCCCCACACCTCCAGGCCGCACTGCTGCCTCCCCAGTGGCCATCTGTAAATCCAGGGGTGCTCTGGGCCCTCCTGGAGGCAGGCCCAGCTCTTGTAGTCAGTCACCAGACCTGTTCACAGGCGTGCACCGAGGACGGGGGTAGATGGAAGCTGAAGCCAATGGGACCCACAGGCCCAGCTCCCTGCCCTGATAGGGCGCACTGGCCACCTCCAGGCCTGAGGCCAGTGAGGATTCCTCCCGTACCCCAATGCCCTGCCACAGCCAGAGCCCAGGAGCCCTCGCCTGGCTCCTCCAAGGGAACGAGGGCCAGACAGACAGGCAGGCACGACTACCCGACTGCACTTCATTAGCAGGAGGCGCTGGGCTGCCTTTTGGCGGTAGGCAACAGTGAGCGGGAGTGACAAGAAGCACTTGAATCCCATTACGGATTAATCAGCAGATGGGGCCACGGGCACCGTGCTGGGCTGCCATGCTGCTGCCTCATGGAGCCTGCCCACAGCTCCCGTGTGCCCCCTCTGAAGACACCCCCAAAAGTGCTCTGGTGGGGTGGGGAGTCTGGGTGCCCCTCCAGCAGGGTGAGGCCTGGGAGTTCCCTGACTGACCCGCTGGGGCCACCACAGCCCTTTCGCTTCCCAGCGCCCCAGGTGCCTGCGTGCTGCCTGCAGGGTGGAGCTGATGCCCACAGAGATGAAGCTCAGCCTGTGGCGCCTCCTCCTGGGCCAGCCATGCCTCACTACACCCTGCAGGTGGAGCCTCTTCCCACTTTAGGGACAAGAAACCACAGGCCAGACACACAGCAAGCAGAGCAGGGAATCGGGCAAGCGGAGGCTGCCTACAGAGCCTGGAGCCTCTGGGACAGTCCCAGGCCCCTGTCAGGGTGGCAGCCGGCCCGCCCGCCTGCCCTCCCTGGTGTCTGGGCATCCAGCTTCCAAGACAGAAGCAGCCAGGCCTTCAGACAGCAGCTCTGTCGTGGGCTGGAGAAAACAACCAGAATTAAAGCTAAAAATGAAATGCCTCATCACCCCCTTCAATGTGTGTCCTTAGGTAATTCCCTAACTTTGTTACTTAAATAGACATCCTCCCACGGGTGTTTTGGAATTGCTTCTTAGGAAAACATAGGCCAGTGCGCCGAGAGGACCTGCCAGGCCGACACCGATCCCAGTGAGCAGAGCCCACTCGCCACCTGCTGCGTGCAGACCACCATCGGTCAAGAGCTGAGGCGTGAGGCAGGGTGTGGCCTGCAGGCGGCTGGCCCCGTCTTTGGCTGATCGCCTTTAACGTTTTGTCACCGAAACCTCTGTCCCATTTAATTTGCAGATGGAACAAGGATTGTGTTAAAAGGCCACTTGGGAGGAATCCCAGCTTCCTTGGGTTTTAAGGGACATACTGCTGGACAGTCGCTGTAATGGGGACTGGAGGGCCGCACCCCACTCTGGACCCCAAGGCTAAAAACTCCTCTCCCACCCCTTCCCCTGCAGATGGCGGCTCTCCAAAGCCCCTTCTATGGAGACAAGATGAACCTCTTCTCCCTCTGCCAGAAGATCGAGCAGTGTGACTACCCCCCCCTCCCTGGAGAACATTACTCCGAGAAGGTGAGTCTGCTGCCCTGGGGCCAGACCTAGCGAGCGGGGGGGGGGGGGGGGGGGGGGGGGGCTTGAGCTTGGGTTCACTTAACAGGGTGGAGGAGGGAAGATTTCTGGGGAAGTGCCTCAGAGGGAGAAAATAGATGGTTGTCACTGAAGAGCTCTCAACGAGACCAGTGTGGGCCCGACAGCAGGTTGGTGGCCCACCCACTGGCACAGAAACCAGGAGCCCCGAGGAGGCAGTGGGCTCTGCCTGGTGTCAGACAACAGGAAGCGGTGGCAGGACCTTAGCTGCCCCGCTGCCCCAGAGACAGGAAGCCCAGCAAACACACGGTCTCCTTGCTGTCACAGACCTAGTCACACCTGGGTTATTTTCAACATTTTCACCGGGGACACAGACTCTGACAGGTCTGCATCGGGCTGTCAGGTACCATGTGTGAGCATCATCTTCACCTGTTCCGGACCTCGAAAATAAGGCTAATATTTACCTTCGTGAATAAAATGCGAGGATGAAATGACAGGTTTATAGCACAGCTTGGCTGAGGGTACAGGCAGACACAGAGGTTTACATACACCCTCTACTGTTCTTGGATGAGACACGAAACTTTTCTGAGTCTGTTTTCTCATCTGTAAAATGGGGGTAATCCTAGAATCCACCTCACAGGGTCAGTGCACATAATGTGCTCAGTCTAGCAACAGGCTGACAATGACCCCATCATCATCAAAAGTAGCCTTGGATGTAGCAAAGGGCCTATTCATAGTAAATGCTTAGTAAGCATCAACTATTGTCATTTCTGTTCAAGGCTAATACTAGTAGGTTCATTATTATTTCTGTCCAAGGTCAACACTAGTGGGTGAAGGGGAGTCTGCAGGACTACAGGCCATTCCCTGCCTCAGGGTGATGACATTTCACATTTATGATCTACTGTACTGGATCCTCCCCCTCCTATTTTACCAGTGAGGAAACTGAGACACAGACAGGTTAAGTCACTTGCCCAAGGTCACGTAACTTGCAAGTGTGGAGGCAGGATTTGAACGCAGCCTCTGAACTTGATGCCAGGCTCACTGGTTTCAGACTCCCCGGGGACAGGCCCCTGGACTGTCCAGTGCTCTCTCGTGGCTTTGGCTTCGGTGGCCTACCAAGTTCTCCGTGTACCCTTGGAGGAGGGCCTGTGCTCTGGAGCTGGAGCTGGCAAAAAAGGAAAACTAGTTCGATTTCTTTCCAGCTAACAGCTGTGTTTTTTCTTTTATATTTGGGATTCTATGCTAGAATTCCATCAAGAAGCCTGGAGCCACGGAACTCAGAGCAAATCATAACTTCTCTGTGCCTCAGTTTCCCACTTATAAATGGCAACCATAATCTGCCTCCCAGATATGAAGCTGAAATGCACGATCTGTATAAAGCCCTCAGCCCCCTTCTCCCGCCGTCACCTCCGTCAGCTCCTGCTCCGCGGCCCCGGCTTTCCGTCACGGGCACCTTCCTAGGCTGTGTGTCTGGGAGCGAGAGGTGCTGCTCGGCCCTGGAATCCCCCGCACACCTCACTTTTGAAGTTCTGTCACCTCTTAGAAATGGAAATACACTTAATTTTGTTTCTCCTGACTCTAACGTTTTCAAACATGCACTTACTGCCAACTGCATGGTCTACTCACAAATGATGACGGGGGTCACATGTACTTCACCTTAATCCAGTTTTCTTGGGTACTTCACCTGTCAGAGTCCAACCTTCACCTGAATCCTGAAGGTCCGAAAAGTATCATCTCATCCTGGGCAACCTCGGTCTCCAGAGTGTCCAGCAGCTGCAGGCTCAGCTCAGCTGCCGGGGCCTTCCAGGGTTTATAAAGAGGTGGAATCTCAGAAAGGTGACATGCAGCTCAGAGGGCTGCTTAAAATGCCTGACCCGGAACACCTCAGGAGTGACATGGGTTGTACAGCAACCCCGGGGCCTCCTCAGACGCCCTGAGCATGGCCACAGAACCCACATGAGCCCTCTTCTTTAGGACCAGCCCTCCCACACAGCCACCATGACCCCACAGGGCCGGCCAGCCCCTCCAGCAGCAAGTGTTTAAAATGGGGGGGGGGAGGATGCAGTCAGCCCAGTGATGCAAGTTAAGATGTGGGCTTTTTAAGGTCATTATTTTAATTACCATTAAAATAATTGGCACTCTGGCTATCAGAAGGGAGGCGATCAGAGGCTCAAGGCGCCCCTCCCCCACCCCGAGGCGGGCGCAGCCTTCAGTGTCTGTGTAATTAAAAGCTCTGTCTTTCATGAGCACAATAGAGGCCAGGGGGTGGGCAGACTGCAGCCCTGCTGCATGTTAATGCATTTATTATGATCAATAAGCCCTCGCCTTCAGTTTTGTCCTCTGGCTCGGGCATCTGCGTGACTGACAGCAAACACACACAGATTTGCCTAACAGTATGCACAGTTGAAACTTCAAAAATTATTTGGGGCATCCACTCTCAGGGTATTAAAGCATGGCCTTCGAGGCCACACAGGCCTCGGATTGGTCCTGGCTCTGCGCAGTGGCTGTGACAGTGTGTCCATCACTTAGCCTCTTAGCATCATTGCTCACCCCTAGTTGCCTTGAGGGCTACATGATGCAGATGGTGCTGCCGGAGCCTCAGCAAGGCTGCTTTCTTAAGACTAACACAAGCCGTCCTCTCCCTTGCAGTTACGAGAGCTGGTCAGTATGTGCATCTACCCCGACCCCAACCAGAGACCGGACATTGGATATGTGCACCAGGTTGCCAAACAGATGCACGTGTGGACTTCAAGCACCTGAACGTGGATGCGGCGTGCCTTATCAGAGCCAGCACCACTCTGCCTTACCTGGGTCTTCTCTCCAAGGCGGCCACCTGGTAGCCTAGATCCACTAAGTCAAGAGGCTTCCGCAGGTTCCCGAGGGGGCCAGCTTTTCAGCAGATGCTGAATGCAGAGCAGCTGGGGGGAGGGGGACTGGTCACATTACTGGTGGTCAAATCCAAAAGTCCTTTCTTTAAACTGTTGTGAGCAATCTCAGCTGGGTTGTTAACAGGGTGTGTGGTTCAGCAAGCCATGACACACCCCTGTAATGTGAATCTTTAAGGTAATTCCTTCAGTGACTCGGTCAAGGTTGATGCTAACAGAACTGCGGGACTGTATGATTTGTAGTGAGCCTTTGAAAATGGCTGTAGCAAGTTCCGTTTAGCTCTTAGAATCATTTCAGTCAAGCTGTGTGCTTAATTTACTCTGTTGTTAAGGGATAAAGTGGACATAATATTTTAAATAAGTAGAGTGAAGATTTTCCTAATATTTTTATCTACGTTTATAACTTGATGAATGAGGATGAGAACCTGGCACAGAGCTTCAGAAGACAAACAGCATTTGAAAGGCATTGTCTTCCCTGCAGTCCAGCCCAGCCATCCTCTCCTGACACTTGCTCTCTGCCAGGCACTTCATCACCTGCCGGAGTGCTGTCAGTTCATTTAATGATCAGTGTTAAGCATTTTCCGTGGGACGGAAGCATGGGATACAAAGCTATAAATATAAAACATGCCTTCAGGCTGTTCTCTGTACAAGTTCTGGTTCTGTAACTTCCTATCATGACCCTGGGCAAGTTTCTCAGCCTCTCTGAGCCTTAGTTTCCTCATCTGTAAAATGGGACTAATGATACCTACCTTCAGGGTGCTTAAAGAATCTGAAACAAAATATGCAAGTTGTCCAGTACATTGTAGATGATCCAAAAATGGCAGCCCTCACCCCTTCACAAAATTCAAGTCCATGGACCACGTAACTCAAGAATTAATGTACAACTGTATTATGTCTAGGAAACTAGAGATGTGTTCCTTTATTTCTTGTTCCCAAATAGGATTAACTGTGAAGACTAATTTATAAATGTGAACTTACGGAAAACTCAAGCTCTGAAAGAAATAGATTGAATTTTGTCTTTATGCTCAAGTTAATCCTCAGATGGTCCAAGCTGCGTCCACTGACTTGGTGACAGTTCCGCCCTCCAGACAGAGCACACGCGCCCCTCCACATGCATCCTGGCCTGACTGAGCTCCCGATAAAGGACGTGGGCTGGGCTGCTGCTGTTTCCATGTGTGAACTCTGTCCACTGTTAACACTGTCGGGTTTGAGAGATTTTCTTCAGATACCACACCTTTGCCTTGTACGTGTCCTCTATGTTCGAAATAAAACTGGGGAAGGGGGTTACTTGTGTGAATGAGTATGATTCGGGGAGAGTTTTAAAACAGCTTTACACTGAAGCACAATTCCTCGAGGCACCTTTAAAACACAACTTCTCAGGACCCAGACATCCTGAGTAACCCCGGCATTTTTTTAAGCTCCCAGATAATTCTGACAGTCACCAGCCAAGGTGCTGCCCTAAACTAATTCCACTGTCCTCCCTGCCCCCCTCCTGCAGTCTAACCTAACCTGGGAGGCTGGTTCACACAGCCACGAGCTCTCTCGGGAGGGTCGAGGCCCTGTCTCCTCCCCAGCACTGACCACTGCAAGTTTTTCGGATCCCAGACAGGTGTTTTGCAAAGACTCTGCTTACAGTTCCGAGACCCTCCTGTGTGCCCCTCGGCAGAATCAGCATCAGACACAGAAGTTGCTTTGTGTGTCAGGAGAGCCACTCTGCCTCTAGGACCCTGTGGAGGTGTACAATTCCAACCAGTCACCAGGCCTCAGTGTCTGTGCAATGAGCGTATCCTATTTATCACAAACTAATCCCGGAGCATTCCTCTGACTTCCGTGAAACTTGCCTCAGAGTTCGACCAGTTTCCCGCAGCTCTGGCCAAGCAGACCGTCCACCTACCTGCTTTGTCTTCCTACCTGGCTGCTGGGGGGAAAGGCTGTGCTGCACTCATCCTAAAAAAAAGAAAGAATTAAAAAGAGACCACCCAGGGACCACCCTACCCCAAGGAAAGGGAAGTTAATACAAGGAGTAAGTTAATAAAGGCTCACCTGAAGAATCAAAGTAACCTAATCTGACTTCTCCAACATGAATCTCGTCTGCTTTTAGGGATACGTTGCTCTTACACCCACCTGAACACAGACCCACTTGAGAAAGGATTAACGTCCTGAGGGGAGGCCAGGTCGATGGGCCTTAATGGCTAAAAAAACCACCACACAGCCCCTAGACCTCAGCCCCAATTTGGCTTCCATTTTTTATTGGGTCTCAATCAGCAAACTGAAATGAATGTCTTACAGGGGGGTCTCTGTTGCCCCCCATCTTCTAGAGGAGTAACCAGACATCCACTGACAGCATTCAGGAAGTGTCCATCGTCTGGACTGTTTCCTCCAGGACCTCGATTTCCAGGGGAGTGACCTTCTCAGTGAGGACTGCAGTGGTCCCTTTCTCACAACTGTACCGTCCAAACCTAGTGAGAAACAAACAGCCGAGAGTTAAGATCCCCTCGTGGGGCCCGGCTGAGGGCTGGAGAGGGGCGAGTACTCCGGCAGGCAGAGGCCAGGACTGGGATCCTGGCTTTCCTGATTTCCAGCTCTGCGTCCTGGGGGGACTCAACTGCTCACTTTCCGCAGCTCTCAAGAGCTACAGAACAGGAACACCTAGTAGATAGGATGCACTTGACTCAAAGATCAGAGCACCAGGCACTTAGTGGGCACTCACATGTCCTCCCCCACCTCACCAGCCCCAGACAATGCTGGAGAGCATTTGGTCATTTGCCTTCAAGCTGCCACCACCCTTCTCCGGTGTGGCAACAAGGCTGACCTGTATCCTTAAACACTCAGAAATATTGGCAGCATCAACAATATAAAAATGACCCACAGCCAGACTCTGGGCTTTCACTTTAGACCACACTCTCAAGACGCAAGAAAAAGTGTCCCCTGCCGAGACACGGTGGGTCACCATGGGACACACCCAGCACTTTCTTGGAGTGAATCTGACAGGCTTCTTTGACAAGGCAGTCTGTAAGACACATATCTGAGCTGCTGGTCCTCATGTTGGGGCCAGGAATTACACTACAGTCACACAGCAGCACAAATCCAACTGCTGCTCTGGTCTGCCCCGGCTGGGACATTATTTCTGTCAACCTGGCAGGAACTACAGAGCGCTGGTGGCTGTGCCATGACCACGTACTCCTCGAAAACCCATCCTCTCAAATGGACACTTGTGCTCACAAAGCAGGAAGCAAAAAAGAGGGCGATGTGACAGAGCTCTGTATAAATTCAAGAACTTGCACAGCAAAGAATGGCGGGCCTTTATTTCTGCTGCACCTCACCGGCCCTCCACGCTCCTTTGCGCCTGCACCTTTTAACACGGTCCCCACCCGCCCCTGTGGGGTGGAGAAGTGGCTCCTTCCCCCAGAATGGACCCTTGGCAGCTTGTCATCTGGAGTCAGAGCCCCACCCGGCTCCTGTGTACCCAACGCATCTGAGCTGCAGCGTCTGGAGGCTTGGACACACAAGAGCCTCCTCACCATCCTGGGTTACGAGAAGTGCGCAGGGAGGGCTTCTACCGTAAGCAACAGTGGACTGCAGAATGGGCTGCCCAGGGCTGAGAGCAGAGGAGCTGACGGGCATGTGCAGGGCCAGGCCCACAGGGATCGGGTACAGGATGCCTGCCCCGGCCTAAGGCTCTGCCCTGCCCTGGCTGTCCACTCTGGGAGAGGTTCCCTAAGCCAGGCAGTACCCCCATCACTCAGCCACTGGCAGAAAAGATAACAGTAAGGTGCCTCAGTAGGCACTGCTGCCACCTAGCACCTGCTGCAGTGCCTGGGCACCGAGGAGGGAGCAGCGCCACCCAGAGGCAGGTTTCTGACACCTGCCACCGCCCCTTTCACACCACTCACTGGATGTTCACAACTAGCCAAGGGGCCCTTTTGTTTGTACTCGCGAGTTTACAGAACCCTTTATAACGTGACCTGCGTCCCAATAGAGTAAGATGTGCCGCTGCCGCACTTCCCTCTGGACAAGGACTCTTGCACTGAGCACAGGTTCCTGCCCGCCACAAGCACTCCTTTTCAATGGCTCAAACGAGCCTTCCAGAATCCTCACCAGCACACTATTCAGTCTGGACGGATAACCATGGACTTGCTCAGGTCGTGCAGCAACTTGCAAACAGCAGGGAAGTGGGTCATGCAGGGGCACTTGCTCCCACTTCAGAGAGCTCAGCCAAGCCTGCTTCCAACACAGCTCAGGCCTGAAAGGTTGCTTCTCTTCCGCTCAAGTTCCCACGAACTGTGTGGGGTCAGTAGAGAGCACCTACACTAGCTCCATCACTTCAAAGTCACCACGCCAGGTAATGGCATTTCCCCAACCCCAAACCACAGCTCTCTGCTGCTGAACCCCATCAAGAGCACACTGAGTTTCTGCAATGCTGAGCACACACTGCAGTGAGTGCCTGCTGGTTCTCAATGTCCTCTTCTTTCCTTGTGAATTAGCCCTGATCTGGGTTTTGAACGTATGTTGTCAAAGTTAAAGCAAGGGTTCCAGAAGGCGATGTGCTGGCTATCCTCAGAAGAATGCAGCTGGAAGCAGCGCTCAGGGAGCCACACACACCTTGAGTTGTTCAGGCTCCAAGAAGAGGTCAGGAGACACAGCTGGACAACAATGCGGGAGTGCAAATGAGTGGTTCCTCTGCACACACCCGCCACCAGGGCTGGAAACGGTGCGTTTCTGTTCAGCAAATCAGCCTGTCCCCGCTCTGGGCCTGGGCCGCACCAATGGGACCCAGTGGGCTGAGCACAAGCCACAGGCTAACTGGCACAGCTCCCTCAAGGGTCGGAAACACCTGTTAGCTCCCAAGGCTGGGCTTCAGCCTCTTACCCAGTGGTTATACCCTCACAGGACGCACACCACTCTGAGAAGAGCTATGGACCGGTTCCCCTGGAAAAATGCAACTTCTCACAGAATTTCACACAGAAAGAACAGCAGGTAATTCAACGCTGTTCCCCTAACCCTCCACCCAGGACTCTGTTGTGGGTCTCACTCCACCTCTCCCATCAACATTTTACAAATAAATCACTTTTCTATGCCTGACAGCAGCCCAGAATCATAAATCAAATGACTCAAAGGTCTGTTGTGTGAGGCTGGTTTGGGGACACTGGATCTACTTAACGTGGGTAAGAAGCAAGAAAGCTCTGTACCCGGCCGGCGTTGCTCAGTGGTTGAGTGTCAACCTATGAACCAGGAGGTCCTGGTTCAATTGCCGGTCAGGGCACATGCCCAGGTTGCGGGCTCGATCCCCAGTGAGGGCTATGCAGGAGGCAGCCAACTGATGTTTCTCTCTCATTATTGATGTTTCTCTCTCTCTCCCTCTCCCTTCCTCTGTAAAAATATTAAAAGAAGGCTCTGTCCAGATGCCACGGAGAGGCCAAGGGTGCCACGGAAGCCATGGGACACGGGAAGAACTGCACTCCCTTCACTCACCTGGTCCCCTTCTTGTTGGGGACTGAGTACGGGCGGAGAAAGTCCAGCTTGCTCTTGCTGATGACACAGAGGTCAATGTTACTTCCAGACCCCAAGTCATTGAAGATGCCAGCTGCAATGGCCTCGCTCACCAGCTTCTTGGCTTCCTCCTCCTGCGAAAGAGAATGGCAACAACGATGTCCAGCCGTGCGCACACTCCCCTGGAGGGAGGCACTGTTTTCAATGCCCATTTGGAGATGAAGAAAAGGCCTCAAAGCACCTCAACGATTTGCCACAGGTTCATCTGGTAAGTGCGGGACCCAGGCCTTTCAAACCTTTTATGCGTGCACCCCTCTTCCACACACTGCTTCAGGCCAAACACCACATAACTGAGGTGATGGGCAGACGGAGAACAACTTATCAGAGCTCAGTAAATTCTTCTTGTAAAGGGGGCCAGGCTTTGTGAATATTCAGTATACAGTAGGTCCTCGGGTTACGTCGGAGAACCGTTCCTACATCGTGACATAACACGATTTTCGCCGTAAGTCGGAACCCACCTACATAAGCACCTATGTCACTCACATGGAGCACATACACAGCAGTAATGAAGTGAAACAGTAAAAAAAAATAAATTAAAATATAACAATTCCTGACCTTTACTTTTGGTAAATAATAAAAAACATAAAGCACATATGTACATGCATCAAAATGACGGAACTTTTTTTTATATAAATAAATGGGAGATGGCGACATAACCATGAAACGACGTACGTTGAGTCCAACGTAACCCGAGGACTGCCTGTATGTCATAACTCAGCCATGATAGCACAAAGCAGCCATAGACAATATGTAAACAAGTATGTGTAGCTATGTGCCAAGAAAACTGTATTAACAAAAACAGGTGGCGGAATGGATTTGGCCCATGGGCTGTAGTTTGCTAACCCCTGATTGAAAATATCCAACAATGGTTGGAACGTGCTTCCTGATAATACAATGAAGAAAGTCAACATCATAGGGAGAAGTAACACCAAACGAGAGAGTTGTGGGAAAAGGCTGGCAGAGTCAAGTGTGGGACCTCTTGCCCAAGAGAATCTATCACCTTCCCAACTAACGAGCCTACATGTTCATTGAAGTGATTCATTTCTTTGAATTACTTTCTTCTACTTCTCCTTTAAGAAGCAAGTCTAAGTCGCCACCAGTTACTGGTAAAAAAAAAATAGCTTAATTCACTTCCTATCCAAGAAGACCTACAATATGCCGGGTCCTATGATGGGAGCTAGGACTGCAGAGATGGATGAAGACCCAAAGGTCTCTGCCCTGTAGGGACTTGGAGTCCAGCGGGGACATCAGACCCAAGGAACTACAATGTATGGCTAGCAGATAGCAGAAGGAGCGGTGGGAACACTGGCTGGGTCAGCAAAGCTTCAGAGAGGCCTGAAGGCAAGGCCGCACACCACGCACTCAAAAAACAGGGCAGTGAAACAGAAGGCGGGCAGGAGAAAGCAAGGTGGGACCTGGGGAGCACCAAGTTCGAGCTCTCTATGCAACAATGACAAAAGTGAATCAATCTCCCAAAGAAGGGACTCTACCTTGTGCTGCAGCCCCTTCCCTACCCACCGGGACATGAGAGTCCATAAACATGCAAACTGAACTACAGAGCACATCCAGTAACATCCTTTGAGAAATAAGGCTCCCCATCCCAAATTCTAGCCTGAGACCATCACATCAATGGGCAAACTCTCTGACTTCAAGCTGTGAGATCTGAAAGACCACTCAGGACTCCTGCTCCTCTGCCTGCCCTAAGCCAGGCAGTGGGATTCCAGTGTCAACAGCACCCTCCACAGACTCAGAGAAGGATGGAGATGGCTCTGCAGGAAGTGGGATCCTCAGCAACCCAGCAGCAAAGGCTAGAGTATCATTCTGATCTTCATTCCCCAGTTTTATTCACTTTCTGATTGGCACCTATGTGGGGCACCAAAGTCGGTTATTGTCTTGCACATATACAGCCCCATAACAAGATCCTGTCATCAGGAATTCTCTCCCGGGACTCCCAACAGTCTATGAGGCCTAAGCCTTACCAGAAACTAGTGAAGGTGGTAATAAAGAAGCATCTTAGAGAAGGAGATGGCTGCTGCTGATGCTACCATACACACAGCAAAAGCCAACCACTAACATAACAAATGCAACCTCATTCCAACTTGTTTTTCTTATTAAACAACCCTGAACATGCATGCCTGCGTGTGTTGGGGGCATCCTGTTTATTCCCCTGTTCCTGACCTACCATCTCTACTTTCCTTCTCTTCTCTGCTGCATTATTTCCTTTGCTTTGTCATCGCTGCTTTTGCTGCTGGCGCCTTGAGCCAGCCAACAGTACCTAGTGGATGTCACAAATCCTGCTGGCATCAATTAGGCCTGCAGTTTAAAATTATTTTATATTTGGGGATGAGGATGGGGAGACTTAAAGGAAACTGAAATATACACATGATATTAGGCATGCATATCTAATGTCAATCAATTAGACCGGCACACAGATGCCAGAATGCTGACAGTGCTGAGTTGTAGGTGAGCCTTCCTCTATTTTACAAATATTCTGTCAGTAGATACACGTACAAAACTTAAAAATGTGCACATTTAAGATAAATTATGTATAGCTTTATTTATAAAATTATCATGTGTGTGCTGTTATTTAAGTGTAAAATAAAGGCTTTTAAAAATTGGGATAACACCTTTTAAATTCCTTTCCTCCTCACCAATTCTATGGAAGATAATTCCTTAAGGAAAAAAGAATCTCACAAGTCCCTTACTTTTTTCCCCAGTCCTACCCTCCTCATATACACCGGACTCAAAAATGGTATGAACCTTACATTTTATTGAGCACTACTATAATGTGCCAAGTACCGAGTTAGGCACTTTGACAATCATGGTTTTTATCCCTGCTCCCACCCATCTTCTGAGGTTGGTGGTGTCACAAACTATGGCAGAGAGGGGAGTGGGGGGGAGGGAGAGAGACACAATCCTCACCCAAGGCCACACTGCTAGGAAATAATAAAAGAGGTCTTCAGGCTCCAGGGCTGACATGCCGCGGCACCACACCACTCACAGTAACCTGTCTCAGTTCTGGGCTGGGGGCTCCTTGGCAAGTCGGGGACAGTGGACAGCAGTTCCCTGATTAGGGTTATGTTGTTCCCCCATCATGAGGGATCTTCAGAACCCGGGCAAGTTTAAAAGAAGGATGGTGGTTGCCAATTTCTCTTTGAGCCAACTAACAGCTCCTCTGAGGGTCATTTCCAAGGGGGTGGTGAGCAGTTTCACAAACTGCCCACAGACTACCACCTAAACAAACATGTCTACAATGTAATATGACAAAGATCAATATTAAGATCCAAAGTGTTATTTCACATCGCCCCACCCCCATCAAAGCCCTCTCAAAACACCAAGGCTCTGCTGTCCACCCATTACTTACATAGTTAATGTCCTCAACAAATATTTACAGGCACCCACGATGTCCCAGGAACTGCTTCACACGTCCAATACTGTCTTTCACCACAGGATTTCCATTCCCAGAATTCTAGACACATATGCAAATGTGCTACTGGGCATATTCATACTGTGTTTTCTTTATAGTAGAATTTCACAATTAAACAACTCTTGTCTTTAACACGTGTTACCAACTATTTAGGAAAACTATCAAAAAAAATCACAAACTAAAAGCAAGAGGTAGGGAAAACACCACATTTGTATCTGTCTCTGGCCCACAATACAGGCAAGCAGCATTGTTTCCTCCTCTGGGATTCGTTCTTCATAGGGAAACGCGCCTCCCTTTTTTGGAAGATGCAGAGTGACCTGAGTCCTGCGCATCGTCTGACTGGGGACAGCTGTGACAGAGCGCTCTGACAAGGGCCCTGCAGAGCCCGTGACCCCAGCTGTCAGGCCCAGGTGGGATGCTCTCCCACTGCCAGGTCGGCATCCGCCCCGGCCAGCTGCTCACAGATTTATGTTGCTAGTCACAGAGGAACTTGGATTAGTATGTAGATGGACCAGGAGGACTCACCCTGGGTACCAGAAAAATCTCCCAGGCTAATGATATAGCTTCTTTTTATTTTGAGACATTCAAGCAAAAGATCACTATGATCCTGGTGGTTGAAAGTTAGTTGGGGGACCCAGGGTCAAGGTAATCGGGCAGATGTGGAGGTGGACCGGCTAGATTTGAATCCCCCGTTTCCTACTTAACTGCTGTGCAACCTTGAGCAAGTCACTTCACCTCTCTGGCTTCACCCTCCTCCTCTGTGATACACTGATGATAAATTAGGAGTCCTCACAAACTGCTGCAAGAATCAGAAATAAAGTATGACAAGCACCTACTCTGGTGTCTGGCATGTAGCTGTTGCTTAATAAATGGTAACTTATTTAATCAAGCAAGCCAGAGGGCTCCTAGAGATACAGTTTATCTCTAAGCAATGACAGCCGCACTAAAGCCCAGGCCAGGAGGAGGCCCAAACAAACGTGCTGACAAATCTTCACCCAGTGCCATGGAGAAGTTCCTGTAATAATTAATCCAAGCAAAAAGCACACTCCCTCAAGTTCAGAGAATATAAAAGGAGCACTTCCTGCTTTATGGCTACAAAGACCAAACTAACTGGGAATATCAGTCCCGCGGGCCACCCCTGCTTCTTAAATGAGATTACAATAAGAGTGATGTACTGTACTACAAGTCAGCTGTGACAAGCAGCACTTTATAGAGCTATCTGTTTGTCTCCATCACTGCATCGCACAATGTGTCCCCGGACTCCAATGTGCAGCTCCATTTACCGCTACATGACAAATGGGCAGCACTTGTAAAAGGCACAAAGAGGTCCACGTCGGCCATGTAATGGTCACCACAGCTGTACCCGAGTGCTTGAGGGGACAAAACAGACCCCCAAGTTCATTAAACTGACCAGTAATGGATCTTTCAAAAAGTGCCTTAGGAATCGTACAGAAAAGGCTAAAATAAATAACTCAGCATGGAAGGCTAATCTGAAATGGTGTTTGATAAATTATTTATAACACAGGCGATTGTCTGCATTTAATATTGGAGCTACTAGCAGCATCTTTAAAAGATGATTTATGTGTTGTAATGCTATTAAACTTTATATTGGCCCACTGCTAGCTATAAAGTCTGCTGAGATTTAGAGAATGAGTTTTAAACTGTCACTGCAACATCATAGGAGATGGAGACTGTATTAAATCTTTACTTTAAACCTGTTATCTGGAGAGTTGCATTTTGTAGACACTCACAAACTGATAGATTACCTTGGCCTCCGCTATGGTGCAGGTCCAAAATAGCACCGCAAAGAAACTTTTCCACACTATTCTCGTCTACTGCTACAATCGAATTTCTCTTCTCACCTAAGTGATTTTTAGATTGGGAGTGTCACCAGAGTACAGTGTAGGTGCCCTAGCCAATGGGCACCCTGGACAGCTCAGCATCAAATTAATACTCTTTAAATAAACCTTCTACATCCAACTGTTCAGTTATGCATTCTGAACAGTGCCTTACTTACAAAATATGAAATATGCATTTGACTGAAAAACTAATGTACTATTTTAGATACAGCTTTGGAACGTGAAAATACAAATATATGGTAAGTCACTTGAAATAATCAATTTGTAACTGAAATATTTTTAATTCTTAAAAAAATAAAATTGGTTATATGCTGGGAAAATATCTTTCATTTCCGTAGCTGACGTGCTGACGTTAAGGGGGTTGAGAAGAAGGAAACATTCCGCCTTTTTCACGAGGAAGAGAGCTCTCCTGGCTGTTTCTCAGGGCACTGCAGAGGGTCCCTTTGCCCTCCACCCCACCACCCTGCCAGTCGGGACAGTGGCCCTCCTGCCTTTGCTTGAGGCGACTTAGGATGTGGGTGGCATCATAACTGACCTCTCACACAACTTTCATCCATTTTCCTACTTGCTATTTACATCTAAGGATATTTATTTCATAACAGTTTGCTCCTTTACTAAAAACTAAGGACTTTACTCACATAGAATTAAAGCAGTCCAAATTCATCTGGGGAAATCTGTATTATCTTTTATCACTCTGATCTGCTACTGCTCTGATGATCGGCAGCAGAGCAGATAAAAGTCTGACTGTGACCAGAGTTGGGTCTCTAAAAAGGGGATTAAAACCACGTCATCTCCATCTCTGTCCCAGGCAGCTAGCACAGTGCTAGGTGTGGACGTCAACATATAAACAAATAAAACATCAACTTCAAATGTATTCATAGCTTTACCAAACTAAAAAATGAAATTAATTATGAGACAAATTAATTACCAAAAATAGGGTAATTTCAAAACTGCATCAGTCCCCACTAGGGACCAGGGAACCAGAGCATTCAGACAGACACTCCAGGGGAGAGGTTTAAACCCAGTGATTGGTGGTGGCCTGAAGACATGCTGGGGTTCTGACTATGCCAGTGATGTGGCCTAAAGGAGTCATTCGTGGCTGACGGTTGGATAAAATTTAAAGAGCTCAAAAAGTGTTTAAAACAGTGCCCCTCTCCAAGCAGTATGCTCCCTGTATCGTGCAGCAGACCTGATGTGTCCCATGTGTAGCCACGTATCTTACAGTGGGAAAAGTTAATTTAATTTTTTTAGACAGGGCTGGGCAACAAAAACAAAGGTGTCTGAGTTCTGTTTTTGGCTTGAGCTGTTTGGGTAAACAGTCTACTTGTGTGAATACCTAGGAACTGTCCGGTGTAATGGAGTTGCACCGGCTGCTGGGTATGCCCAAAGGGAGGAGTGAATTAGTGACTGTGTCTTTAAGGTCTAGATGGTGCTGTCATTTCTTTCCTCAGTAGCTTTTTATGGCGCCCATGATCTGGGTGGTGCAAATAAGGAGGGAAAATCTGCGGTGAGTGCAGGGTGATCTAAGGAGTTTTCAGTGGGGATGGGGAGGGGTGCTCATGCACAAGGAACTGCCAACCAAGTCACGGCCAACTTGGCCTGTCCCAGATTGCAACTCTAGGGCTAGGAGAGGAGGTGCCCGGGCCGCATGGCACAGTGGGCCACAAAAGGCTGTCACAGAGCACACAGAATGAGAAATGCCAGGGGAGCTGGGTCACTAATGAGCACAGCACTCAGCTCTCTGAGCCACAGACTGCCCATTGGGAAAATGGGGATAATGCTTCTGTCCAAGGGCTATTGGAAGGAATAAAGGAACAGGAATGCCCCCTAACACAGGTTTTACAAACAGAATTGTTAGCAAGTTCTAGGGTGGAAGGAAAGAGGCAAGGATGTGAGAAACTAACATGGGCACCCACCACATCCCTGGGTTGAGCCAAACACTATGCTCCTTATTTCATCCTCATAATCACCACCTGTACAGCAGAGGAAACTGAGGCTCTAGAGTTGGCTGGTGCACCAAAAGGCACACGGCTATGATAAGTGAGGGGGGGGGGGGGGGGGGGGATCCATGCCAACTTAGTGCCTGGCATCACCAAAGCTTATGTCTTCCTATCCCACCAGGAAAATCAGCGGTGGACAAGAGGTGTTGCTGGATTCTGAGACAGTGACTAGAAGGAAAAACACCTAAGCTTCCAGAGGGAAAAGGACCAAGAGAGATAGGAACATACTGCTTTCCACAAGGAGAAGAAATCAGCGCTCACAGCGTATGTGTACATAAATATATATTTGCAAGGGTGCACTGAATCAAATGTAATCAGAGAGAAAAAACAAGACTGGGTTTAAAGAAAGTGAGAAACATGTTCAACAATCCTCCAAATGAAAACCAAGCTGCCCCAGGTAGTAATAAGAACTTAATATTTCTCTCTCCTTCCATAAAACAATGCGGTCAGTGGGATAACTCTGCCAATATATTCCTGGAGATGCTGAAAAGGTTATCACCTAGAAACAGAGGGGGGAAATGAAGTGAATTTGTTCCTTGGTTACACAATAAAGATAAAAAAGAAGAGCCACATTCACACTGAGCCCATCCACTCCAAGGGCTGGAGGCTGGAAACCACTGTGGAGCGCAGGGATGTGGGGAGGCTATGATTGGAACACACTGGATTGCATGATCCGCTTCTGCAGCCTCATGAGGATTAAGAGGGGCAGGAAGGAGACCCAAGGAAGTACAGAGCACTCGGTCTAGGAAGTTTAAAGATGGCCACATATGAAGCCAATTTCAAACGATATAAAACCCCTGAAAGAAGTGTACAGGTCAGTTTAGTTCCACGAGCATTCACTGGTGACACTGATGCTCTCCACAGACACTGTGCTAAACACTGGGGAGAAAGTCTGAGCAGACACAGACCTGGCCCATGAAGAGTGCAGAGTCCAGAGAGGCCAGAGGATAAGAGAGCAAACTTGTTAAGCCAGACTGCAATTTATAACACGGTTCGCCAAACAACCCCTTCAAGTACTAACCTGAGCCCGTTTACCACTGAGTTTTATATTTTATAAACTAGGGCTACACGGCTACACAAGAGCAAAAATCAATCTTCAGACCCAGACCTCTTCAAAGCCCATGCCCACTTTCCACCACACCCTTTTTATTCCTCTACCACCCCGATTCAACTGATCTGAGTTAGAAGAAACCCATGTATCTGAATCAAAGATAATGAGTCCTTAAACCTTTTTAATATTCTGACATCACCAAAGTCCCAATTTCAGAAAAACAATGTTCCAACATTATGACAGAATGCCAATGACTACAAGTGTGATTGCATCCTATGGATACAATGTTCCCTGCATATACTTAAAAAACCTGTACTACTAGGTGGAATTTTAAAATATCTATTTAGCACAACCTCACACCATGTTTTTATTTTTGTTCCTACAGAATTTCAGGGTTAGGGGAGCGTGGTATAAATTACCTCCCAGAAACCCACAAGTAACATTATCTGTTAAGGTTAAAACTTTGCTTCCCTGGGTATGCTGCTGGGGTCTCATTACAGCAGGTAATCTCACATTCTGCCATGCACAACACACTAACTACCAGCATCTCCCAATTACACTGCAACGTAAATCTCAAAGGACATCTGAAAAGTCTGTACAGCTCCTGCACCCACTGCCGAAACACAACCATCTCTAATGGAACGTGGCAGCTTTCTAAACTAAATATTCACATGCAGGGACAGGGATGCTAAGCTCGGCCTTATTCCACACTGAAGAGCAGATGCTAATTAAAAGGCCACACTGACTCAGGAAATGACCACCTAGACAACTTCAGACACTGTCTGGAGTTTCGTTTTCCTATTTCCCAATAAGTTCAGCTGTCCAAACTTCCAGGATTACACAACTGACAGAAAGTTGGAGCAGGAGGAGCCCCCATGCCTCTGTACTTGATGCCCTTGTCTAGAATGGGTCTCTCCTTCTCTTCAGCCTCCCTGCTCCACTTCTTCCTCAAACCCAAGACAGAAAAATTTCAAGCGAGGAGTCACATGCTCTTTGAGGCCATCTTACAGCGCCCCCCGCCCCCCACCCTCCAGGGAGATTCCACCAACTCTTCTTATTACCTCTATACCCTCTTATATCTACTGTTCTCTTGCACTTTTCATGCCATAATTTCCATAGTTTGTGGACCTGTCCACTCTCTAGCTTGTAAATGCCTCTAAGAAAGGGGCCATGTCTCATAACCAGTCTCAGAGCCTGGCACCCAGCTGGAGATCACTAAACTCGGGGAATGGAACACAATGGCACCCTTCATATCTCAGAATGCCCACCACCTCACAATAGTTTATGAAGGGCTTAAAGGACACTCCAACTGGGATATAAACGATGTTCTTCCAGCCGAAACCGGTTTGGCTCAGTGGATAGGGCGTCAGCCTGCGGACTCAGGGGTCCCAGGTTCGATTCCGGTCAAGGGCATGTACCTTGGTTGCAGGCACGTCCCCGGTGGGGGGTGTGCAGGAGGCAGCTGATTGATGTTTCTCTCTCATCGATGTTTCTAACTCTCTATCCCTCTCTCTTCCTCTCTGTAAAAAATCAATAAAATATATTAAAAAAAAAAAAAAAAGATGTTCTTCTGGTGGCGTGGGTATCAAGAAACTTCTGTTTTCTTTGCTCACTGACCTTCTGCCTTTGCCAAATTTTTATGACTCAGAAACCTTTGAGAAAGCACTTTAAAAAAAACAAAAACCTTCATAATAGGAGAGGGTATCCAGGGTGTATTAGTTCTTATCGTAATCATTTGACTATTTTTGGAACTGTTTTTACTTCAGTTAGCAAAACCTAGACTTGATATAGGTTGTGAAGCAAAAAAAAAAAAAATAACTGTCATAATAGTAGTAATGGCTTTGAAATATCTCATCTAAGCCAACTTTATTCCCATGCCTCTTAAGAATTGCCAAGCCCTTCAAATATTGGCAATTCCATTTATTCAGATCTTCTGATATATAAAATTTGCTGACTTTTCCCCCCTTGAGTTGATACAGATACATGAAAACTGTGAAGCCTTTTTTCTTTGGCTAGAAATGAAACTTCTCTGCCAGTGAAAATTATAGGGGCATTTTGAAATTACCATATGTTTTAGATCAGAAGGTAAAAACAGTACAGCAGCCCATGAAAACTTTCCAGCCCAGAAAGCTGACAATTAACTCACTGAAATACAGTTCAAGCCCCCAAGTTCCCCTACTCTTATAGGCAGTGGTCCCATTTACCATTTAAAAATTCTGTTAGTAAGTTTACTATTTTTATTTTATGTTCATTTACATGTACAATGTGAATGTAGATAGCTACCACATTTAAATATTTAGCCTAAATGTTATTTTAAACTTAATATTTCCACAGAGCTATTTGATTTTTTTAAAAAATAAGAAGAAACTTTCCTAAAATTCTTAATCGCACTTCAGTGTATATTAGCAAATGTGTGATGCTTGGCTGCTTTGCACACCCACATGCCCTCCCCCCCGCCCGCCTCCCCCTTTCTGATACCGCACACCACACAAGTATAATAAACCATGTTAATATTTCATACCACTGTGAAATATGCTGGAGTATCAATTCAACATCTGCTGTCTTTAGGGTCCGGGAGTCCCGCAGAGACACTTTCAATTTGTAATTGAGTTCTATGCTGAATTAATCAGCAGTTTATCTTTTTTACTAAAATAACGTCTTCACCACTAACCCAGATTTACATTAACAATTTATGCCAAATTACCTGCCAAGGCAAAACTTATAAGATCCTAAGCTGCCATCCAGTTACACTCAATCCTGTATTTCACTTCTTCCGTTCCTCTAGTCTGTATACAAGAAACACAGAAAAGCATTGTTCAAGACCTTGCAAGCCTTTAACCACAGATGACCTCTTGGATTTGTGACGCACAGCCTCACTTTTGACACAAAATGCAGGGATGGGGGAGGGAGGGTTCATCCCCTCTCTTCCCATGAAAGGCACTGTTCAGTAAGTGGTTGTGATTCAAAATTTTTACAAAATGAGATTCTAGAATGGAATGAAATCGATGAATAAAAGAACTTCTTAATTCTTTTCCCAAGAAGCTACAACATTCCAGATCTTGGCTTGGCTTGAATACAGAAAAAGGTAACTTAGAAAGAGGGAGTATTTTTAGTGCCTTAAATTATGACCCCCGAGACCCAAGTTAGCAAAGGCATTTCAATTTGGTAAGAGAAGGGGGGAAAGTCCATTTTCTCTTTGATATCATGATGTAGAATATAGAATATTTTCCTTTTAATTCTACCTGTACAGTTCAAAGTCACTAAACATTTATTTCTATTCAACATCATCCCTGAATCTAGTCTTGCCTCTCTGAGTAAAGAGTCTCTGGTCACAAAGAAGTTATTTTTGCCTGCTGGATCTTTGCCACGGGTGCAGCAAGCAATATACTTTGTAAAGTATTTCTCTTATATGGTATATTTTCCCTCTACATTCCACAGTTACAGGGAATATGTAAAGTGAAAACATTTCAAATAGAACACCTGCTCCAAAGAAATGCATCACAAATAATTACCCATCTACTACAGAATCAAATAACCCCCTCTTTTCAATCTACTTTGCATATGGCTGTATAAGGAACTTCCACTGCCAGACAGAACGAACAGCCTCTTTCAATACTACCTCTGGGTTACAGCACCCAGTGCAATGCCTTGCATTCAGTTGGTCCCCAATAAGTAACTGCTGACTGATTACATATTGACTTCATAAAAAAAAAAAATGAATTCAGTACTTAACACAGTAAGGTAGAAGACAGGGAAAAATTTGCACAGAAATATTTTTGGCAGAAAAAAATCAATGAAGAATTCTCAAAGTCAATAACTATGTCAGTTATACCATTCGTAGTACTTTCATTACTCCTCAAAGAATTGGAAATAGAGACCTTCAAATTTTATACAAGGTCACTTTCCTAAGATTTGTTGATTCTTGAATTCCAGAGCCTAGGCCCCAGGAGGAATCCATTCCCAGCTCATTGGAGATTTTGGTAAACTATACCTTTCCTTCTTGGCCTCCTCTCTTCTAATCCCCTTTTGCTTCCTGATACTAAACAGGAAAAATAGAACAAACTTTCTAAAATTTCCTTCAACATCCTTACCCAAAAATCCCACTTTGAACTTCAACTTTCATCAAAGGCAGAATACAATGGCAAGGGTAGAAATGAAAATGAGCCACCACCATAACAAGGAAGACATGGACTTGGCCAGAGGAACAGACATGTAAGTGGTTATTTCTAAGTCAAGGAAGACTAAGGAATCCTAGAGAACCAAAGGAAGAGAAGCAATTTCATGTGAAATTCCAAACTCTTACGGTAGAGAGCAAAGTCTTGCTTTTGAAGCATCAGGTGAAAAAACAAAGAAAACTTGCATCTGCCTTCTAAAACGACACAAGGTGAAAATGTGAGCAAGAAGATCCAAGGGAGTAACCTTAACTCCAGAAGTTCCTTCTGCCTCTCCAAAGTTGGCCTACCAGTGGGTTCAAATTTGGGAGAATAAACTCACTTTTTAAAAGAAGGACAACTCAAAATATCTGATGCTGGTGAGAAGCTTTAACCATCAACAGGATCTTCTCATTAATATCTATTCTAAAGGTCAATGGTAATTCTCCAAATCACCCACTGAACAAAATGAGTGCCATCTTCAATATCTGTTCATTTCTAAAATTAACTATTTAATTCCACTGGATAAGACTACTAAGAATAATTCTAATCAGGGCCCCAGAAATGTTATCTTTGGGTTCTGACATCTCTAAAAATTAATGCATTAAATACAACTAGGGAGAAAATTAATACATTTTTGACCCAAAAATAAAGACACAATTTACAACGTTAATGCTGCAGGTCTTAAGGAAAGCCAATAAGCAGGTATTAGCACCAAAATCAAATGACAATAACAGCCTCAGGGAGAGCCTCTAAGAGGGACCTTTCAGTATCTAAACAAATGAGCAACCAATTCAATTAATGCCCAAATCCAGTGTGTGAAGAAGTGTGTCCAGTGTTTCAACAGTTCCATCTAAACAGCTTCACAGCCCTAACTGCTTTGGCTCAGTGGATAGAGCGTCAGCCTGCTGACTGAAAGGTTCGAGGTTCGATTCCGGTGAAAGGCACATGCCCGGGTTGCTGGCTCAATCCCCAGTAGGGGGTGTGCAAGAGGCAGCCGATCAGTGATTCTCTCTCATCATTGATGTTTCTATCTCTCTCTCCCCCTCTCCCTTCCTCTTTGAAATCAATAAAAAATATATTTTAAAAGAATAAAAAATAAACAGCTTCATAGTTGCATTAGTCTTACCAATAAGGAATCCATCAAAACCACAATGAGATACCAATTCACACCCACCGGGAAGGCTACAATCAAAAAGACAGATAGTAAGTGTTGGCGAGGGTTAGAAATTAGAATTCTTAAACTGCTAGTGACCTAGCTGCTTTGGAAACTAGTCTGGCGGTTCCTCAAAAGGTTAAACGTATGACTCAGCAATCCCACTCCTAGGTATATACAAAGAAAAATGACAATATATAGCCACACAGAGACTTGTACACAAATGTTCATAGCAACATTACTCCTAATAGCCGAAATGTGGAAACAATCCCAATGTCCACCAACTAATGAATGGGTAAATAAACTGCGGTATGTCTATACAATGGAATACAGTTCAACCATAAAAAAAGAAATAAAGTACCGATACATAGTACAACATGGATGAAATATTATGAAAATATTGTAAGTTAAAGAAGCCAGTCACAAAAGACCATATATTGTATGATTCCTACCATGCGAAATGCCCAGAATAGGCAAGTGTATCAACACAAAAAGTAGGTTAGTTGTTGCCTAGGGCTGGGAGGATCAGGGGATATGGGGAGTGACTGCTAATGGGTATGGGTTTCTTTTGAGGGTGATGAAAATATTCTAAAATTTACTCTAGTGATATTTGCACAACTCTGAATGTACTAAAAAATCACTGAACTGTACACCTTAAGTAAACTGTATGGGTGCAAATTATATCTCAATGAAGCTGTTATTAAATAATAAGGCATCCAACATTTTTAGACTAGAGGACCTAAAAAAGGTCAAACAACTAGTGACATGTCACAAGTCAATCCAAGAACTCACATTCTAATAGTAATTTTGTAAAAGCTAGAGATCACATAAATAAAAATGACAGCATAAATCCCTAAAAACATTTAGTAAGAATGCATTTTGGTTCTAACTATACGATTTTTCCCAGACATACAACATACCTAAACAGATATAGCAACCAGACCAACATAACCTTAAAATCTAAAAATCTGCAAAAGTGAGTCAAGTTCAGCTCATTAAACTGACACCTATTAAAGTGCTACAAGAAAAACTGTCTTAAACACCACCAATATCAATAGACAGGAAACTCATTGTTAGGATAGCTATCGAAGGTCAGATTATTTTTTTTAATTTTGCATTTATTAAAACTCTGCTTGATGCCAACAGAGTTCAAGTTGCACAGGAAGGTGCTTCGGCTAAACACTGATAGTCTTCCTTGATCTCCATTGTCTGCTGCGTGGGTTCCGTCAGCAAACCTCCCAGCAAGTGGTCACCTTCCTATGGAGTCATTAAACCTCTGAATGTCAGCTGGTGGGATTAGCCAGCAGCTTCCACACCTGAGCCCCCATGGCAGGGACAGAGGCATTTGGATCAAGATCACTAATGAATACAGAATTCATATGCCGCTTGTCAGGGCTCCTGAGCTCAGAGTCGCACAGATGCAACCTAAATAAGACGGAGGACAGAACAATTGTTGACAAAGATTAAAAAGTTTTGGCAGTTGGGAAAAAAAGAGCACCTCATTATTCAAATATGATAGCCTTGCTTATTTTTTTATTTTCGTTCAAGTTATTCATGAGTTGCCTCAAATGGACAAATGCCATTCACCAACATTTAAATACTTCCTGGTCTCATTACTAAATTTGAAGAGGGCTATGCCAACTGAACATTACCTATATAGAGAAAAACAGCTCTCTTGTAAAGAATATTTGAAAACTTGGGGGGGGGGGGCGCGACGGGAAGCAACCACAGGATATTTGGGCTAGAAGACAGTTAAGAAATGAAAACAAATCTAGAATTCAAAGAAGAAAAAAAGTATCTTCCATGGCCAAACGACTTAGTTCTATTTCCCCATATCTCTGTAAATCTAACGTCCTTGCACCTTTCTATTCCTGGGCTCCTTCAATGCCGCTTGTCAGAGGTGTGTGGACCTCCTCTACACTTGTGTAGCTACTGGCCATCTCCATCAGCCCTCCTCAGAGAAAAGGGACAGACCAAGGAGCCCACATCCCTGCTCCCCTGGAATAAGAAGTCTTCCACACTCTGCTGTCAAAGATTTACAAGCCTAGCAAAAAAGCAGAACAGCGGTGATCAATTACATCAGAGGGCTCTAAAGTCAGATGACCAGGTTCAAACCAGGAGTCCATCACTGACTAGCTGTGTGACCTCACCGTACCCTCATTTTTCTCTCTACAAAATGGGGATAACTAAGTACAGACCTCACGTGACTATTGAAATGTAAATAAGATAATGCAGAAAAGGCTGTTAAAACAAAGCCTGACACGGTAGAAGCACTCAACAAGCATCGGCTATTATGATTACTGTTTTCAATACCTTCTCCCATAGCAAGTCCTTCCACAGCCTGTATTAGGTGTGAAAAAGGCTTCTTCCACTGACATTATGACCACTACATAGGTCTGTCTCCGATTTTAAGCTTTCAGATGGGAAAAAAGAATCATATCTATTTACGCTATAAATCACCAAGCCTGATACAATTACAAATAATCATGCTAGATGTTGCTATGTGATGTTTGTATCCTACTACTGAATAAAAACAGAGGCAGCTGCCGTATTTTTAGAGCCAGTTTTGTGTGAGCCACCACATGAGGTGTTTTACAGACCACATCTAATCCTGATAGCAACCTGCAGGCCGGTCTCTGGGTCCCCATCTTCTAGATGGACAGTCTTGGACCGTGGCTTGCCCAGAGTCGTGCAGAAGTACAGTGGAAACAGACTCACAGCCCAGTACTCTAGCTCCTGACCTCTCGTACCCATTCAACTACAATGAACTCACATACTCAGTTTTCCTTTGGGAGCAATCTATGTGCCAAACTGAACAGATTCTTTGTGGGTTTTTTAAATCAAAATAATACCGAACCCTCACACTATTGTCCATCTGCAAAGCACAAAGAAATCTATAACTTCAGTCTCTTTCTATAACTGGACTTAGAAAACAAAAAACCTAGTTACTTCTAAGATTTGCTGTCAGGATACCATATTAATATCAACTCTTTCATTATTTAAAGTGGATCCATAGCTGCCTGCAATGACAGATTAATTCTATTTCCTCTGTAGCTAGGTGCTTGGCATCACGTTTGTGAGATAACCACAAGTCTTTAGGGCGAAGGCTGCTCACATCTTTAGCAATCTATAAGGGCTTCTCTAGAGGCCAGCACTTGCTGAGTGATGAAATATGACTCCATAAATCAGACAGCTGAAGTGGCACTTATATACGTCACCATCTATCTTCGTAGCTTCTCTCTGAAGGGTATAGGGTAAGAGCTCATCCCTCGGTACTGCACCAGAGAAGGGACCATAACAGTTGGCACTGACTAAGCATGTGCTACTTAAAACTGAAGACACACTAAGACTAGGGGAAAAAAGATCCTGCTGGTGTTAGCACGCCTCAGGCAGTGGTAGAAGCTTCAGCAACTCATCTTCAAAAGGCAGAGAGCCAGGGCTCTAGAAACTTGCAAAAATTGGCGAAGCCTGCAGTCTTCGTTTCTTTAAGTTGAGCATCTTCAAAGTCTAGAATTCTAACTGTAGGGCACAGCAGCTGCCACTGCAGATCTGATCCTCTCAGCTTTTGGCAGCTCTCAACTTGAGATTCTAGCAAAAGAATTTTTCAAGTTGCTATTATTGCCTGTCATGGATTTATAAATATTGTGCACTATCTGCTGTGGCATGGCTCTCATGGGACGCCAGAGCATGCCAAATGCATAACAGAATGAAAAACAGTTTCTATTCTTCAAATAAATGCTAATTTTTTTAACTGTGCCCACGTGATTTGTTTGGTGACCAACTTCAATAGTACAGAATATGTACCAGAGAGGGGGGAAAGCGGATTGTCTTTTCCAGCAGCATTCAGCTGCTACTTTCATTAAGCTTGTTTAATTAGATTCCAGATGCTAATTTGCAAGTCGATACCAGAGGGTGCAGGACAGTTTGCCTTTGAATCATCTCCCTATGATGTGAGGGTCCTGCCGCACACCACTACCCTTCAGCAACCTCGCACGAGATTCTGACAATTAGTGCAAAGAGGGAACAGTATTAATCTTGACAGACTAAATATTAATCTTCTACCCATTTTAATGAATTATAATCTTTAAGAGTGTAAATTTCTCACTGGGCCAAATGAAAACATTCCTTCTTACAAAGAAAAGGATGAAAGGAAAACCTAAGTCATCTGATTCATTTCCTTAATTCCTTTCCCACCCTAAAATACAGCCTGTTTTGTTTTTTTAAATATATTTTTATTGATTTCAGAGAGGAAAGGAGAGGAAGAGATAGAAACATCAATGATGAGAGGGAATCATTGATTGGCTGCCTCCTGCACATTGGACCGAGCCTGCAACCCAGGCATGTGCCCTTGACCAGAATCGAACCCAGGACCCTTGAGTCCGCAGGCCAACACTCTATCCACTGAGCCAAACCGGCTAGGGCTACAACCTGTTTTTATTTCAGCACTTTTAGCAATTTTCAAGAAACATGCTCCCATGAAGCTAACACCATAATCCAAGTACTATGGTCAAATGCCTTATACTTAACTGGAAAATGGACTCAAAAGGCCACAGTGTGGTTATCACTTGTTTCCTGTCCAGCTAGCCTGTGGGTAATTAGCAGAATCCAGGGCTTCCTTCTTATACCAGCCTAAACAACAGGGAGAAAAAATCTGGAGGAATAGCTTCATGCAATTCACCACCACCCAAAAAACCTCTAACTGGCGTCTTGTCATCAGGTGAATGTCCACATTTTCAAAATGCACTATTCTGCTAATACATAGGTACAATTCCCAAATACGCACCTTTGCAAATAAAAATAAAGCATGGGATTACCACCAGTAAGTAATAAAATCTTTTATGCCTTTATTTCTATCACTGCTAAGTATTATGAACACTAAAGGTGACGTTATCAGATTGGGAACTACATATTAAGCAAAGTTGCTTTTAACACCTTTTTATCCACTCATTCAACAAATACTGGCTGAATACCTACTGTGTGCCAGTTACCATGCTAGGAGAACTTCCAGGCTAACAGCAAGGAGAAAAGCAAGAAAATGAAAATTATACAAGACCACTAAAGGCAATGTGAAGGTCACATTTGGGTGGGGATTTTTAATGTGTCATGAACTCACATGATTAGCTGGCAGTTTCTCTGAAACCTTAAACCAAGGTTTCTACCTGGGGCAAGACACTGACTGGCTCAGATAACTGGAAACAGCAGAGGCCAGTCTCAGGCATTTCTGAATCCCAGCTGGGCTTCACTGTGTGTTTTTTGGCCTATAATTTCCCAAAGAGCATTTGCCCTTTGTCCCATCTTCACTTTTGCCTGTGTACTTAATGGGGTGTTTGCTAGTCTGACTCTACCCCAATAATGTATATTATTTGAGAAGCGTACTAGTTATCTTCCTCTGATATCTAAAAAATAAAATAAAATAAATTTCAGCACTTCCCAGATGGGGGGAATAAAAAGTCCCTTCCATTTCCCAGGTGGTTTTTGATGACTCAGATTTCACTTTAGCTCAGGGTTATCCTATCTCAACTCAACAAACACCTACTGAACATCAGGGGCTGAAAAACAGAGATGATTTCACAGCTCCTGCCCTCAAAAATCTCCCTCTCAATGGCAAGTGGGGGGAAATGTCTCTGAAAACAGCCATAAAACAATGGGACAAGTGTGTACAATGGAGTACAGGGACACAAAAGAGGAAGCAACTGAGGGCACTGCTGGCAGAAACTAGCAGTGAGGAGGCTTCCTGGGCAAGTACACAGTATATTCAAGGAACAGGGAAGAGAGAAGGGCTGAAGTAGGGCAGGAATGGAGACCTGTTTTCCCATAGTTTAACATGCACACCCCTGGGCTTACACATGATGGTGCTAATGAATACATTTTTACTTATATTAATAGTATGTGCTCATTTTCATATGTCTTGGGGGGGAAATATTATCAAACCCAAGATTTTATACATGTAAACCTATTTTTAAAAATAAATTTAAATTAAAAAGGCAAAAACTGAAGTGGCTGTGAGGAGGAGGGGGGAGGAAACGGATTAAAAGGGACAATTTGCGCCCTAGTCGGTTTGGCTCAGTGGATAGAGCGTTGGCCTGTGGACTGAAGGGTCCCAGGTTCGATTCTGATCAAGGGCACATGCCCAGGTTGTGGGCTCGATCCCCAGCAGGGGGTGTGCAGGAGGCAGCCGATCAGTGATTCTCTCATCATTGATGTTTCTGTCTCTCTCTCCCTCTTCCTCTCTGAAATCAATAAACATATATTTAAAACAAACATCTTTATAAAAAAGGAAGGAAGGAAGGAAGGAAGGAAGGGAAGGAAGGAAGGGAAGGAAGGGAGGGAGGGAGGGAATGCGATGAGGTGAAGGAAATGTTAGGTGGTTTTGAGTCTCCATTACTTGGTTAATTACAAATGCCAAAACCTATCAAACTGTGCATTTCATTACAGTAAGTAAATGGTACCTTAATTTATAAAACAGTGAGTTAATTTGAAAAAAAATTCAAAAAAGTGCAGTTGGCATCTGGATGTGGCAGAAATCTTAATTGTGGTTTACAAATGACAAGTTCAAGAAATGATGGTAGACTAGCCCTGTCCAATAGAAATATGTGAACATACAGTTTTAAATTTTCTAGTATCTACATTTTAAAAAGTAAAAGTTGGTGAAATTAACTGTAATATTTTTATTTAACCTAATGTAAAATAGTATGTATTTAATATAATCAATATAAATATTGAGATTTTAAATAAAAAATTCATACTGCCCTAGCCGGTTTGGCTCAGTGGATAAGCGTCGGCCTGCAGACCAAAGGGTCCCAACGCAATTCTCTGCGCAGTGTGACCAGTTACTGTCCTGGCAATCCCTGCGAGACTGGAGAGGCGGCAATGCTCTCCTGGGTTTCTGCTTGAGGCATGTCCAGAATCCTTTCCCCTACGGAAAGGAATGAGCGGACTTAGTCATCCAACCCTGCAGTCTCAAAATAGACAAGAAAAGTTATGGGTTTCTTGCCCCAGAAAAAAAAACTTCCCAGAAAATAAAAAGTTGGAAATTTGAAACCAAAATATTTCCCTGATTTCTATGAAAATGCAGAACCAAATGACACCTTGGCCAAATTCTCTTCACAACAAAGTCACTAAAACAGTGTCCTCTCAACTTGGCGAGCAGTCTCAGCCTGCCCCTGACACCGCACCATTTCATCTTCACAAGAGCAAGCAAGGTGCCTGGTCTTCACAATCAACTTTTTCAGTATCAACATCTTTAAATTTTTAAAGTATTATCTACTGACAGGTGTTACACTATTATTTGCCCGCTATTTACTGTTTAACTCACTTCACTGGAGAAGCAGGTACTACCTTCACCTTAAAATGATTTTGTTGACTGTCAGTCAGTCTGATTCAAGTTTCAATAACTTCCATGAATAAAAAAAGTCACCTGAAATTATAAATTTAGGTAATCAACCTGAAATAGAAATTTGAACAACCTGTTTAAAGTCTCATAACTAACGCAGAATATGAAGTTCTCCAAGTTACAGATAAAATTGATCTAAGGAATACAGTCTTCAGATTGATAGTATTAGAAGTATTATTGATCACATTTCCCTTTACTTCTCCAAATCACGTCAATATTAAATTCATGGCCTTTGAATAATTTCAAATCCAAACTCTAAATAAACAATGTAAAATTACTTTAGCAGAGTGTTGTCACTTTTAATATACCTCATACCTCCGTTTTCTGCAATTCTCATTTTTCTTTAACATATAGAGGTCCCAATCAATTGGAAACAGACAAAGCTTTCAAGAAAATGTGAAAAGATTAATGTGGTTTAAAGGAGGGCTTGACATTACTGAAGCAATTCTCTAAGGAAAACCACCATCCTTCTCCCTCTGCCTTCGTTATTCCTAATGGATCTGTGGAGCCGAAGGAGCGCCTCTCCTTTGGTTACCAGACTGGAAGACCTTGTTTTTTCTTTTTCTTTTTAGTGACCTAGTATATCTTCTTTTTTCTCTGTATTTAAGAACCCAAACAGAAAATAATGCTGATATGGGAATAAATTTTCACATTGAGAAATGAGAACACAATCCTAATCTCATTTATAGTTGATACTTGGACCTGTTTACTCCTCTTAATTGGAGCAAAATACTATTGTTCTTAGCGTAAAACACCTAGCTAAATCCTATCTTTAGTCAGGATTTTTATTCCTACAGATGTCCAAGAAAGGGAAGCAATCTAGCCATCAGCAACCACGTCACTTATGTGTGTTATCCTCATATACCCAAGGCGAAGTGGCTTCTGGCAGGAGACAGCTGTGCTGGCTGAGCAGCATCCACAACTCTACGTTCTCTGGCTCTCAGGGCACTTGGCCTAAACCTACAGAGCAGAGGGAGCTTCAGAGCGCCAATGACACTTGATGCTCCAATGACAAGCTAGTGAAAAAAAAAAAAATTTTTATCCTCATCCGAGGATATTTTTTCCATTGATTTTTAGAGAGAATGTAAGGGAGGGAGGAAAGAAAGAAGGAAGGAAGGAGGGAGGAGAAAGGGAGGGAGAAAAAAATTAACTCGAGCCCTAGCTGGTTTGGCTCAGTGAATAGAGTGTCAGCCTGCGGACTAAAGGGTCCCAGGTTCAATTCCAGTCAAGGGCATGTACCTTGGTTGCAGGCACATCCCCAGTAGGGGGTGTGCAGGAGGCAGCTGATCGATGTTTCTCTCTCATCGATGTTTCTAACTCTCTATCTCTCTCCCTTCCTCTCTGTAAAAAATCAATAAAATATATTTTTTTAAAAATTAACTTGAGACACATCATTTGGTTGCCTCCCACACGTGCCCTGACCAGAGCTGGGGATCAAACCTGCAACCCAGGTACGTGCCTTTGACCAAGAGTCGAACCCAAGACCCTTTAGTCCTCAGGCCAACGTTCTAACCACTGAGCAAATCGGCCAGGGCAAAAACAAATTTTTTTTTAAATATGCAATCCTCTCCAAGGATGATTAGACATAAAGCTTTGTCAAGTAGTAATTGCCAGAGACATCCTATTTATTAAAAATAGGGTAAACCACTCATAAACAGCCTACTACTGTTGAAAACAAGTGAATACTCCCCATCAAAAATTAACATCTATCAAAAAACCAAGAGCACATGATGAAAGCTGGCTTCAGGACTTGGGTGCCTACAAGCTGGTTTAGTGGCAAGGATAAAGCACAGGGGGGAATAACATGGTGCCAGGAAGTATCCAAGCACATGAACACTCCTATGAGAGTGACAACGCAAGACCTGTGGGCTTGTTCTTGGAGATCTGGGAGAGAGAGGGGGTTGCTTAATGGGGGTACATCTATCATTCAAGCAGACTTGGGCTGAAGTCATTCAGAAGATACCACCCTCCCCCACCACCAAAGAAAATATAATAAAAGAATGTCTTTATAAATGTGTTTGAGACACTCGATCCATCACACTGACAACAGTCCACTACACTCAAGGTCTCGTCCCATCTTCTGCTGCCAGATGCAGAACAATCTATAGGGATTTTTAAAATTGCCCCCACTTTCAGGCCAGTCCGTGTGACAGACAAAGACATCCATAGTTTCTCTATTCTTAGTAAGAAAACAAAAACCTGTCATTCTGAGATACCATGACACAGAAAGCTTAGTACATAAGAAAACATTCGGCACTGCAGCAGCCTTTACAGCCGAGAAGACTCCTAAACAGCCCAAAGCCAAAGCCAAAAGCTGAACAGTGCTGACCTCCACCCAACAGGCACGCAGGGCCACTCCAAGTGACGCTTTCCCTGAGCGACCGGTCTTCTCAGCAGACACGGTGTCTGTGCCAATGAGCATTCCAACTAACAACAGCGCCGTACAAGTTCTGGAGGAATCAGCAATTTGCAAATGTTCGACGTACAACTGGAAAAATATTTGCAAGAATAGAACTGCAGGGACTTACGTACCTCCATATCTGGCCTAAACTTAGCTTCAAACACAGCCATTGCTGCCAAGGAGCCAGAACCTGTAAGAAAAAGAGGCATTTTTAGTGTATTTACCAACTCCCAGCTTCTCAAGTTACCTGGGGGCAGCAACAATGGCAAAACATGCCCAGTGTCACATTCAAGTACAGTGCAAATATTAATCCTATAGGAACACATGAACCAGGTAAAGACTGCTCTTCAAAAGCCTGGAGTCACACTTACCACTATCTCGGGTAAACCCGCAACTGGCCCCACTTCTACTACTGACAGTAGTAATTGTAAATTATTTACAATAAAGTGCTGAAGCAGGAAAATGAGGTTATGGTGAATTTGTATTTTTTTCAAAAAGTGAATGCCACGTAATTTCATATATCCTATGCCGTGAGTCTTGTGCTCCACAACTGTGCCTTGGCAGGCTGCTGGGTACAGCGCTAAATACCAAGCCAGTTAGAAAGAATAGACTGTTTTAATGAGCTGGTCCTGGTAGAGTCACCTTGACACTCGGGGAAGAACTACAGCACCAGCAATGGTAATAGGACTGCGAGCCGCAGCCACCAGGATATTCCAGCTACAACTGTAAAACACTTTATTATGTGGCATTTATTTAGAGCTATTATTTTTAGTTTGTACTTTGAAGAGTAACAGCTGAGTAGACAAAATGACAGACAAAGAAACAAAAATTTATTATCACAATAGCAAATGGCTGAAAGGTTATGCTGCATAGATATTAACAGATAGCAAATTTCCCCCCACAAAAGTAGGATGTAAAGGCATTACAAATAAGTACAGGCTCCCTGAGAATCGATGTAAAAGGCAGCGCAGTGCTATTTGAAATTTTAAATTAAACTGGCTTTGTTCAGAAACCAGAGAATCTTTAGAAAACCATCATCTTGTCTTTACAGTCCTGGCAATATCTCAGGATACTCTACTTTTAGAAAGAAGATAAGAGTTGCCCACAATTTTTTACTCCAATTAGAAGATTTTTTTGGCATTTATTACTTTTTAACTTGTTTTGCATAACACTATCTATTTAGCTGGGTCACAGAGAAAACCATATTTTCTATTTAAAATGATTTGTGTACATCGCTTGACCACCTCAATGGTTTAGCAAAGGAAAAAGGCAGCGATTAAACAGTTTCAAATGAGGTGTCCTGCTGATTTTATCAAGTCTGCTGAATGTATAATGAAAAAGGAGAAGCTGACAGCAACGCTGCATTGAGAAAATACAGACTACCTTATCTGAACCATTTAAGGAGGTCCAATTATAGATCAAATTTAAAGGGTAGGAACAGCAGATTTACAGACACAAATCAATGAACATGGTAATCCCAATGAGTATGACAGATACTCCTGTTACGGAATATTGCTGCGGTTGAGGATCATTACCTTCACAGCACCGGATACATCACATCTAAAGCAGCAGGAAGCGTCAAGTGTAGACCAGCATTACAAGCAATGACTATTCATTTAGGCTTTGGGAGCAAAAGGCAACCCCGTTTTCCCCTCTCAGAATTTTTTCTCCTTTCAAAAAAAAAGGGGTGAGGGGGGTGATTTAAAGGACTATTAAAAGCAGTTCAGAACGAGTAAAAATTAAAAAGATATTAAGGTAATCCACCCAAATAAAACTAGCAGATATGCCAGAGCAAGTTCACCAAAACCAAACCTCTTAATTTAATAGTAAACGTGTTCTTGAATATCTGGAAATAGTCTATTAATATTTTGTGAGTCACACGTTTACTCTGAGATTCAGGGATTAAGAGGAAAAGTAACCTAAGCGTCTGTTTTAAGGCACAGGTTAAGAACCAATCTCAGACTTGGTAGTAAAAAGCAAGCTGGTTTTGTATGCAAATAAAGAAATCTCGGAAAAAATACTTTTAATTACAAAATGCTCCTGCAGAGCACACAACAGCATGTGACATGGTCCAAAAATATGTCTGTGAAGAGTCAGGGTAACCACACCAGAGGCAGAAATAAGCATTAAAAAAGGAAAGGGGAAGGTTAGAGAGCAACCGAAGGACTTGTATGCATGCTTATTAGCATAACCAATGGACACAGACACTGGGGCAGTGGGGGGCTTGCCCGGGATGGGAACGGTTGGGGGAGGAGGGTCAATTGGGAAAAAAAGGAGACATGTAAAACTTAAAATTAAAAAAATAAAAATAAAAAGATATAAAATGTTGTTTACAGAGAGATGTAGAAAACTCAAGTAAAACATCTTAATTTTAAATAAAACATTTCATTAATGGATGTGAAAAAAAAAGGATAGGGGAAGGGCGGGTATCTATCTTAGAGCTAACAACTTTGTGGAAAACAAGAATCAATTATTGTAAAAGGGTAAAAGGTAAAACCACGCTTATCTTAAACGCATTCTTCCTTAAAATTTACTAACCCTGTTTTTTCTTCTTTGCCATCCTTTCTTTGGACTGTTTCACAGTAAATAAATTAGTTTTACTCTGACTTTTCCTGGGCACATCTATTTTCTTCTGCTTAGCTCCATCCACCATTTCAAGAAATGAAAAATATTTCCCTCCCAATATAATTCTTCATTTATCCAAAAATATTTTTTCCTGCTTAGGAACAACATTGCAGACAAAATTTCTGTAAGTGGAAATTACATACGAAATCTAAACTCTTAGAACAAAATGTATCTATCCAGTGTGGGGAAACGTCGCATTATCAGACACTGATTTTTAAGAGCTGGAAGGTGTAGGAGAAATAAGCATAAAAAGGACACAGAGGTCGTCTTATTACATTTTATTTCTGCTTCCCCCTTTACGAGGCATGCACCCCCAACACACACACACACACACACACACACACACACACACACACACACACACAGTCTTCTGGAAAGCAGGAGCTTGCTGAACTGCCTGATGCTATTTCCCCTGGGATCAAAAATAAGTGGCCTACAAGTAAACTTGAAAATAAAGGTAGATTCAATATTAAAAACAATTTCTAAATCACTTGCAAATTAGCTCCTGCTCCCAGCTTTTTAAAAAATGAGGACTTTGGCGCCCCCTTTTCAGAAATATACAGAAGTGCTAGGACAACTGACTTTGTCAACAGGTTTCTAGGAAACTCTGAATGTGTGTGTGCTGTTTAGAAAACTGAAGTTAGAATTTCAAACAGGACTGCAACTGCCCAAAGTGATCAGAGAACAAGATGCAAATTTTCACATTTCAAGGCAAGTAAACTTGGGGATGGAAGGAGTGGCCATTAAGAAGAAAAAAGATGGTAAACTCAATGAGACCAGTATCCTTTAATAATTTCATTCAAGTTTCCTAGGTTTGTTTCAATACCTCTTAAAACTACGTATGTATAATAAATCATCAGATGCCAAACTAGTATAGCAGCCTTGTGATCTACAAAACATATAAATATTTATATCCCATTTTCCCCATAAACCATAATAATGCCCTAAGACATTCTATTATTTCAGCATCAACCTACCTAACCTGGCACTTCCATACCAAAACCAAGGCAAAAATCCTTTGAAGGAACGTTTACCCTGATTTTCTATTCCAAAACCAATTAGGACTATTTGCTTTCCCATTAAGGAATAAGTGAACGGAAAAGCCAGGGTGCAGTGTACATGGTACAGGGGCCTCTGCTTTACACAGGAGGCAGGTCAGGTGAAGGAAACTAATATCGGAGGAACAGTAGGCTTCTCACCAGCGGAGGATGAGCTCTGGGAGCAACGGGTGTGGGTGGGGCCTGTCCTCAAGGAACTTACAGTAAGGAGAAGGCAGCCAAGGGGGAAGAAACCAGAGCCGCCTGCTGAGCACCCACTGTGTGCTGCACATCATGTCATCTAGTCATCTGCATAGCAACCCACTGAGGTGATAAAGCTTCTTATTTATTACAGAACTAATAAGCACAAGGCAGAATTCCTATCTCTGTTGTGAGTCCATGTCACTCTCTCATACAAAAAGTTCTATATGCCACAATAGTTCAGAGCAGACACACATGACTAACCTTCCGGGACTAGGTCTCTGTCTCCCTCGATCCCCTCCTCCTCCCACTACACACACACTTGACACTCCATCAGCACAAAACTGACAATAATTTCCTAAATTCTCACACCACCTCAAGCCTATCCCACCTTGGCACATAGTATAGTCCCTTGCCCCTTAACAGTCCACACAATTCCTACTTACCCTTCACACCCCAGCTGAGAGATTACCTCTTCCCAAAAGCCTTCCCTGACCACCACACACCCAAGAAAGTTTCACTCTCATCTCTGTAACTTGCCCATCCTCCTTTCATATCCGCATCCTCCATGCCTAGCAGTTTCTGGTACACAGCAAGCACTAAAGAGAATTTGTTGAGTTAAGCTGGCTGATTTGAGTACAACTTCCAAATGGAAGAGCTGGGGAAACTCTGAGCTGGCCCTCAAGGAGTGATGACAGCAGTAAACGCATTGATAAAGTGTAAAATAACATTTATTGCCTAATTTACCATACTGGGATGAATCTAAGACAAACTCAAATGTAAAGCAAGCTCAATTTTCAAAAAGAAAAAAAGGCTTTAAACCCACAAAACCATGTCCTATTATACATCCTAGTCTGGTCCAAATCTCTGTGATATTATAAGAGTGAAATGCTCTCCTTGGATTTCTGCATTTTATTACCAAAGCTCCCTGTCTCATCAGTAGTTTCCATGTAGCTGCTCCTTAGCAACCTCCACCAAGGCTGCCTTTTTCAGCCCACCCACAGTTACTGAGTAGCCAGTGAGGCTTCCAGAACAAAGCTCTTTAAAACAGAAAAACGAGATGCAATTCAACGACCAGAATTTAGAGAGATGACTATGCAAGACACTGTTTATGGCTACCTAGTTATCCACTGACTTACCTCCTGCATCCACTGTCTTCCCCCAAGCTCCCCCAAGCTCCCCCACACCACCCACACACACCCACTGGGCTCAATCACTCCCAACTCCCAAAAAAACAAACCTCCCAGCAGCAAAGCTGTGTGGAGAGAGACAAGAATAGGGAAGGAGACACAGCTCAGCCCTCATCCACAGGGGCCAGGAACTGCTCTGCACTGCCTCGCCCTGGCTGCCCTGTTGGGTGCTCATTAAAAGAATTTCTCCTGCCCTGGCTGGGTGGCTCAGTTGTTTGGAGCATCGTCCCATACACCAAACTGCTACAGGTTCGATTCCCAGTCAAGACACATACCTAGGTTGTGGGTTCAATCCCCAGTTAGGGCGCATATGGGAGGCAACCGTTTATCGATGTTTCTCTCTCACATCGATGCTTCTCTCTCTCTAAAATCATAAAAACATATCCTCAGGTGAGGATTAAAAATTTTTAAAAAAAGAAAAAAAGAATTCCTCCTTTAACAAATGCCTCTGTGAGTCCCAGAAAGCACACTCTGCTCCCATCTCACTGTCAGGGACTGCCTCACCCACGAGCTTCAAGGTGCCACTGTTGGTGCCTAAACTGCTGACCTCCAGAAGAGGGGATTGTAGGCACAAATGCCACCAGTGGCCACATCTCCAGCCAATCTTTTTTAAATGAAATACCTGTTAGTAATAACAGGACCTTGGCTTAAATTTTAAAAAAGAACAACTTGTATGAACAACGTAAAATATAAGCCCTGAAACTCAAAACCCAGAGCAGCATACAGGGCATTAATAACTGAAAAGAGCTCAGGGAAAATAACACCAGTACACAACAAAAAATTGAGACAGCAGTTCACACACGCACACAAAGGCAGAGACCTATACACATTCAGAAACACCGTTCAAGATCACTGTTAATCAAAGAAATATAAATTGAAATTAAATAACCTTTTTTTGCCTTTTAGATGAGCAAAGATTAAAAAGAATAATACCCAATGCTAACAAAGATGTGGTAAAATGGGCACTCTAACATACTTGTAGAAGCCAAATTGGGCAATTTAGAAGGAGCAATCAGAAAACATAAAGCTATACATACCCTCAAAACCAGCAATTCTACTGCTAGAGAGTTATTCTAAAGAAATTAATGGACAAGTACCTAAATTATGTATATAATTATGTATATTTTAAAAAATCACTATTTAGATCAGCAACAAAAAAATAGAAAAACTGGAGGTAAAGATTCAACAATCAAAAGATATGGAAAATAAATAATAAAATACTATATATACATTTATTAAATGTGACAATATTTTTTGGCAATGGAAAGATGTCCATCCTATATAATAAAAGGCTAATATGCAAATCAACCGAACAGCGAAACAACCGGTCGCTATGATGCGCACTGACCATCAGGGGGCAGGCGCTCAATGCAGGAGCTGCCCCTGGTAGTCAGTGTGCTCCCACAGGGGGAGTGCCTCTCAGCCAGAAGCCAGGCTCACGGCTGGTGAGCACAGCGGCAGTGACAGGAGACACTCCCGCCTCCGCAGCAGCGCTAAGGATGTCCGACTGACAGCTTCCGGACTGGGAGAGGGCACAGGTCAGGCTGAGGGGAACCCCCTCCCCACTCCAGTGCACAAATTTCATGCACCAGGCCTCTAGTGATCTAATATTTAGTTGGGGGAGGGGGTGACATGTTCCAAAGCAATATTAACAGACACGCTTATACAATACATATTATACAAATCTGGAAGTATATAAAATATTATCCTTATTTCTGGGTGGTGCTATTTACTTTCTGCTTACTTTTTTTCTTTCTATTTTTTCTTCAAAGACCATGAATTAACTGCAATTTTTTATGGTATAGGCTTAGGTAAAAATGAGAATTCGACATTGCGGAAGCATGGGAGGAAAAAAAGCAAAAAGACCAAGACCTTACCAGCTGTCACAGTCTTGCTGTGTAACAGCAGCAGCATGCCGCTTATTCCTGAAATTTGTATACAGGGGTCTGACGGTCAATCCATGCATGAGTCAATAGTCCCAAGTAACAACAGTAATCAATCATCACACACAAGTAAATACACCATGTCTCTCTACTAGCATCTTTCCTTAGGATGCTCTTAGAGGTAAAAATCATCCTCATAATGAAGTCCTTTGAGCATATCAGTGCCAAGCCAGATCCCACTTATCCAGAAGTCTACTCCATGGCCAAAAAAATTACTAAAAGGACCACAACAAACATAGTACACATAGTGTTGAAGGAATTTCGAAGCAGTCACATCAGTTCTGTCTGTTCTTCAGACATGGCAGGTAGCAGCAGTCCTGTTTTATGAAGCAGGGAGACTAAACCTCCATGAGGAATTTGCCCATATCACACAGCCAGAGATTAGCAAATCTGGGAATGTGCGCCCCGATCATCTGAATTTAAAGTGTCCAACACGTGGCCAACGTGGCTCAGCTGGTCGAGTGTTGTCCTGTGCACCCAAAGATCGCTGGTTTATTCCAGTCAGGGCACATGCCCTGGTTGCAGGCTTGATCGTGAGATCAATGTTTTTCTCTCTCTCTCTCCCCCTTTCTCTTCCTCTCTCTCTAAAATCAATAAAAACATTTTTGAAAAAATAAAAATAAATTTAAAAAATAAAGTGTCCGACATTCCTTCCATTCCACCATGTTGCCTCTTAAAAAACAAAACCAAAAGCTTAAAATCAAGATTAGCAAGTAAGCATGAAAGCAGCTTTATTTTCTTAGCTCCCCACCCCAAAAAAGCATGCTATCTAACTTTTCTTCAGATTTCAGCAGAACAATTACCACACATCTGGATATAGTTCATTTGTGTTGTTTTGCTTGGAAATTCAAATGAGACTGGGATTTTAGTTAAATATTTTAAATGATTAAACAGATGCCATTCACTGTTTAGCAATACCACTCAGGGTCTGTTATGAGTCTTTATTTTAAAATAGCCCCATTCAAAACAAATTAAATTAGTCTCCATTTTCTAAAACCACTGAAGGTGTTTATCAGCATTAGTAGCTCAATTTGAACCTAACTTTTCCTGAGAGAACCCAACTCAGGAAAAAATATGAAATGTATAAAAAAAAATTACCATCTAAGATACGCTTTTAGTTGCTCTATTTATTTAAAAAGACCTTCATTTGTATGGCTTTTTTTAAAACATGAAACATTTTTATGGAGTTCATTGAAATACTAAATCAAACAGCAATTGTAGAAACCATGTCATCAGACATACTGAACAAACAATGTAAGACTGAAATAATCTTCTTTTTTTTTAAATATATTTTATTGATTTTTTACAGAGAGGAATGGAGAGGGATAGAGAGTCAGAAACATTGATCAGAGAGAAGTATCAGTCAGCTGCTTCCTGCACACCACCCACTGGGGATGTGCCCATAACCAAGGTACATGCCCTTGACCGGAATCGAACCTGGGACCCTTCAGTCCGCAGGCCGACGCTCTATCCACAGAGCCAAACCAGCTAGGGCAAGACTGAAATAATCTTCTAAAACCTGCTGCTCTAAGTCAAACTCTAGGAAGGTTCTGAAAGCCAGCAGGTAGAAATCTGCTTTAAGGTCTATGCTCACAGACTCTCAGACGGGGCTGGGGAAAATTTATTGAAGGCCTTTTAGGACCTGGACCCTGACCTCAAGTGGTGTAAGTATTTCCCCATTTTACAAGCAAAGAAACTGAGGCTCAGCTAGTTTAAAGGTAATACAGTCATTAAGAAGTGGAGCCAAGAGTCCCACCTAAGTCTTGTGGTTCTTTTTTTTTTTTTTTTAATATATTTTATTGATTTTTTACAGAGAGGAAGAGAGAGGGATAGAGAGTTAGAAACATCGATGATAGAGAAACATCGATCAGCTGCCTCCTGCACACCCCCTACTGGGGATGTGCCTGCAACCAAGGTACATGCCCTTGACAGGAATCGAACCTGGGACCCTTCAGTCCACAGGCCGACGCTCTATCCACTGAGCTAAACCGGTTTTGGCAGTCTTGTGGTTCTTAAGCTCATCCACTGAGGACAACTTCCAACTCCTTCCTTCAAACAAAACATGCCAGGTGCCCACTTGGCAGCAACTCTGGAAACACACCGATGGGACAGGAGTGGCACTTCCTCACTGTTTCCCCCAGCACATCACTGAGTTCCCGCTCCCAACCCCACAAGGCTGACAAGCTACTCCAGGAAGCACCATCACGTCAAGCACAATGCGAATGCTGGCCCTGAAACTGCAGCGAAGCAGCCCTACGCCCAGCTCCCTCCCCCACCCAAAGGGGATGAAGACAGAATGCATCTTCCTCACAGGGTGGCTGGGGACTTGAAGGAGAGGACATGTGTAAAGCAGGATACCTGGCACATAGTAAAAGCTCAATAAAAGCTAGCTACTGTAATTATTCTAAGACAAGGTCCCCGTCCTCCGAGACCATCTTATACCATCATTCTTAGCAAGTTGCCCGGTTGGCAGCTTTAATGGAAACAGAGGTCTCAAAATCTCTCCTCTCAAAGTCATGAAGTTCTGAGAACCAGCAGGATTTCTACTGCTTTTCCCCACATCAATTTAACCAGATCTTTTCAGAGAGAAAAAAAGCTGTTCCTCCTGCTAAGGAGGGTCCACTGTAAGCACCCAGGACCTGCCTGGCACTGTGACCTGCCAGGTATCAGATATATGCAGCGATAAAGGAGACACACACAACTTTCTAATTCATCAGTGTCAGCTCTCCCTGACAGAGCGCTTACTCACACGTGCTCATTGTTAGTCCACTGGCCACTCGTCCTGGGTGAAATTTGGTGCTTTCCACAGCCCGTGGACTGGGATCATTTTTCACTCTGTTCCTGTCTACAGGGCCGAGTCTCTGGCGGTTGGCGCTTGCTCTGAGGCCAATGCTGCCAATGTGTGAAGAGCTGATTTATGAATATAAAACAATGTTGGTGCCAGGGGACCACGTCCAGCCACTAGAGAGCACTGGAACACCTCTCATGGCTCGGGAAAATTCAGACAGCGACTTGAAGTGGTTTAATTGTATGCATGCATTTCATTATAAGTCTTGGCCAAAAGCTTCCAGGCGAGGCAGGCCAAGCAATCAGACAATCTTGCATGGGTTGCTGAAATCCAGATTTGTCCTTTGTCAGCATAAACAGTTTAATTTGATGTTTTCACTCCTGAGTAAGCACTGAGTATTACATTTAAACCCCTCGTGAGGGGAAGAATGCTTCCTTTTCATCAGCAAATGTACCTCAATGTCAGAGAGTCTATCTTTTATTCCCAATGAATAAAAAAAATATTCCATTTAATATGCTCAGAAATAGATTTTTTAAAGCATCCAACATTTCACTCAAAATTAATTTCTCAAAAAAGGTAGTTCTTTTTTTAAACATAACGTAGTCAAAAAGGAGTTAAATTTTACTCTAAGTAAATAATTTAAAATACCACCTTAAGGGAACAGGGATTTTTCTTATAATTGCAAATGCAACTTCTCATTGACCTGACAGGTTATAGACACTTATTTTTAAGAAAAGACTAACAATCGGGGCATCCAGGCCTAAAGTATGAAAGGCTTTATTTTTATTAATGTATTTTAATGAAATGTCACAAGATACGAGGACAGAAAATGGTTCTGCTTTAAACAGAGGAGCCACCTGACCCTATGTTTAGGGGGTAAGACCGAAGATGAAAATTATGCCTCTCTTAAGCAGACTCCAACATCATCAGGCCCTGCCAAGAAACAGAGGCTCTCAGTCAGCAAGTGCTCTGCTGGGCGCAGGGCACACACTTCCCCTCCTACTGCGGGCGCTCAATGTCGTCTCGGCGGACAGGTCTTTCAAAGGCGTCCTTCCCTCTGGTCCACATTCCAAAACAACTTCCCAAAGTGCAAGTTATTCAACTTTGCGGTCTTTACCAAGTTTTCATTTCCCTCAGAGCACTCAAGGGCAAATGACCACAGAGATTAATAATTTATAAAACACATCTAGTCTTAATCATAAGTAAAGGTTTATCTTTTCCATAGAGCCTGTGTGCAAACAATAAGAAATTCTACTTACTGTAAAAAATGTGCAAAGCCCTTTTACATATATTTTCTCAATTCATCTGTGGACTAGAGTCTATTATCTCCATTTTATAGATGGAAAAAAAATAAAGTTCAGAGAGGTGAAGGAACCTACACAAAATCACATAGCTAGTAATGACAGATCCGGCTGACACAAATCCCTAGTTCTAAGAACTCTGCAGTGAGAAGTCTTCTGATGCATAAAATGACTTTCCACTTACCTATCCAATAAAAAAGTAAAAGAGTGTCGAGCCCTAGGTTATGAGAGTATAAAGGCACTTTTCTCTAGCAGAGCCAATTCTGAAACAAGGGCAGGTAAGGCTGAACTAGTTACCTGAAGGGGGGTTTGAAAACAAAGGACTGCATTTAACTGTTCTGAGACTCCTGGCCAGGACTTCTACTTGGTTGTAGACTAAGGACTGAACTCAAGTCAGAGCAGCAAAGACAGGAAGAGTAGCACCCTACATATTAATGCAATACCTCACCATTTTGCCTAAAATTCAACGTTTTTATGCAGTATCAATAACAACGTCCACTCTCTAATTAGAACAGATTAAGAACTGGCGAGCGCTGGCTATATTACATTCCCAGTATGTAACATGATGAATTTTAGAAGTAAATATTTTCTCATTTCCTAACAAAATGGCACCATCTATTGGCTTAGTACCACCTTTGCAGCAACCAGGAATCAAGATGCATTAAGTCAACTTTCATGAGCTTTTGGTTCCCTGTTTAATTCCTGGCATTTCACACCAGATAATTTTTAAAATATAAAATCTATGCATTGCACATTTTAAATCTTCTGAAATGCATCTTATACTAATCAAAGCAGGAAAAACTGCCAGAGAAATCCTAGTACACAGACCTGCACAGAGAATGTGTTAGCACTAAAATTATCAAAACACCATGCACATAACACCACACTGTGCTACATAAAGATTCTGACATATGGTATTCCACTTAATCCGCACATTTTCCAGGGGACAGTTCCTCTAACCACCATTGTACAGAAAAAGACATCAATGCTCATACTCAAAAGCTAACATTGGACTTAGACTGGAACCCAGCTGGACTCCAAAGCCCAGCTCTTTTCACTGTCCCCCTCTACCTCAAAACGCAACAGGAAGAGCAACACTGCACGGAAGAAACGTGTTCACACACAAAATGACACTGCAGCATCCCAACGCCCTGTGATCTTCCCAAGTCAAAAACAATCAGCTTGTTTTTAGAAATGAGGGGTTGAGGTTCCGAGAGATTAGGGGACTAGCCCTAGTCAAGCAGGGCTGGGACTGAAGCCAGGGCTTCCGTCTCTTTTTCTAGGATTACAGGTGATACCTCAGCTGGTTACAGAAAGTCTGCTCTGGACGGTCAACTACTGTATGGACAAAGCTCCCACCAGAATAGGGTTCCCTCCACTGCACAGCCCCTGACCCACAGAGAGCAGGGGCCGGGGCTCACTCCAGTGCTGATTGGGACACACGCCTGCGGAAGCCCCTGCAGAGTCACATGGCCCATGAAAAGGATTTCCAGCAACACCAGAGCCATGAAGTCCACATGCCCTCTGAGAAGCTGACATGTAGGCCTCTGAACTACATACAGTGCTGCAGAGCTCACACCTGATCTAAGAGTTGAAAATGAATGTGGAAAAATACTTGCCTTCTTCTAGTGCAATAATTTTATACAGCGCAGGAACTTTTTCAAAATCGAGTCACGCGGAGATATCAAAATGTTTGCACAAAGGTTGTCCTTCAGTGTAAAAACACAGAGAAAATGACAGTCCTGAATTCCCTGCCGTTGTTCTTATGTTCCAGCTCAACTTCTGAGACTCGTTTTTGCCCACAAGGTGAGACAGCAGTATGTTTACTACTCTGTCCTGCATCTTTTTAATCGCTAGGGGGCTCTGTAAATTGGGACTTGAGAGGTACGTTCCAGTAATTAGGACACTGCATAGCCAGTTTATCTGGAGATGGAATTTTACCTGAATGGTCTGACAGTGACCCAAGTCATCCCTGATGGTGCATACCAATGTTTGTTCCTTAAGTTAGAATTCCTGAATTGTCCAAGGGCCTCATTTCCAGGAATGTCGTGCTTGAATTTTTATTCATATTAATTCTCTATGTGAATAAGTGGGCAAAAAGCAAAATTTTATATACCTTGCCAATGCTGCTCAAGGAACACCGCCAAACTAATAGCAAAAGATCGTCCCCAGGCTTCTCCTGACAACACTCATCTGCCTAATAAAGGAAAGCTGGCAAGTTAAAAGAATAAGCTAATTAATCTGAGAATTACAAGAACCCACATTTTGTCTATAAAAAAATAGAACCATAATCCTTTTCCCTTAGTGGAAAGAAGAGTCAAAGAATCTTGCCTGGCTTTCAACAATCACACTAATCGATCATCTGAGTCTCTTGAAAGTTATTCTCTTAAAAAAGAAATAATTAAATAAAACTTAAGGGACCCCTGTTTTTTGAGAATGAACCAAATCACATTTGCTCTGGACCACATGCCACACACCACTCACAGCAATAACACAGCCAAGGGGAACAGTCACAGTGAATGGGGGCCCCTCCCAATCATGCACCTCCCAGCTCTGTGACCTTAGCATACTTTTGTGAGCCTCAACTTCCTCATTTGTAAGACAGGGATAAGAGCACCCACCTCACCGTCTTGCAAAGATTAAGTCAGTAAAGCATCTCTCAACACTGCCGGTGCAGCAGCTGGAAAGCTGCTGGATGCGTGACGCTCTCATGGTCAACATCACGTCCATAAAAGGTTTTAGGACAGAAGCTGTCCAAGGGCCACACCATACGGAGTCTGATAGATGCTTCTCCTCAGTGAACCCTCGGGAAGGCGAGTCCTCAGAGAGGAGGCTCCTGGACTCTGCTCAATGAGCTGTGCCAACTTGTTCAAGATGCACACGGCAAGACAGGTGTCTTCTAGGCAATGTAAATTAAGAGTAGCCTTCAGGCGCCTGGCTAGTCGCCAACACAGGCCCATGAGTAGACAAAATTTGGACACCCTTGTCTTATGGGTAATTTGTAACTTCCAGCTCTTACTGTCAAATCACTCAGATAGAAAAAAGATTAATTACAAAGATATTTTCATTTCTTATAATTAAAAAAACTTATAATTTAACTAAAGCTTGAGTTTGCATGAAATATTCATTTTCTCACTTAAGCTACATTTAGGAAAAGCCTCAGTCCACAGTGAATGTCAATGCTCCATGGGAACCATTCATTTAGGAGGCCCTCTATTTTACCTACAGTTTGAGGTTTAGTTTGTAGCTCACCCAAAATTAGTAACATGAATTAAAACAAAGTCCACCGAATTTTGGCAATTCTGGGAATCTCTCCCAAAATCCAGCTCCCCAGCCCCTCAGAGGGCAAAAAGGAACCAAAAATAACAACAGAAGACGGCCTTCATTTGGAAGAAAGGCAGCCCTGCACAGCTACTACCACGGGCAAAGACGTGCACAAACCGCTCAGAAGTGAACAATGGCGAAAAGAAACTCAAAGAAAAAGACAAAGACAAAGCCAGGGCAGGACAAAAACTGTATTTTCTTTTACAATCTCTGGGAAAGGGCTTCTCTCCCAATGAACTCAGATTAGAAAAAAATAAAAATAAAAGTTATATTGTCTTGGGGTGGTAGAATTGTGTATAATTTTTTTAATTTTCTTTTGATTCTATAAAACTGTTTCAGTAAATACTGTGTTTAATGTGCAGGATGGAAAATCTGCACAAAGAGCGGTCGAAAGCATGCAAAACAAACGCCCTTCGGGAATTTGTATAAATATTTTCAGTATTTAGAAGCAGGGCTTAATAGCTTAATGAAGTAACACCTGTAAAACGACCAAATCACAGCAGCGGTGTTGTACTGGGCTTGCCTGAGCTAGAAACAAGGGCTCAAATCCCAGCTTTGCCACTTACAGGCAGAGCAATAAGAGGCAAGTTACGAAATCGCTCCTTTAAGTTTCAGGTTTCTCATCAATAAAATGGCAATGACAGCATCCCTTCCCTAGAATTTTAACTGAAAATAATGTAACAGCATGCTCTGGCACAGAGACACTCCATAAGTGCTTTAAATGTGAACACTAAGCTTTAAAAAGAAAAGAAAAAAAAGGAACCTATCACACATGCAATGCTCGGCGCTATCCTGGAGCCACACAAATGGAACACCGTCGAAACCAACTCTCTGCCAGCGGTGCTGTAAGCTACCAGCTCACACACAATAACCAGCAGCTAAGGTTTCTAGCGCTGTTTCAGACATGCTTTGCCACGAGTGAGTTAGAGGACCAGAAAATTAAGCACCAACTATTCATAGAGTCACACAGGAGTCTGAGACTCTGGGAGTAAAATACAAATTCTACTCTCAAATTTTCACAGGGGCAGGAGGGACAATGGCTAGGGAAAGCAGATTGGACGAGGTTGGAATCCTGGAGTCCTGTTTCACACAAATGCCCTGAGGGGAACACAGTAACGCAGCCTGGGGCAGTCCCACAGAATGGCTTTTTTTTTTTTTTTTTTTTTTTTTTTTGCTAGGATGAGGAGTAGGAAGGCTTGGGCGGGTCTCTGAAGGAGCAGCACTGCAGCAGTGGGTGTGAGCGCCTGCTCAGGGAGGCAAGGGGAACTACTGAACAATTGGGGGGGGCGGGGGGGAAGAATGGAAGGTCTAAAGCCCAACTGGAAGGGAGGTGGCCCCAGGTGAAGGAGTTACTCCAACACTGAAGTCAAATGCCAGGAAGGGACCGGCACTGAGGAACACAGGAGAGGACAGATGACAGAGACCAGGAATCAAGCCTAATGGTTGGCTCGTTTCTGGGTGATCTCTGTAATGTCAGTGGCCATCTCTACTGCCACTGGTCCGTCCACACCCTCAACATTTCTGGCCAGATGTAATCTCCCTCCCTGCCTCCAGAAGCCGCATAACAACCTTCTCCCTATAGCTGCCACACTGCTCCTTCTAGCTGGCAACTCTTCCCCTATCACTCCTGCTTGGAAACGTTATATAGGAATCTCCAGGACAAAATCAAGACAATTCAGTGTGCATCATCGGGGCCCTCTCCAGCCTAGCTTTCCAGCCTTCCCTCTGCTCCCCCTGAACATCATGTTTTTGCTTCTGCTGCACCCCTGCATGGAGCACTCCTCCCACCCCATGCACCTGCCTCACCCATTCAGCAAACTCTGGCCTTGCCGTTCCTTGACCACACCAGTCCCTTGTGCACCACAGGGCCTGAAAAGTCCTTCCCTTGGCTCGGAGAGTGGGGAAGCAAATTCCTGGCTAATTCCTACTTGTCATCTAGGTCTCGGCTGATGTTACGTCTTCCACCTTTCACCTATCAGACTGGTTGGTTGTCAGAGAAAGGCATTATCTTATTCTCTTGGGAGGAGGAGAAATTACTGCAATCTGTTTGCAGGGCAATTTGGTAATAGCTCTCAAAAGGTAAAACATACTATATGGCCATCTGTCAGTTTTTTGGGCTGTCCAGAAGCTGTACTTCCTTCCTACATTTGGGGAACCCCACCACTGTATGAGGAGGTAACTGAGCTTCACCAATCAGAAGTACCCACTCTCCTTTACAAAGAACTCTCTGGTGGTGAGCAAGATGGCAGGAAGACTGGGTTCCTGAGACAGCCGGGCAGCAAAGTGAGCAGAGAGCCAGGGAGATAACAAATACATTTGAATAAAGCAATTCAAAACAATTCTAAAATTACTGTATCTTCATTTTAAAATAATTACAAAGATTTATCCATATGGTATCCAGGGGTAAATCATTCTCCTCACAAACACCACAAACAGGGAACAGCCACTGTATAAAAACTTTTTAAGAGGCTACATAACACAATGGAATAGCAAAATCTCAAACTGGCAATTTCCAAACTATTCAAGGCAGCAGTGCTCCTACTTCTTCAGAGCCAAATGTAAAAGACTGAAAATGTAACAGGTAAAAAACAGCAGAAAAAACACCAGGTACACAGAACCTGCTCAAATTTCTAGACCTATACAATTTTTTAATATGTTTTCACTGATTTTTTTAGAGATAGAGGCAAAGAAACATCAATGAGAGAAACACTGATTGGCTGCCTCCTGCACGCTCCCTATGGAGATCGAGACTGCAACCCAGGCACGTACCCTGACAGGGAATAGAACCAGTGACCTCTCAGTGAATGGGTCAATGCTTAACCAACTGAGCCACACCGGCCAGGGCTAGACCTATACTATCTGACTCAGAAATCTATATATATGTAAAAGGCCAATATGCTAAGTGTATGACCGGTTGCTATGACACGCACTGACCACCTGGGGGCAGACGCTCAATGCAGGAGTTGCTGAGCTGCAGTGACTTGACAGAGGTGGTTCTCAAGTGATGCACCCGGAACCAGAGAGGAGGGAGCCCGATTCCTCACGTGGCCATGCAATTCCACCTTCGGCCATGGGTTATGTTGCTGTTGCTGGGGCAGTGTCCGCTCCGAATCTGGTTTACTGCACACTGTGCTTGCGTCCACGCCCTATACAACAGCAACTTTGCAGAGTGCCCTCTTGCACTCCGGGACCCCTCGGGGGATGTAGGAGAGCCAGTTTTGGCCCTATCCCCACAGGCCAGGCCGAGGGACCCCACCTGCCAGAGGGACCCCACTCACTCTGCAGATGCCTTTCAAGCCACGGCGCCACCCCAGGTGCGGCCGGCCAGGGAGGTACCACGGGAGGTTGGCTCCAGGGCGTGTCCATCTCGCCCACCAACAGCCACCTTCTAATTCATTTCCTTTCAATGTGCCCGAATCCGTGAATGGGGTCACTAGTTTAACATAAAATTTAGAACTTACTCCAATTCTTAACATAACTTTATCACTCTTTTCTTTTTGGTCATTAAAAAATTACTCTTGCCCTGGCTAGGTGGCTCAGTTGGTTGGAGCATTGTCCTGTACACATACCTAGGTTGCAGGTTCAATTCCTGGTTGGGGCAGAGGGGAGGTGACTCACATCAGTGTTTCTCTCTCCCCCTCTCCCTCTCTTTCTCTCTCATCAATAAAAAACATATCCTCAGGTGAGGATTAAAACAAGAGTATATAATCCTACCTGGGTTGGCTAAGTAGAGTGTCAGCCCTCGGACTAAAGGGTCCGGGTTCGATTCCAGTCAATGGCACGTACCTTGGCTGCAGACTCAATCCCCAGCCCCCTGTGCGGGAGGCAACCAATCGATGTGAGTCTCACATTGATGTTTCTCTCTCTGTCTCTCCCTAGTCCTTCCACTCTCTCTAAAAATCAATGGAAAGAATATCCTCAGGTGAGGATTAACAAGACAACAAAAAAAGTTTTAATGAATAAAGAACATATACATACTCTTACCTAGCACTTAAGAGCTAAAATGCAAATGTAAAAACCTGATCTCAAAAGAGTAACTATTTACAGGCCAAGTACTGGAATTATATGTTACTTATAATGTTATTTATATATTATTTATAACCTGGTTGTGTGTGGAGGTATTATTTCACAGTGAGGAAATCGAGGTTCAAAGGAATCAAATGCCTATGATCCCTCAGAGATTAAGTGGCAAAGAGGAACTCCAGTTACTCTACTTAAAAAAAAAAAAAAAAAAAGCTGCGTGTACCAGGTATATTCCCACAGCGAGGCCTCCACTCCAGCTTTCCCTCTGCCCAGCAGGCTCTTCCACTCAAACCCACCTTTTCATAAGATTTATCTTGACCTTCCTATTGAACACTACAGTCTGCCTTCCATCCCAACACTCCCAAGTCCACCTCCCTGCATTTATTTTTTTTTTTAATTTTTTGTTTTGAGATAATTATAAATTCACATGCAAATGTAAAAACTAATACATGGAGTTGTCATATACCCTTGACCCAGTTTCCCCCAAATGTAAAATCTTGCATAACAGTAATATATCATCTACATTTCTTTTTTCGCCTAATATTTAGCACTAGAAAGTGATATTAATAGTTGTTATTGTCTGTCCACTAAAATATAAACTCCTTGCAAGCAAGAATCTTTATCAAAATTTTGTTCACTGTTATATCCCAACACAGAGCCAACCTGTAGAAAGAACTCAATAAATATTTGTAGAATGAATCACTTTATTGCACTGTCTTCTCTAACAGGAAATAGACCAGCTCTTTAAGAGACCATCTTGGTAAATAAGAGGATTCTGAAACATCAGAGAAACATTACACTCACCCATGGTGACATAAGGCAACTTATCAGTTGATCCATGAGGATAGATGCTGTAGAGGTGAGGTCCAGTAACATCTACGCCCCCCAAAACTAGGGCTGCACCAATGTAACCTTGATACCTGGTGATCAGAGTATGCATTAAGTTAAGTAGTCACTGTAACTTAACCAAAAGTATATAAGAAGTCAGAAAACAAAAAGCGTTTCTTACACTGCCACTATTTCATTAAGTGGTTACAGCTTTGATGGAAACAAAATAGGGAATGGGATGAATTTTATGGGGATCTAACTGTGTACCAGGCCCTGTACTAGGCATTGTCATAAGCCTTGCTTCTAAAGTTAAATCCTGCCCTAGCTGGTTTAGCTCAGCGGATAGAGCATCAGCATGCAGACTGAAGGGTCTCAGGTTCAATTCTGGTCAAGGGCACATGCCCGGACTGTGGACTCAATCCCCAGTGTGGGGCATGCAGGAAGCAGCCGATTAATGATTCTCTCTTATCACTGATGTTTCGATCTCTTTCTCCCTCTTCCTTCCTCTCTAAAGTCAATTAAAAAGAAAGAAAATAATAATAATAAAGTCAAATCCTGTACTTTTTTCCTTATACAACTGACTCATTTTATGTAACTCAACAAAAATGTCAGAAGATATAAAGGACCATAATTATTCTGGTTTAAATTTTTAAATGTTCCTCTCAAAACTTTTATAAAATTTAGCTTTTACAAAGTATGTTAAACTAAAAACAACAGAACACTGAAAAGAGAAAATTTAGAATTCCTAAAACATTCTAAAGAGATTAACAGAAACATCTGCTAGATTTAGCTAAATGTTATAAATGACATTGCAAGGAATCTTGAAATAGTCTATTTATTGCAATTTTCTAAGTTTCAAAATTGTTTTAAATGTAATGCACCATACAAACCACCAGAGGGAGCTTTGTATTTAAAATCTAATCAAAATCACAAATGTCTTCAGAAATCTTTTTTTTTTTTCCTTAAAATCCAGAAGACGGGTTTTTGGGTTTTTGTTTTGTTGGGTTTTTTTCCTGATTTGACAGAGGGAGGGAGGGAGGGAGGGAGGGAAGGAGGGAGGAGAGAAACATCAACCGGGGATCAAACCTGAAACCTAGGTATGTGCCCTGACCCAGAATTGAGCCAGTATCCTTTCGGTGCACGATACTGAGCCCACCTGGCCAGGGCTCATCAGAAATTTTGACCACGGATGTGCTTTAACAAGTTCTTACACTATACTGGGAGAATTTATTTAATAGGCGATAAATCTCCAGGGTTAGGATGATGATTACGTATGTACATAAATAGAAATCACTGACATAGGTCTCGTACAGCCAGAGCAGAAATTGGGTGGATGTGACTAGACTTCCTGCCCATATGACTTATAAGTCCTGGTCACCTCACCAGTAAAATGGGAGCTACTAGTATACTACTATTGCTGCAGAGCTACATTAACCTCATCTCCACTTACTGAGAGTCTCGGGGCCATGCCAGATGAAGGCCTGCAACTGTACAGGAAGGCAAGGGCCAGGCAGGAAACAGATGTAAGTGAACCAGGCAGGGACTGACAGACCAGACACAGGATCCCACTTCTCAAGGCAACATCTGACACTCAGTTCCAGAAGATTACTGCCATGTGTTACCCCACACTTTTTTAATTTCTTTCCAAAGAAGCCAGAAATACTGATTTTTTCATTCAAATCTCTTGTGTTGCAGACTCAATCCCCAAAGGGGGCCTTGCAGGAGGCAGCCAATCAATGATGTTTCTCTCCTCATCAATGTTTCCATCTCTCTCTCTCCCTCCCCCCTCTCTAAAATCAATAAAAACATATTTTTAAAAGGTATCATGATGCACACATTCCACAAAGGAAAGAGAGAATTTGTGAAAGATAAGGCAGGTCCCAAAAGAAGCCAGTATTCCAACCCAAGACTAAATATCCAGGCTATTTCCACCATAGTACACTGCCTCTCTTCACAAGAAGTAAATCAGAAAATGGACTTAAGAGTTTAAAACTGTCGAGACCTATACAGACATGAAGTGATGATGCGATTAAGGAAGAAAGAAAAACAAAACTACTAAGAGGAACTGTATGTGGGAGTCAGCAGGCAGTAAAGTCACGTCAGGCAAGTGACTGTACCTCTTTAAACCTCAATTTGTTCACATATAAACTGGAGAAGCCCAGACCTCAGGATTAAAAGGATAAAATGAGATCAGGCAAAAAGCACTTAGCGCACAAAGAGGTCAATATCGGTTAATATCAATGTCACATTTTTCATTTTATTATTTCTGCCCCTTGAAAGAGGGAGGAAAAAACAATCACTTGTGTTTTGTGTAACTGTGTTACACAAAGACAAACTCCTCAGAGGTTCCTTCCAGCTCTTTCTTCCTATGAACAAAAAGGTTTTTTATCCAGTAATATCCCTATGCCTGAGGAAATGACTCAACTGGTCACACGTCATTTACTTATGAAAAAAACAGACAGACCCCATCAATTCAAACCCATTATCAAAAGCCTTATAAAGTTAAAAAGACGTTTTAGCCCAACTAGCATGGCTCAGTAGTTGAGCATTGACCTATGAGCCAGGAGGTCACGGTTCGATTCCCAGCCAGGGCACATGCCTGGGTTTCAAGCTTGATCCCCAGTGTAAGGCATGCAGGAAGCAGCCAATCAATGATTGTCTCTCATCACTGATGTTTCTATCTCTCTCTCCCTCTCCCTTCCTCTCTGAAATAAAATTTAAAAAATAAAATAAAATGGCTTTTTAGTAACAGTTGAGTTCTAAAATAAAATATGTATTTCTGAATGGTTTTCCTCTAGTTTCCAGGTTTCCCTTCCTGCAAATCTAAGACATGAGAAAAAGATGCTGTAGAAATCCTCCTCCTGGAACCTTACCTGAAAAGCATCTGCTTCAGCATCCGATTGGCCGTCACAACTCTGGGGAGGCGGCCAGTGGAAAGGGAGTGGAGCTCCAAGTTGGAAGAAATGAGCTGGGTTGTCATATCTGTGTCTGCAGCTGTCCCAGCACCACAACAACTAAAAGACACAATGAAAAACAGCTGAAATCAATTACCAGAGGGTTCAATTAGGAGTTTCTTCAAAAACATCCACGAAATTCAGATACATAGATGTTTCTGAGTATATCTGTACTGTAACTGCTCTGTCTAACCAAACAAATAAACATTAAACTGGCAATATGCATCTACCTATATGCAAATATATTTCCACAACTGAAAACCAAAATGAGAAATAGCTGAAATCAATTACCACAGGGCTCAATTCGAAGTTCAGGTACATAGAGAGATGTTTTTGAGTATATCTGCACTGTAACTGCTCTGTTTAACCAAACTTAAAAAAACATAAAATTCGCCAAAACCGGTTTGGCTCAGTGGATAGAGCGTCGGCCTGCGGACTGAGGGGTCCCGGGTTCGATTCCGGTCAAGGGCATGTACCTTAGTTGCGGGCACATCCCCAGTGGGGGGTGTGCAAGAGGCAGCTGATCGATGTTTCTCTCTCATCGATGTTTCTAACTCTCTATCCCTCTCTCTTCCTCTCTGTAAAAGATCAATAAAATATAAAAAAAAAAAAAAAAACATAAAATTGGCAATATGCATCTAACTATATACAAGTATATTTCCTGTGCACAAATGAAACATTGGCTCCTAAAAGAGTATATATAATCCTACAAATATATCCAGGTTGTACAAAAGAGCAAGGCATGTTAAAAGTCTTGCAATTTAACATTTACCAAGTATTTACTACCAAGTATCAGTCATCGCATTAAGTGCTGGGAATAAAGAAAATATGACAAAGTCCTAGCACTTGACTTCAAAATTGAGTGGAGATGACACAGGTAAACAAAAATTTACCTCGTATAATACAATACAGTAGCACAGGTACAAAATGTTAAGGGAAACTGAAGGAAAGAGCAATTAATTCTGATCTTTGAGAAGAGGTTTCATATGAGCTGGATTTGCAAGAATAAAATAAAAACACTGTATAAGCAGAGAAGAGGAGAGGGCATTTCTAAGCAAAGGGGCTTGTATAAGCAAAGGTGAAACAGCGTGGAGACGAGAGGAATAAAGACACCAGGGAAATAGGGACCATCCAGGTGTAAGTAGAGCAGTGGGTGATGGCAACTAAAATGGCTGAAAAGGTAGTATTTTTATGAGATTGTGCAAGGCCTTAAACAGTTTCGATTTTATCCTGAAAAAGCAGCGTCAACCTGTAAAAAGTCTCTTGAAAAGTTTTTAAAAAGGAACATAATTTTAAATTTGTGTTTTACAAAACCCAATATGACAAGAGGAATAGACAACAGAGATGGAGAAGAAGCCAGAGGCAAAAAAAAAAAACATTTTAAGTGACAACTGCAATAGTCCAGCTGAGAAAAAAAATCTGCACTAAGACCTTAGCAGAGGGAAGAACAGGAGGGAATAGATTCAAGGGACACAGAAGGCACACCAGATACCAACTGAATTGAAGCCTAAAGCAAAGACGCATTAAGGATGACTTAAGTGCCAGGTGGATAAAAATGCCATTTAAGGGAGACAGAAAGAAAATACAGATTGAACCACAGGTTTTAGGGAGAAACATAGTAAATTCAATTTTAGCCCTGAAATGTTTAAAAATATAAAAGCTATTAAAACGAATCAATACTTACTAAATGTTAGGAGATATGAAGTGTATCTTTGAACAGTTCTTGTCAGCAACAACCATCCCTTCAGTTGCCCTTGTATCTGCTCCAAGTACTATGCCATCCTGTTTTTTAAAAACATATACTTATAAACAATCTTACATATATAAGCCACAGCTCTCTACTCTAGTTTGGGAAAAACAATGTTGGCCATCACCTGCTCACCCAACCATCTACCCCCCAAAAAAACACTCCTGCCAAAAATACTGTGCTATACTTACAGAATTCAAGATATGGCTTTTTAACAAATGTTATTGGTTGAATCCTTAGTAGGTGGTAGGAATTATCATTCCTGTTTTCAAATGAGGCTCAGAGATTTAATGAATTCCCTTACAAACCAAAGCTAATATGGGGAAAGTCTAGATTAAGATACAGAAATCCATTAAAATAGCCACCTGTCGATTTGTTTTTAAAAGGTCTCACCCTTTACCCTTAATAACAATAACCATTAACCCTTCTGACCCTTTCAACAATTTACGGCAGGAGTTATTATGTTCAACTGGTTGATGGGGAAAGTGCGGCTGTCAGAAGAAAAGTGAGCTGTCCCAAATTGGAAGCAGCATAGAAGTTGAATGGTTACACAGACGCCGGTCTGACCCCAAATCTGGTGTTCTCCCACTACATCATCCTGCCTTCTAAAGTAGTAACTTAAGACCGGAAAGTAAACTGGCCTCCTGGCAAAAACTCTGCAAAGTGAGAAAAGAATATAAACTGTTGATAGCACACAAATCCTAACACAGTCCCTCCGGAAGGGCCGGTTCCTGATGTGCTCTGTAGCATGTGCCCTTCCCGGCAGAGCCCAGAGGCGTCCAGGGGGCTGGCTCGTGTACACCTGCTGCTCGTCGCCTGTCCCGGCTTACCCTATAGACCACCCCCGCGATGGTCGTGCCTGTTTTCCGGGCCGCTGGAAGCTTGTACCCTTTCTTGGCAAAATCGGCTTCCAAGACGGCATTTCTAGGAGCAAAGGAGAGAAAAACACATTGACCACATTGCGCCGCACTGGCAGAAAGAGTGCCTAATAGGGAACTCGGGGAAAAAAAGAACCTACTATTCACTATCACGCCCATCTGTTCACTCAATCCTCCTTCCCAAAATCAGGACTATTGTCCCGTTTTTTCAGCAAACAGAGCCTCAGAGAGGGGCGGCACCTCGCCTAAGGAGACGGAGAAGGAGGGTATCCAAGCGCTAGGGAAAGGGGGAGAGCAGACCCGGCCTCAGGAGAAACCCACGCTCAGGCCCCGATTCCCCTGAGTCACACGGCCGCGGGCGGCGGGCCGCGCCGCTCGCCCTTCCTCTGCACTTCCCGGACCAGGCCGCGGCCCAGCGCCGACCCCCGGCACCGCACTCCCAATCCCACCCTGAACCCGGCGCCAGACATGGTCGCACCTGCGGCAGTTATCAAACGAGAAACCTCCAACCGGTGGCTGGCACACTGACACAGCCGCCATCTTTCCAAGAGACTACTTCCGGGCCGGGGGCGGGAGCAAACAAAAAGAGCCGAGTACTTCCGGCGCCGCGGGCGGCCCGGGCTGCAGGGGCGGGGCAAACTCCGCGCTGGAGCGATTGACCTTAGAGTTGCGAGATCCTAGAGGAGCCCGGAGGTGTTTGGAGTGTACCGCCCCAAGTGGCATGGAGGAGAGACTGACGCCCGGAGCGGGGAAAGGACTTGTCCCAAGGTGGGAGCACCAGAGACCAGGCCCTATGCCAGCCAGACCCGAGATGTTAATTCGGCTCCTTGGGGCATCGGAGACAGACACACCCAGGTTCCAGACACAGCCGCACCATCTCCTTGCATTGTGCAAGTTCTCTTAATTCTGAATGTCAAATGGAGAAAATAGCTACCTCACCAGGCTGCTGTGAATTGAACAAGAACACTAATCATTAGAAAATGCAAATCAAAACCACAGTTCGATACCACTGCACACCCACTAGGATGTTGTAATCAAAAAGACAGGTAATAACAAGTGTTGGTGAGGATATGGAGAAATTAGATCCCTCCTACATGGCTGGTAAGATATAAAATGGTGCAAGTGCTCCAGAAAACAACTTGGCAGTGCCTCAAAAAGTTAAACATGGGCCCAGATTCCTCTCTTATGTATATAATCAAGAGAATTCAAAAGATGTTCACAAAAACTTGCACACAGATATTCATAGCAACATTATCCATAAAGTGCCAAATAATGTAGACAACCCAAATGTTCATCAACTGGTGAATGGATAAACAAAATGTAGTACACAGCCATACTGCAGAATATTATTCAACCATAAAAAGGAATGAAGCTTTGCTACATACTACACAACGGGGATGAACCTTGAAAGCATTGTGCTAAGTGAAAGAAGCCAGACACAAAAAGCCACATATAGTATGGTTCCATTTCTATTAAATGTCCTTACTAGACAAATCCGTACAGCCAGAAAGTAGATTAGTGGTTGCTAGGAGATGGAGGCAGGGACAGGGGGAGTGACTGTTAAATGGGTACAAAGTCTCTTTTGGGGATGATGAAAATGTTCTAGAATTACATAGAGGTCTTTGTTACACAACCTAGTGAATATACTAAAAAACAATGAACACCACATTTTTAAAAAGTGAATTTTTTATGTAAATTTCATTTCAAGTTTTAAAAGGCTGCTGTGAGGATTGAAAATTATATACGGGAAGCACCCATCTGGGCACATAGCACCTTCTAAATAGCCATTATTGTTAATACATTTATTTCATCCTGCCAACAACCCTAAGAAGTAACTATGTAATTCAACTCATTTTACTGAAGGAAATTAAGGTCCATCAAAGTGAAGTAACTTGCTCAAATTTGCTTAGCAAGTAAATGACAGCCTCAGCAACTGTGGGATGAATTAATTTATTCACTCGGCAGATGTTTGTGTCAGACATGTTTCTAGGTATGAATGAATGAATGAATGAATGGCATCTCAATCACCTAGAACTAGTATCTGTCACAACTTTGTGTTCAATAAGTATTTGTCAAAGGTTAAATTCTCTTTCATTACTTCTCTGGGTCTTTTGTGTGAAATTAAGAAAATAAAACCTCACCTAATTGGTTTGGCTCAGCAGATAGAGTGTTGGCCTTCGGACTGAAAGGTCCCAGGTTCGATTCCAGTCAAGGGCATGTATCTGGGTTGCGGGCACATCCCTAGTAGGAGGTGTGCAGGAGGCAGCTGATCAATGTTTCTCTCTCATCGATGTTTCTAACTCTCTATCCCTCTCCCTTCCTCTCTGTAAAAAATCAATAAAATATATTTTTAAAAAAAAAGAAAATAAAACCTCACCTACATGCCTCCACAGAAAGCTACTGATGAAAGGTTTGAGTATCTCCTGTGTCACCACCTCTCTACGTTGGTAAATGTAAAAAGTAAAAATACTTGGACTCCCCTCTGAAGAAGTCCATTCCTGCTGAGAGAGACTCAACTCCCTAAGACCTAGACAGGGCAGTTCGGGGAAGAAGGAAGCCCCCAGTGTGCTAAGGACCGGTGGAGGGGGCCTGGGGTGGGGCTGGGTTCTGCAGAAACCTCGAGGTTCAGAAGGACAGAGTGCGAGCTCATGGGGTAAGAAGGCAGGAGGGACAGACACAGCAATGGCTTGGGGTATGGAATAAACAAAGCCCTGAGCACGGATAGTTTTCAGGAACCTTCAGGAACCCATGATGAATCTGATGCAGCTACAGGGAAGGGAAGCAGCGCAGCCTGCAGCCCCCAGAGGGCGATGATGGGGACCCCTGTGTCCTGCCATAGAGCTGGAGGGGCCAGGGAAGGGTGTGGAAATGATCTGTGAGCTCGATTTGTCCCTGGGGCATTTCTCTTCTTAAGTGAGTCTCTTGGTTAAGGTTTTCACACCCTGACTGAGCTGAGGAGGTGGCATTGCCTGCCTGTCTATGGCCTCTGGAGGTGGCCCAACAGAGGCAGCCAGAGCCCAGCAGAGGGGGACAGAGAGCCTCCAGGCAACCAGGGCCTGGACCTTGAGAGGCAGAGCCCAAGGCCAAGCAAACCCCAGTCAGCCTGGGGCAGGGCCTTGGTACCTCCAGCATGTGGAGGGCAACTCTAGGCTCCCAGATCTCAGGGACTCCTGCTTTAGCCTCTCTGTCCAACATGACTGCTGCCCCCGGGGACTGCGGTCCAGCCGGAAGTCCTCCCCAAGGCCTGGACACAGTCCCATTAATCCCTGGCAGTACCACCAAACCCAACTGACCAGTAAAGCCACCACTTCTGCTCTGGATTTGGCTGTGTGACCTCAGGGGAGCCATCAGGCGCTCTGAGCCTCTGTTCCTAATAATATAGTAACAACCAACATTGCCTAAGAGCACCCGTGTCCTGAGCTCTGTCCTAACCACTTTATATACAGGATCTCATGATCATCATCCTAGGCATCTAGAATGTGCCAGACACTAGGAAGACAGGTGATCAAGGGGCAGACACAGTGCTTGCCCTCAGGGAGGCAGCAGTCCCTCAGGACCATGCATCATTAGACCACTTTTCAGATGAGGAAACTGAGGCCCAGGTAGGCAAAGTCATTGATTCAAGGTCACACAGCTGGTAAGTGGTAGAATCGAGATTCAGACCACATCCCTCCAGCCCCCGACCAGACACAGCACCACTTCCCCGACCCCCTGATATTTCTGGCCCAGCTGGAACCCAAGTCCCCGTGTTCCCCAGGGCTTCGGCAGAGCAAAAACGAGGTTCCCTCCTCAAGGATTCTCATCCTCATAAGCCGGTCTCTTCATCTATCTTCCTCTCAATCTTCTCATTTGTAAAATGAGAGAAGCTCATGGACACCAAGAGAGAGCATGCAGTGTAAACTGTAAAGCCATCCATTCATCCACTCATTCATTCATCCCGTCACCCAGGATGTATTAAGCCCCTCCTTGGTGCTGGGCTCTGTGCCAGACTTGGCAGGTGTTGGCCTGGGAACTATACCTCCAGGTCACTGCGCCAAGTGCCCTAAGGGACATGTGCCAGAGCACAGCCAAGAAAGTACTCCTGAGTAGGCCTGAGGCAGCGGGGTGGGCGCCCAGAAGACAGGAGACCAGAGGGTGCATCAGCCTACATTTTCCAGGGGCTTGGCAAACACCCTCCCCCAATCTGCAGGCTGCTAGGAACCCAGCGTGGGCTAGGCCTAGAAGGCACATCCATCCTCTGTCAGGATACACACACATCCGGGGGTGCCCCCCACAAGAAGACTTGGCCATCTTCCCATTGCAGGAAAAGCAGCCCATGATGCTCCTGGTTGCTAAGGCAACGGAGCCCTTGTTTTTCCTTCTTCATAAATAATCTATAAATAGACAAGGCAAACCTGGGCGCCTTCCTTTGCATGAATTAGAGCAGCTGCTCCAGGCTGCAGGGCCCCTGGCACAGCACCCAGGTGCCAAGCCTTGCTGCACAGGCCACGGCGACAGCACGACACAGCTCCAGTGGGAGGGCACCAAGTGTGGGTTCCTGCCACCCGCTCCACACTCTCCTGGGGCACTTAACAGATGCTGGGGCCCTGCTGAGACCCACAGAATCCCAATCGCTGTAAGCAGGGCCTGGGATGGGTGTTTAACTACTGACCCCCCGGTGATGAGAGGAGCCATGCATTGGCCAACCCCAGCGGATGGTGATGGGAGTGGACCTCCTCCCCCCTTCCTCTCCATGGGGTATTCCTCATGCGAATACCTCCCACTTCCGCAGCACTTCAGAGTTTACCGAGTCCTTTCCCCGATGATCCCAATAATAATTACCTTTATGATGTTTGTGGTCTGGGATCCAATCAAGGATCTCACATTAAATATACTTGTCCCTAAAAACTTCAGCAAGGGTCTCCTAAAAACAAGGGCATTTGGCCTGGCTGTGGTGGCTCAGTGGTTGAGCATCGACCTATGAAATGTGAGGTCACAGTTCAATTCCCTGTGTGTGGAGGGGAAGGGGACACCAGGTTGCTGGCTCAATCCCCAGTGCGGGCGTGCGGGAGGCAGCAATCAATGATTCTCTCTCATCATTGATGTTTCTAACTCCCTCTCCCTTCCACTCTGAAATCAATAAACAAACAAACAAGGGCATTTGCTTACAAAACCACAATACCATTATCACATTCAGGAACTTGGGTTCAGTATTATTACCGGATACCCAGTCCACACTCAGATACCCCCAATATCACCTTTAGGATTTTTGTGATTCAGGATCCCAGCAGCACCCTCTCCCCTCCACTGAAATCGGCCGCCGTGACGCTTCAGGCTGTTCCATCCGGAACAGTCCCCAGCCTTCCTTCCGTCTTCGTGAGGAGCCAGCCTGCTGTTCTGAAGGATGCTCTTCAGTATGGATCTCAGCAGGTAAACATGTTTGGCAGGAGCACCTATAAGTCATGCTGCGTCCTTCTCAGGGCACCCTATCGGGGGGCATGGGGTGTTCAGTTTAATCCTTTGGGCAAATCGGTGTCTCATTTCCCCCATCTGTAAAGGTATCTTTTCTCATAATTACAAAGCAGCATGAGGGTCATTCTCCGAGACGGTGCGTGTCCTGTGGCCGATGGTCTTCTTCCCAATGAGCTAGCACCCACCTGATGATTTTTACCCAAATCAGTTATTGTGACGTCGACTGTGAGACGCCAGTCTCTGCTTTTTACTCCTTCTGTAAGGAAGTCCTTTTCCATATCCTGCCCCCTCTGTTTTTTAGATTATCTTTTTTATTTCAAGGATTTTTTTTTGTTCTATGTGTTACAATCCATTCTTGTTATTAATTGTCTTGGTCTCCAATAGTCCCGAATTTGGCTCCGGGAGCCCTTTCAAACTGGCCCCCAGCAGTCTGAGCTCCTCTTCACTTCCTGGCGCAGTGAGATGTCCCAGGCGTGGAGCGGAGCCCTTGCTGGGTGCACCCAGCCTCACGGACCACAGAAGCAGCCTCTCGCCTCTGGACCTGGGGGGCCCTGGAGGAGGTCCGCAGGCAGCGAGGGAAGCAGCAGGGCTGGTGGGCATTCGGGGTTCTTTGTCTCAGAAGCACCCCCAGCCCAGCTTTAATTCATGGCCCCGCTTCCAGAAGACAGGGCACCAGCCTGTGTGGGCATCTCATTTCACATCTCACCCATTTGCTTTTGGCTCCCGGAAGGATGTCAGTTATGGTGCAAAGATGAAGAAAAACTGTTCTTTTCAGCTTCACTGAGGAAAGGAAATGTAGACGATAAAAGTATGTGAGTGAGTGAGTGTCCCCAGGTTCTCCAGGCCTCTGAATCGCCTTCCTTCTTCTTCTTTTTTTTTTTTAATATATTTTTATTGATTTCAGAGAGAAACAACAATGATGAGAACCATCAATCAGCTGCCTCCTGCACGCCCCCTACTGGGGATCGCCGAGCTCACAACCAGGGCCTGTGCCCTCACCAGGAATGGAACCATGACCTCCTGGTTCATAGGTCAATGCTCAACCACTGAGCCACACTGGCCAGCTGGGCTCCTTCCTTCTTCTTTACCTCCCTCTTTTTCTTGTCGAGGTATAGTGTGCACAGAGTACAATGCACAGATTTTAAGGATACCGCTGGATGGGTTTGGATAAATGTGCACCCAGCACCCCAACCAAGACATGGCGCCTTTCTGTCACCCCCAGAAGGTTCCCTCCTGCTCCTTGTAGTCCATCACTCATAAAAGCAACCGCTTTCTAAAATCGAAAAATGCTAGCACTTCCCGTGAACGGAATCATACAGCGAACACAACTCCTTCCTCTAACTGCCAAGTACAGTGGTGGGGGAAGCCCAGCAGCGCCCCGGCGGCCCCCAAAGTATTTCCGAGGCTTTCCTGCGGAGAGAGGAAGCCGGTCGCTGATGTCCTCTCTCCATCCCCGCTCCCAGGCTGGTGCTTGAGAAGGGACCCAGACCAGGCTCATCACCGATCCAGAAAAAACACCTTCCGTGGCCCAGAAACTATGGCCTAAAAACCCACTGGACAGGGCAGGAGTCTGTCTACCCAGCAGTGAGGCTCAGACACTCTGACGGCCCCCTGAGCCCCTGACCGTGGGGACCCCCGGGCCTATGGTTCTGTCCACCTGCCAGCAGGAGCGGCGAGCGCACCCGTGGCCGGCCCATCCTCCTGCGTCTCTGCTGTCAATCTGCCCGCCGCCCTGGGTTGTTTACTCGGAGCCGGCCTCCCTGCAAGGGTTCAAAGCCCTGGCCCTGGGCACGTCTGCGGCAGGAAGCAGGCCGGGCGGTAATTGGCGGCGCGGTTGTGCTAAGCGGCCGGCACTGACCCAGTATCCTCCTCCCGCAGTCGCCTTTGAGTTGCTCCATACTGACCTGCCAGGCCTGCAGGGACTTCCTGCTGAACACCAAACCGGCAACAGCAACAAATTACTCGTTCCCCGAGAAATCTATTAAAAGGTGACAGCAGTTTGGGGGCCAGGTGGCCAGGGGGCCCCCAGCACAGGAAGCCTAATGTCTTCTGTCCCCAAGAGCCAAGAGCAAACTCCTGCTGAACTGAGAGGAACTGAACTAGAACTCTAAATTGGGGACAGAAGGAAAAATGACTCCGAGTGGAGGGGAAGCTGCCATCCTTGAGGCCTAGCTCTGGTTTCACGAAGCGGGAGGTGGCAGGATCTGGAGTCCCCTAGATCTCGGATCCTATCTGCCACTTCCGCTCTGTGTGACCTCGGGCAAGCCACTTGGCCTCTCTGAGCCTTCCATTCCTGTAAGGGAGATAAGAAGCCCACCCTTCAGGTTGGCAAAAGGCAAACGCACATGAAGTGCCGGGCACAGAGGCGCTCCTCTGTGAGAGTTGCTGGATCAGAAGCAGACTGTACTTATTTCCTTCTCCAGCCGAGAGAGGAAGGCCCAGAGTGACGCGCACGTGTGTGTCCACGTGCGCAGTAATGCAGTGGCCGAGCCACGAGACCAAGGGCAGTGGAGCTGCAGCTGGACGGCCTGGGGTGGAGGCAGGACAGGGCAGCCTCTGGTTTTCCCTTGGGAAGGAGCTCCTACCATCTCCGGCAAGGCTCTGCCTGAACACTGGACCATTGGATGAATGAATGAAACGAATGAAGGAAGGAAGGAAGGAATTCCCACATCATTGGTAGAGGCATGAGGCTGAATAATGGCCTCTCAAACATGTCGATGCCCTAATCCCCAGAACCTGTGAAGATGTCACCTTACATGGTAAAAGGGACTGTGCAGAAATGACTAAGTTAAGGATCTGGAAATGGGAAGATTAGCCTGGGTTATGCGGGTGGGTTCCATGTAATCACGTGGGTCCTTAAAGAAAGAGGCAGGAGACTCAGAATTGGGGCCTTCGGTGTGAGCTGAGGAGGCATGTAGGTAATAGACCTATGACATCCACACCTGGGCCTCACAGTCATATAACTTCTGTCCTCCGGACCTGATCAGGCCCAAACTCCAATGCAGGCTTTTCATCATCTGATGGAGGGCTGTTGCGCCCACCTGACCTTCTGCTTTGGAGGATCAGAAACGCCAGCTAATGATGGACAAGATCTCATAGTTACTCCATGTCCCACAGTCAGGTACGCAGTAGGAAACCAGGAGCTGATTTTCTAAGGGTGAACAGTTCTCTGCTATAGAGTCATGGACTTGCTTCTAAATCCCAGTTAAAATAAATGATTTTTGTTAAATAGATACATTTGACTCATTTGGCAAATTGCACGATCCTTCGGTGATTTAATCATTTGTTAATTGACTCTTGGTGAACTGGCCTTTGGAGAATGGGTTCTTAACAAAACTGACCGGTGCTGGCTTCAGAGCTGGCTGGAATGGCCTCAGGAACTCTTTCCCGCTCTTGACTTTGCTCTCTTGTGTGGGCTTCGCTTTCACTTGACGTTTCCCTAACGTGTGGCAGAGATGGCCCCATTCTTCCAGTGTGGCTGCCCTAGTTGGAGCAGGAGTTCCCCAGCAATTCCAGTATTAGATCCAGCAGGCCCCCTGGGTTCTTGGCCAAGGGGGTTGCTCTGATCTCCCGAAAGGAGGGCCACCTGGAGGCCACAGAATGAGGGAGCAAGAAGACAGAGGTGTAGAGGGTTCCAGGGTTGACCTCAGGGATTATGTCTCAACCCAGCACTGCCAGTTACTCATGGGAGATGAGTGTGAGTGTTGAAGTCAGACAGACCTGAGGTCAAAGGCCACCTCAGCCACTCTAGCTGTGTGGCCTTGGGCAAGTTGCTTTACCTCTCTGAGCCACCACACCAACCCCTCATATTCTGTTTCCAGGCCTGCCTTCATTCCCTGCCTCCCAGATCCATACACACCTAGAATCCCCTCTTCTCCCTCTCCCCCTCCCACCCATCCTCCAAAGGCCCACCTCGACAGCTCTAAACTCAGTCAGCCGGGGCTTAGCCTGCGACATGTCAACACACTCTCCTTGATGCCAGGATGTTCCAACATGTCCTGAGAAACAATTAAACTTCATGATTTTCCAAATTACCAACCATGCAAAATAGACAATCTCCCCCTCGCCAGAGCCCTGCCCCTGAACTACCGACCCCACAGGGGTGGGGGGGTGGGCCACCCATGGGCCAGGGGCTCAATCAACAACCACCCCGTCCCCACCTGGGAGGGGCCAGGTGGTGGAGACATGTGTCCCCCAGGCCTGGTCCTTCGCGCTGGCTCCAGGCTGCCCAGCCCACTGCTGCCTCCTGACCACGCAGGCAGGCTGCGATCGCTCCGGGAGACAGGGCTGATGCCCCTGAGAGACTACGCCAGGCCGAAAAGGAACGCTTCCTTTGAAAATTATTTTTGTTATGATTTCAATGTGTATTTAATTTAATTTATTATTTATTTGATCTTCATTAGGCTTTGCATTTTATTATCTAAAAGAGATTATTGGTATCTTCATTATTGAAGTCCTGCATGCGTATAAAAACAATACGGAAATGAGTAATCTAAACCTGGGAGCCTCCTGTAATTGGAGTGGGGCTCAGAGATGTGTCTTATGCACATTACTTGATTTAAAAAAAAAACAAAGGAGAAAAAGGGAGAAACACAAACAAACGTGATTCTTCACTTTGTCCTTTGGAGGCAGCTGCTTCTGAGGTTTGTGTGAGGGCACGGGGCTGTGTGAGGGCAGGGGCCCGCCGGCCGCCCGTCTGTCCCGAGCACCCAGCACAGGGCCTGGTAGAGAGGGGGTGGAAGGGTGGAGATGAAGTGGGGAGACCCCCACTTCCTTGTTAAAACACGGGGACCTACAAAATCCTGCAGGAACCCACAGACAACAACTCACTTTACCTGGAGGGCCGGGAAAGTGTCCGGGGACGCCGGGCTGGGCCCCGACACGTGGCTAAGAACCCTCCAGTGTTTGTAGACATCCACCGGGCAGGGAGGCGGGAGAGGCAGCGCAGGCATGGCGCCTGGGCCTGTGTGGAAAGCCTGGTACAGCCAGAGGAGAAGAGAGGGGACAGGAGAGGAGGCTGAGGACATTGGAAAGGATGTCCTGAGCTGGGCCCAGGAGTTGGGACTTTATCCCTTTGATTTCAGGGAGCACCCGCCAGGTGCTCACTGAGCCTCGGTTGAATTTCAGGGACGGGTCAATTGTTGAACAAGATTAGAAGGAGGGGGCCCCCAAGTCCAACCACTTGGAGGGGCAGAAGCCCGGGACCCCATCCCCTGCCTGGGCCCCCACGCAGCTCCTCTCCCCTCCCACTTACTCCAGCCTGGCTGTTTTCCTCGGCGCTTGATGAAGTTAAAATAAACCCTCTCTGGGGTGAATCACAGGCGTTCAAATTGGATTGGCACGCAGACGTCGAGCAGTTGGTGGCAGGAGCCAGGGGACCCAGAGAACAGGTTTTCGCTGGAGGGGACGTGAGCTTTATTTCCCTCTTGGTTGCTGACAAGGAAGCAGCTGTCCTTCCCTGATTATTTTTACCTCGAGTCACAGGCACTGATGGGGAGTCTCCCAGGCGCCCACCCGCCTGCCAGGGCCAAGGTGCAGAGCTCAGCGCCAGGCCCAGCTCTGCCACGAGTCTTGAGCTCCACCTACCGCTGCCTCCACACAGGACCGAGGAACAGTGCCTGCCACAGGTCCGGGCCCGTCCCCTCCAAGGTGGGTCCCTGCCCAGAAATGAGAGACAATATTTTTGACAAAAAAAGAAAACATTCATCATCAGTTTCTCTCCTCTAACTGACAGCTCATTTCTTCCCTTTGTTTCAGCTCAGACTTTTAGTTTACTGAAACTAAACCTAAATACCACTTAACTGTTAACTAAGTACTTCCAAATCGGTCGTGTTTTTCTATCCTTGCAAAGCCCAATCGGTAGGAGTTGTTAGCTCCATTTTACAGCTAAAGAAACTGAGGCTCAAAGGGGAAGTGGCTTAGCTAAAATCACACATTAACAGAGTAGGAGAAATGGGGTTTGAACATGGGTGTGTCCGACTCCAAACCTTGTGCACCACCTACTGTATTTTCAAGTCTTTGTCCCATGTGTCAGTCAGAAACGCTCTCAGCTCCACTAACAACAGGGCTTTGAATAAGTGGGGCTTGTTTTCCCTGGCAGGAGGTGGTCTCTAGGTCGGGAGGCAGCACAATGATGACACGCACCCGGGGTCTTTCAATCTTGTTGCCCCATCCTTCTCCCTCCACCCTCTTTTAAGTAGACTTTAAAGCGGTTTTAAGTTCACAGCAAAACTGAGACTCACACACGCAGAGTCTCCCCTACGATCAAGACCCTTCGCCAGAGCGGTACATTTGTTACACTGATGGACCTACATTGCCACATCATTATCATAGTTTATCAAAGTCCATAGTTTACCTAAGAGCTCACTCTTGTTGTACATTCTATGGGTTTGGACCAATGGATAGTGACCTGTCGCCATCATTGTGGCACCACGCTGAGTATTCCACTGCCCTGCACTCTGTCTATTCATCCCTCCTTCCCCTCGGCCTCTGGAAACCACTGATCTCTTTTTTTTTTTTTTTTTTTTTTAATATATTTTTATTGATTTTTTTACAGAGAGGAAGGGAAAGGGATAGGGAGTTAGAAACATTGATGAGAGAGAAACATTGATCAGCTGCCTCCTGCACACTCCCTACTGGGTATGTGCCTGCAACCAAGGTACATGCCCTTGACCGGAATCGAACCTGGGACCCTTGAGTCTGCAAGCCGACGCTCTATCCACTGAGCCAAACCGGTTAGGGCTCCACTGATCTCTTTACGGTCTCCATACGTTTGCCCTTTCCAGAGTGTCATATAGTTGGAATCGTATAGAATGTACTTTTCAAATTGGCATTTTTCACTTAGTAACATGCATTTACGTTTTCTCCATGTCTGTTCATGGCTTGGTAGCTCGTTTCTTTTTAGCACTGAATAATATTCCACTCCTGGATGTATCACAGTTTGCTACCCATTCAGCTACTGAAGGACATCTTTGTTGCTTCCTCATTTGGGCAGTTATGATCAAAGCTGCTATCCGCGTCTGGGTGCGGTGCCCCATCGTTCTCGGTAGGTTGCCTTTTGACATGCTGGCCGCCTCAAAGTCACACGGGGCTGCTGCAGCTCCGGGCATCTTACTTGCATCCATCTTTTCTTTTACTGTCATGTCATTTGCAGTTTCCTTATTACTTTACAATTCTCATTTTTAATAATTTAATCATATTTCTTCAAGTGGTTAAGTTACACTGTATTTGTTGGACATAGGTAGCTTCCAAGTTTTTCAATATTATACATAATACTGGAATGAACATCTTTATGCTCATTTGCTTGGGTATCTCCCAAGCATAAATTCCATGGAGAATTACTTGGGTCAAAGATGTTAACATTTTTGGTGCTCTTAATATAGTACTGTTTTTCTAAAAATTGATTTTTAGAGTGAGGAAGGGAAAGGGAGAGAGAAACATTGATGAGAAAGAGTGATCAGCTGCCTCCTGCACGCCCCCTACTGGGGATCGAGCCAGAAACCCCGGCATGTGCCCTGACCAGGAATCAAACCAGTGACCTCTTGTTGCATGGATCCATGCTCAACCACTGAGCACACCGGCCGAGCTTAATATGTTTACTCTTGATTTCCAAGACAATTGCGCTATTTTACACTGTGTAACAGTGCCTGGGTATATTGATTTCACCACAACTGTGCCAGCACAGAGGATTACCATTTTTAAAAGATTTTTACCAAATTAGTGTCATAAAATAGTACCTAAAATAACTGTTGTTTTTATTCCTTTTAGTAAAATTGAAGAGAAACATACACATAAACCTTAGAATCCCAAAGTGTCTGTCTCTGTGTATAGATCTGTTGGGTTGTCTCTTCCGTATTTCAACAAACACAAAGTGCTCAGGTAAGAGGGCAGAATAGAGACAGTCAGACTGGCATTTGTAGGGATCTGGGGGTTCCCGAAACAGATTAAGGTAGGGGGCAGGGAAAGCATCCCAGAAGGTCCGAGCTGAGACCTGAAGCATGCGTAGAAGTGAGCCGGAAAAGACTCGGAGGAGGGGTGCTCCCACCCATTCCTGGGCAGAGGAAATAGTGCGTGCAAAGGCCCAGGCTGAGAGCAGAAACGCACTGTGGCCACAGGCGGGGCGATGGAGTGTGAGGTGGGGAAGAGGAAGGATACTCACCCAGTGCTTCTCACAGCCCCCCTCGGAGTCCCGCGAGGAAGCTGTGCTTCTCCACATTCTGTGGAGACACGGAGTAGAGAGACAGGTCCAGGTCCCCTGGAAGTTGGTGTCCAAGCCCCAATTCTGTGGAGCTCATGGCCACCCCAAAGTGAAAGCATCCCCGCTGCTGGCTCCTCCTTCCAAATCCCTCGCCCTGGACTATGGCCGCTTGGCTGAGAGGCCAGGCCAGGCCAGGCCCAGGGATGAGGGCCCCGGCCGCCCTCACCACCCTCACCCCATCTCTGCAATGAGCCCAAGGCCTCCCTGGCTATCACTCACCCACGGCCTCCAGGCCTTGTCTGTGGAGACAAGGGGCCTGTCACAACCGCCCACCAGGAAAGCCGATGAATGGCCCTTGGCTCTGGGGAGAAGAGATTAGGCCAGGCCTCGGCCCAAACTGCTCGGGGTCCACGGAGCGCTCCCTTCCCCAGTACCGGACATCTCCTGGGAAATGCGACCTCACAGAAGCCAGGCAGTTGCGCTGGGGGCTCCAGGGGCAGGGGTGTCGCCAAGGATGGGAAGGTGGTAACTTGGGTTACAGGGGTAAGATGTGGGATCCCAAGGCAAGGAGGGCCAGAAGACATACAAAGGACACGGGGAGAGTGGAGTCACCACCCGACTCCCAGAGAGAAAGAGCACAGGCTTAGGGGGCAGCCTGGGCCCACCTCTTCCCTGATGTGTGAGTCCCGCCTTCTTCTGGGGCTCAGTTTGCACAGATGTAAAATGGGGCCCCAGGAGAACCTGTCGTCAGTGAAATGGTGCAAGTGTGGAAGGACCCAGCCCTGCCCCTGCCCGCCCTCCTTGCTGGATCGGGAGACTGGGCTGGGGTGCGGGCCGGTCACGGGCACGGAGAGCCAGTCCTGCACGCATTCTGCTGGCCCGGGACCTGGGGAGTGCTCAGAGCTCTGCCCCAAATGCGGGCCTCTGATCTCCCCGTTTTCAGTTTGAAAATTCTCAAACCTAGAGAAAAGCTGGAAGAGCACCCTGGACACAGATGCAGTGTCCACTTTGATCCCCCTTCTCATTCTTTAAAAAAGAAACCATCAAAAGATACTAAATTCTGTTACGTCTATTTTACCACAATAATAATAATAATAATAATAATAATAATAAATGGGCCCAGCCAGCGTGGCTGTGGTTGAGCATCGACCTATGAACCAGGAGGTCACTGTTGATTCCTGGTCAGGGTACATACTCGGGTTGTGGGCTCAGCAATCCCCAGTAGGGGGCGTGCAAGAGGCAGGTGATCAATGATTCTCTCTTATCATCGGTGTTTCTATCTCTCTCTCCCGTCCTTTCTGAACGTTGACAAGAGTAAATTACATCCATTTTTACAAAGATGCTAAAGGGACCATGTGCTGGGCACCAGGTGCAAACCAAGGGCTTTGAACATATTAAGTCAAAGTCCTTTAAATCACACAGCAGCCCCATGAGTAGTGTGCTATGTACCATCTACAGTTACAGGTAGGGAAAGAGAGCCTCGGAGAAATTACCCAACGTGCCTCAGACAGAGTCAAGATGAACTTGGACGTCTGACCACCCTCCCAAGCAGGAGGTGGACGGGGGCCTCCAGTCCCAGCTGCACACCTCCCTCTGCACTCCTGGCACCATCACGTAGCCCAGGCTCTGCACTCAGAGGCCAAAACCCTCTGTTCCCTCCCCCCAAACAAGGCCTCTCCTCCTCCTGTTACCTTTTAAATGACCTGGATGAAGACCAGAGACCCAGGTTCGAGGCCGGGCTCCGCCACTGGCCAGTTGTCTAACTTGGGGCTGGAGCTCTCCGTCCTCATTTGGAAAATGGGCATGACAGCCGCTCCTCACTGTAGGTTGCAGGTGAGAAGATGAGGCCGGTAATGGGCCAGCTCAGGCACGTGGTAGGCTAGGTACTAAGTGCTCCCTCCCCGCCCAAGGATGCTTTGCCTTCCACAAATTTATTTCGGATCCGAGTCTCACAAGATGGCCCCTCTAATCAGATGGCCTTACCTGTGAATTGTGGGGAGATGCATGACAACAGGTCCTGCCCAGGAACTGAGGACGCCCCTCTGCCCCGCGTTCCACCCCAACGCCCCAAGTCTCTGGCAGGCCAGGCGCAGGTCCCACGCACAGGAGGGCGGGAGTGTGTGTGTGTGTGGTGGGGGGGTGGTTCCGGGCTCTGATGGGCTGGGACCAAGGGGCGGGGGCTCCTAGCACCGCCCCCAGGCCCCGCCCAGCACCAGACCGCACAGTTTCGGACCTGCTGAGGCCATCGCCAGATTTTGGTCCCCCAACACCTTTGTAGAGAGTGAACAGACCCCAGGCACCAGGCCCGGCGAAGCGGGTGAGGACTGGGCTGTGAACAGGGGAGGGATCCCGCGGGTGAAGGGGAGGCCCTTGTCCCGGGCCCCTCCATCCGGAAGGACTCACCTCTGGCCTCTTGCGGAGGCGGCCAAATTTCACATCTCTTTCTTGGTGGGCAAGGAAGGGGGCGCCAAGGAGTTTGCGGGGGCAAACACCAATGGGAGCCGGTGTGAATGGGGGATGAGGCGGTCAGCATCTATGAAGCCGCACTGTGTGCCCAGTACATGCTGGACACCGGCCCTCAGCCCTGGGCCAGACTCCCACAATTCCCCCGCCCACTGGACACAGGTGCTGTTTAAAAGGGGGGAACGTGACAATACATTTGTGCTATTCAGTGTCCAAAGTGTGTGAACCTCCTGCCCTCCCATGCTGGGGTGTGTTTGATGTTCATGCTTCCGGACTTTATCTGGGAGAGGGGCGTAGGTATGAATTATCACTGGCGATGGCTCCAGACTTCCAGGGGCCTGAGGCCAGCCGGGGAGCCCCGTGGAGCCTTCCTCATCTCCAGTGTCTTGTGAGACCCAGTTGTGCCTGGCCGGGGCTCTTCCCAGGCCTGAAGCCCCCAGACGGCCAAGAGCAACCCCCAAGTCACCCAGGATTAGGGTTTCCTAGCTTCCTAAGCTCCTGGCCGTGGCAGGCCTGCTGTGTGGGCTGGTGGATGAAGTGATAGCACGCTGATCTTGTAGGTGGTGCCACTGAGGGAATGGGAGGCCAGGCCAGGCAGCAGGGACAGCATGGTCACCGGTCTGGAGCGGGGGTGCTGCCTGGGGAAATGGGGGCAGCTTGGGGAGCAGAGGAAAGGTGACTGGCAGGGGCAATGATGGGATGGGTGAGAGCCTTGAGTTCCAAGCTGCAAACCCCGCCCCCCCGTGCAGGCCCTGCACTTTGTCACCCCACCCCACGCCCCCGGTCACCAGGGCGACAGCGTTTCCCAGCTGTGGTCCTGGAAGTGGCTCCTGGAGACCGTCCCTTTGTGTGAGTAAATGTCATCCCCTGTGGTGGGCCATCCCAGCCTGGGCGTCCCGCCGAGTGGGTGTGGGAGCCAAACCAGGGGCACGATGCCCCCCACAGCCGAGGGGGTAGCCAGGCAGGACACTGAGCGGCTTTCCTTTGCTTTTTTCCTTCCTCAGTCCACGCCTGCAAGCCCTGCAGCTCCTCACCTGCCCTGCTGGATCCAGAATGGCCCCCTCTGCCTGCTACTGCCTCCTCTACCTCCTGGTACCTGAGCTTCTGGGAGGGGGTGCAGGGGAGGAGGCCAAGGGACTCCTCACAACTTCTAGGGTTCCAAGTGGCCGCCTCACTTCGTGAGGTCACTGCAAAGGTTACGAAAGACAAGCCCCTGGCGTAGACATAGAATATGAGCCTTCACCCGGTGGTGCTACAGCGTTTTACGTTCACTCCTCTGCTTCTCTATTCTTCACACGGGGGGACCAGGCTCAGGGCAGGGAAGCGACCTGCCCAAGGTCACACTCTGGGTGGGACTTGACCCCGAGTCTGACGGCAGAGCCTGCAGCTTCCCCTGCACCCCACTGGAGCACACAGTAGGCATTCAGTAACTGCCTGCGTGAGGGTGGAGACCTGACCCAGTACCCCTCCCCGCCCCCGTCTTCTCTCCCAGATAGGGAGTCTGTCTGGGACCCCCTCCAGCTCCCTAGTTGAATCAAGGAGCCCTCGGGTCCCAGGTCAGTATGAGGGAGTCTCCTCCCTTCTCCAGTTCAGCCAGCGGGCGGTCCAATGGGAGCACTGGCCTGCAGTGCAAAAGGGAGCTAGGACATGCCATTTCGTTCAGCCCCACCACACCGGGCCCTGGGCTGAAAGTTTCACTCACGTCCATCTCATTCATGCCGTTACACCGATAACAAAACCCAGAACCGGCTTGGCCAGGATGAGAGACCGAATGGCTGAGTTCCCCCGGATCCAGCCCAGACTGACTCCGAGCCCAGTGTCCTTGGCCCGGCCCGCCCCACCCGGTCAGATGCTCCCACAGGGCTCTCCCACAGCCTCCCCTCTCGCCTGCAGCTCCGGTGGCCCCGGGGAGGTGGTGGAGACTGCAGATGGGAGATGCGAGTTCCCGGGGCCGTGGCTGAGCTGGTGGCAGGCCCAGGAGTCCTGTGACCAGCGGTTTGGCCACTTGGCACTGGGACTCCAGATGTGGTCCTCGCTTCACGCCTGCCCGACCTCATCTGGGTGGCCCAAGGAAAGGCCCCTCTACAAAGAGCCCCACGGAGACGTGAGTGTGGGCCTGGGGGTGGGGGGTGGTCAAGGCTTTGGTGACCCCAGAGATGGGAACGCACAGTGGAAGCCCTTACAGGCTGAGCCCAGAGGAAGTCCCATCACATTGACTCCTGGGCATGGGCACTGGAGCCCTCACTGCTTCCTTCCCGCGGGAGGGAGGCACCAACCCCCAGAAAGGACCCTGCAGCCTAAAGGGTCGTCAGGGGTAGGGTAGGATGGCGCGCGACGCTGGGGAAACTGAGGTCCCAGCCCGTGCGTCCCCGCAGGCGCAGGAACCACGGCGGCGCTGGTGTTCGGGGAGAGGACGGCGGACAGGGCGGCGCGGCTGCGGGCACCCGTGCCGGCGCTGGGGGCGCTGACGGCGTGCCTGCACGTGCAGTGGGGGGGCCGCCGCGCCCGGCACCCGCACCCACCCCGCCGCGCTCTTCTCTCCGGCGGTCCCCGCGCTGCCCCACGCGCTGCAGCTGCGCGCCTTCGCCGAGCCGGGCGGCACCGTGCATGCCGCGCTCGTGGTGCGCGGGCACCACGCGCCCTTCCTCGTCGCCTTCCACGCGGATGGCCGCTGGCACCATGTGTGTGCCACCTGGGAGCAGCGCGGCGGGCGCCGGGCGCTATTCGCGGACGGGCGGCGGCGCGCGGGTGCGCGGGGACTGGGCGCGGGCCAGCCGGTGCCACCGGGGGGCATCCTTGTGCTGGGTCAAGATCAGGACTCTCTGGGCGGTGGCTTCTCGGCGCGTGACGCCTTCAGCGGCAACCTCACCGATTTCCACCTCTGGGCCCGGGCACTGAGCCCCGCGCAGCTGCAGCGGGCACGGGCCTGCGCGCCCCCCCCGCCCCCCCCTCCCCCAGGCCTGCTCTTCCGCTGGGACTCGGGCGCCCTGGACCTCACGCCCTCACTGCTGCCGCCGGTGCGGGTGCGCCTTCTCTGTCCGGGTACGGCCCACCGCGCCCCCTGGCTGCCAGACCTCATCCTGCCTTTGGCTGAACGCCCGCCCCCTGTGTGCATTCCCTTTTGTCCCGTACATCCCCAGAGCACCCCATGCCGACCTGGCCACGGACAACTCTGGCCACTTCTTCTCCAGGGGCGGGTCCCGCGAGGATTCGTCCAGGGCCAATAGCCTGAGCGCGCTCGCCCCCTAGCCGCCTAGGTGCCTGGAGCCGGCTGCAGCCCCTCCTCCCGGTTCCCAGACCACGAGTCCTGGCTCCCGCTCAGGTGCCCAGGCACCTTCAAGGCCAGTGGGTCACTGGGACCGCGGAGGAGCCAGGATGCGGCCCTGACACCTCTCCCACCCCGGCCAGCGCCCTCAGAGGAGTGCCCCACGTGGGAGCCAGCACCCCGCATCCACCCAGGCCCTGCCTCTGCTGCTACCGCACAGGTGCTCCCGCCCGGGCCCTGGGCTCTGCGGAAGGGGAAGCTGGGTGTGGAGCAGTGTAAGCCGAGGGGGGATGAGCAGTTGGCACAGCCTGGGAATTTAGGGAGTCAAGACCACAGGTCAGTGGGCCATCCAGACCTCGGGGTGAGTCCCAGATATGGGACCTTGAGCAAGTGATCTTGCCATTCTGTGCCTCAGTTTCCCCATCTAGAAACCCATCTGTAAGACTCCAGACACATAGCCGTCCAGGTGTTCTTCCTCCCCGGGCAGCACATGGTGGTGGAGATCTCCGGGAGGAGGGCTGCCCAGAACCCAGCCTGGCATCCCCTCCCTCCAGAGCCCTATCAGCGGCTGCAGGACGCCCTGTCATGGCCGGGCCAGGATGTTATCAGCTGAGTCAACGCCTTGGCCAGCGCCATCGTGGTGAGCCCCCTTCCAGGGTGCTGCAGAGCCTGGGGCACTATGGGTACCTCCCTGCACCTCAGTTTCCTCCCCTGTAAAGGGGACACCCCCCCTAATGTGTCTGCAGGGTTTGAGGTTGTTTATGCTCCCTGTTTTGGGACCCTTGAGAACTGGGTGACAAATGAGACCCCTACCCACCAAGAAGACCCTGGCAGAGCCCAAGTGTGGTCCCAGGGGACCCCCTCCTGACAGCCAGACCTGCAGTAAGTGGATCCTCTGCCCACAGCTCCTCCCCGACCCCCTCTCTGAAGCCCTCGGAGACCTGTCCCTGGCCAAGGCCTCCAGCTTCCTAGGAATCCTGGCGAGAGTCCTGGCAAAGGAGGCAACTCCCCCGGGCCCGGCCGCGCTGCTGGCTGTCGTGCACTTCCTGAGGAGGGTGACAGCCCTTGCGGCTGGGGAGCCAGAGCCCTGGACAGGACCCTGGGAGGAGCTGGGCCGGGGCGTCCTGTCTGTGGCCAGCCTGGTCCTGGAGGAGCAGCTGGCTGGTGCGTGGCTGTCCGTGAGCGAGGTGAGGCTAACAGAGCGGGTGGGGCAGGGCCTGGACTCTGGTTCCAACTTTGCCACCACTCCCCAGCGACTCAGGGCTCCAGTGTCACCCCAAAGCACCAGGCCCGCCCCGCCTCTCCCCGGTGCTCTCAGCATGCCTGCTCCTATGGGAGAGCTGTGGGCTGAAAATCTGGAGGGGGCTGGGCCCTGGAGAGGGCAGAATGGGCGGCAAGGTCCTGAGGTCACTTCTCCTTCCCCTAGGGGAGCCTGTGGCCATTGTGGCCATCACCCTGGCCGTGTCCCCCCATGACTACGTGGCCACGGGCCACTGCTGGCTCAATGTGCACACAGACACCATCTGGGCCTTTGTGGGACCCGCGCTCTTCGTGCTGACTGTGAGCGGAAGGCCTGGGGGTCCTGGTGGGGAGGACAGACGTGTGAGGGTGGGGGAGGGGCGGGGGTCCTTTCCCCCACTGACACCAGGTCTCCAGGCCAATACCTGCATCCTGGTCCACGTGGTGATGGTCACCGTGTCCCGTGCCCGCCGCCATGCCCGCATGCTGAGCCCGCAGCCCTGCCTGCAGCAGCAGGTCAGGATCCAGATATGGTGAGGCCCTAGCCTGGGGGCAGCAGGAAGAAGTGGGGGAGTCAGGTATGAGGCTCGCTGGGCGGGACCACGTATGAGTCCATGTTGGTTGTGGGTTTGGCCATGTGTGTTCATGGGTACAAGGCTATATATGAGCATATATGTGCATGTGTCCATGCTTGTGTGTGCATGCATTCACATACTGTGGATGTGTGTAAGCATGTGCCCATGGTAAGCATGTGGGACGATACACTGATCCTGTATATGACGGGGGGTGGACACTAGCCCTGTCCTAGGGGCTCACCACCTGCAGAAGGCAGTGATGACTGGGTAGGGACAAGTAAGGGAGTCCCCAGAAGTTCAGGTTCAGGGGATGATGCAGTCTCCAAGGCCCCGCCCTCTGGGAGGGGGGGCACCCCTGGTCTTTCTCCAGAAGCTCTGACTCCTCTCTGGCCTTCTCTTCCCCACCCACCAAGGGTGTGGCACCCAAGCCGGTGGGTCCCGGAAAAACCAGGGCGCTCCAGGGGTCCTTGAGGAGGGGGAGAGAAAGCCCTTCCGGTCTCCATGTCCCCCTGGACCCACTGCCCAGGCCTCAGCCCTCCCTCTGGGCAGCTGTCACCCCTTCCTTCAAGTCAGGTTTGGGATGGAACCCCATCTCCCCAGAGCCATGACCCTACTTCATGCTACCTCTGGGTCTTCGGGGAGGGACAGCCAAGTCCAGCTTTGCCTAAGTTCTGAGCCGGGGTCCCGGCCTGCAACTCCAGCCCCTCCCAGGCGCTTCCCACATGCCGCTCTCCCCCCACCCCCCATCACTCCCCACCCTCCCCCACCCCCGAACCCTGATCAGCCCTGCCTGCTCTCCACAGGGCCTCAGTGAAGCCCGTGCCGGGCCTGCCCTGGCCAGTCGGCATGCTGGCGCACCTCAGCCCGGCCTGGGCCGCCGTGGGCCTCAGCTCCTTCCAGGTACCTCCAGGGCCTGGACCCTCTGGGACCAGGGCTCTAACGTGCACTGGTTTGTCGGGACTGGGGAGGGAGTTACCTCCCCATATGGGAGGCACTAACAGCAACCCTGGACATTATCAAGAGGAGGAGGGGAGGATGGGGGTGGGAACAAAACCTCAAATCGAAGAGCAGAATATCAGCGAGGATTTTGTGGCCCATTTGACAGTTGGGAAAACTGAGGCCCAGAAAGGGAATCCTTAAGATCCCGCTGCCCTGACATTCTCAGTGAGGCGGAAGTTCCAGCCCGGGCTGGTGCTAGAGCCACTGGGGCCTCTGCAGGCAGCTGGGGGGAGGGGGGAGTGTAGGACACCAGGGATCTTGCCCCTTGGGGTCTGTGCCTGCTCTGAGGTCAGCAGGAAATGCTCCACTGGTGAGGACAGCAGTTCAGCAAAGGGGTTGGCTGAGAGGACAATACTTGACCCACATAAATGAAGCAGAAATGGGGGGCCTGCAGGAACCCTCCTGGCGTGCCTGTCGGAGCCTGTGTCCTGAGCCACCGAGAAGGGGTGGCCTCGGTTGCTGTCCTCAGGGGCCTTGCTAAGGGGACAGAGCTGGAATTTGAACCCCTGGAGCTCTGGGAGGGAGCATGGGGCTTGCCTTTGTCCAGCCACGAGCCACCTCAGTTCTCAGCCCTGAGAGAGACCCGGGCTGGGGGAGCTGGGAACCGTAGGCACAGAGGTTGGGGGGGACCATGTAGGCCAAGGGGAATGGTGGGTTCAAATTCCAGCTCTGCCCCTTAGCCTTGTGCCCTTGCCTGGTTTCTCCACCTGGCACAGAGCGGGGAGGCGGGGAGGTGGGGGGAGTGGCGGGCAGGGGCAGGCAGCAGCATCCCGTTGCCATGGTGTTGACTCAAGCTCCATCCCTGCCTGTGGCCCTCGGCTGGACAGAGCTGCAGGCTGCCCGTGCCACCATCCCTGCCCTCTCTGCCTCCCTCCCTTCCTCCTCAGCCTTTCCTCTCTGGTGTCTCACTTCTTTGTCTCTGTCCCTGAATTTTTTTTTTCTGAGAGTCTTTCTCTGTCTCTCAGCCTCTCTCTGTCACTGTCCCCATCACGTTTGGCCTCAATCCCACCTGGCTCTTCCTGGGCCTCTCTGTCTCCCTCCTGTGGGTCTTTGAGCCCCCTCTTTCTGTCACTTACCCGGCCTCTCCTTCTCTCTGAGTGTGACCTCTCCTGCCCCCTCCCAGTCAGCCCAGGTCTGCGGCTCTGTCCCCCACGCCAGGCCCCAGGGTCCCTCTCCATCATAGGGGGAGAATGAGTCCACCCCACCACATGGAGCTGCTGTGCGGGTCAAGTAAGACTCTAAGGGGTGATGCTCGGTGAGTGGTGAGGCCTCCTGGTCCTCACATGTGTGGGGAGGGGAGCCAGCTATGCCCCTGCCACGGCCCCGAGCCCTGCACACACAGCATCTCCCAATCCCATCAGGAGCAAGTCCTGGCCTCATCCCCACTTTCCAGATGAAGAGACAGAGGCTCGGAGAGGTGAGGGCCACTGAACTAGAGAATGCAATCCCAGGGCCTTAGCTGGTTTGGCTCAGTGGATAGAGCTCGGCCTGAGGACTGAAGGATCCTGGGTTCGATTCTGGTCAAGGGCACATGCCCAGGTTGCAGACTTGATCCCCTGTAGGGGGCGTGCAGGAGGCAGCCAATCAATGATTCTCTCTTATCATTGATGTTTCTGTCTCTCCCTCTCCCTCTCTGAAATCAATCCCAGGATCTGACTTAGCCTTGGAGCTTCAGGAAGGTGTACCCCCTCCCACGCCCCACCTTGCAGCGGGGTGAGGCTGTGAGGAGGGGCAGGCCTGGGGGTGGGGCATGGAGGGATGCAGGGCAGAAGCTGCCTAGAGGCGAGAGGCCGAAGGGGCGGGGTGGAGTGGGCAAGGCCCTCCCGGTTCTCTGCCATAGAATGCCAGCTGCCCGTCCCCAGTGCCAGAGCTGGGCTGGGCAGGGTTTGTGCCCATCAGCCTGTTTCTCTGAGGACCTCTGGGTGTGTCTCTGCTGTGGCCCCAAACTAAGTGGTTGGGGAAGGTGGCCGCAGGCAATGACACCCACATACCTGTTGGGTCTGTCCCCAGGGCCCTTACATCTTTTATTTTATTTTATTTTTTATATATTTTATTGATTTTTTACAGAGAGAAAGGGAGAGGGATAAAGAGTTAGAAACATCGATGAGAGAGAAACATCCATCAGCTGCCTCCTGCACACCCCCTACTGGGGATGTGCTGGAAACCAAGGTACATGCCCTTGACGGGAATCAAACCCGGGACCCTTCAATCCACAGGCCGACGCTCTATCCACTGAGCCAAACCGGTCAGGGCAGGGGGCCTTACATCTTCCTGGTCTACGCCGCCTACAATGGGGAGGTGAGTGGGGGGACATCGGTGGGGCTGGGGTAAAAGGAGCTTACCTTGATTGGCTCCTGGCCTCTAGGGGTCAGGGGAGGTCCCAGGCCTGACCCCGACGCCCACCCCCAGGTCCGGAGCGCCCTGCGGAGGGTGGCTGAGAAGAAGGCAGCCAGGCGCTTGTGGTGTGAGCAGGCTCAGGGATCGCGGGGTGGGAGGTCCCCCCAGAGCAGGGTCCCAGCTGCTACAACCTCTCCTTTCAGGCCCAATCCAGCCCCCAGGGCCGGGCATCCCACCCCAGGCCCTCAGGTCCCTGGGAGGCGGCCCCGAACAACCCCGTAGCCTTGGCTCCACCCCGAAGACACTTGGCTCTCAGAGGTATGGTCTCACCACCCTCTAGTGTGAGTGCCTCCCAGTGCCTCAGTTTCCCCAGTGCTCAGGTAGAGCTGGGAGGGCAACAGCACATCTGAAAAACAAAGGGCCTGAGGTCCAGGAAATCCTGTTACCGTGGCGCCTGGGGGGTGGCTTAGAAATGGCTGGTTTCCTCCCACCACCACCACCACCACCAGGGAACTGGGGCCCTGGTTCCCCGCCCAGGGGTGGCGCTTGCCCAGGGTGGCCTTCCCTGGGTGCCCGTGCAGAAGGCAGGTGGGTGGGTGAGGATCAGGGCCCTGAGACAGGGTATGGGTTGAGTGGCTTGAAGGCCAGGGTAGGAGTTCCAATCCCGGCTTCTGGTTCACCTGCTGTGTGCCCTTGGGCAAGTTACCTTCCCTCTCTGGGCCTTCCATTTCCTCATCATTAACCTGGAGGGTAAGCCCTTGAATGGATTCCTAGGTTCTTTGATATTGAGGTCGCCACCCAGAATGGGGGAGCAGAGAGAGAGAGAGAGAGAGAGAGATTCCTGCCTCAGCCCTCCCCAAAGTTCACCTCCTTGAATGTTTTCCCCCCACTAGGGACCCACAGTCCCAGGATCCCCACAACTTTCTCCTCCATTGCAGAACCCGAGAGACCGGTGCGGCTGGGACAGGGACAACCGGGTTCTGCTAGGGGCTAGCAAGTGTGTCCAGCAGGGCTGGGGAAACCACAGGGACGAGGTGGGGCCGGGGTGGTGGGCTCCCCTGGGGACCCGGGGCCCCCATCCTCAGTCACCAGCTGCGAGGGGCTGACTGCACCCTGGCAGGACCTGAATGCCAAGGCCACTCGGAGAGGGGGAGTTATCACCAAGGTAGCTAAGGGCCCCGGGGAAGCGGGGCAGGAGGAGTGGGCCCCGCCCCCTGACCACTCCCTCTGTCCTCAGGCTGTGGAGTGACAGCATCCAAGGCTTCAGGTAGAGCTCCCACCTCAGGGGTTCCCCTCTGCCCCTTGGCGCCTGGACACCCCTTCCCCACACTGCACCAGAATACTGGAAAGGGATCTGAAAAGCAACCACTCCTGACCTCACAATCCACGGGCCTCCCTCTCACTCTGCTCCTTGGGGGGGCCCGGAAGCCCCCCACTGGCACCCTGGGCTCCGTCTGTGACAATGCAGGGCTCCTTGGGAGAGGTCACTTAGCCCGTCAGCTCGGGTCCCCTTCCCAGAGCTGGTGCTTCGGGAGTGGCAGTGAGCAAGAAGCCCGCCTTCCCAGAGTCCGCCTTCCTCTGTGCGCCCACTCTCTCCGGCCCCGAAGCCTGGCCTCACCCCCCACCACGCCCCCATCCCGATACCTCGGGCTCTGAGAGGCCTTCCAAACCCAGTCAGGGGCCAGTGGTCTCCTCCAAGGCCTCGGTTTCCCCACAGGACAGCTGATGGGGGCGTGCTGGGGCACCTGTGGGTAGCTCAGCCCCGCGGGAAAGGAGCTGCGGGGACCCCTGGGCCGGAGTTCCCCCAGTTACACCAGAGCCCACCCTGCTAGGGGCCGGCTCAGCACTGCCCGCCTCCAGCTCCATGATCCTGTTCAGCTGGAGCAAGAGGCCTGTTGATGGAGCCCTCCCTGGGCTCTGCACCAAACCCCAGGCATTTGCTGCCTTGAATCTGGTGACCTGGGAAAATGGAGGTGCCGTCGACCTCCCATTGTACAGAGGAGGAAACTGAGGCACAAAAAGGAGCCAGGACTAGCCAGGGTCAGTGGCAGAGGTGGGGTCAGGTCCCCAGCCCAGCAGCTGGGAAACTGAGGCGCGGGGGGAATCACACAGGTGTAAGCGTGGGCCCATTGGAACCCAGGTCTGTGACCCCCAGGGTCCCAGCGGGCCTTCATCCCTGCAGTGTCCTCAGCCCCTTGGAGTGGCAGCTTCCCCTTCTACAAAGTGGGCTGGAGGCGCCCCCTGCAGGCCTGTTGGGAGGCCGCAGGCGCCCCGCCGCATGTGCGTTCCCAGGGGCGTGAACTGCTCTCCCACCCCGCGCCGCACCCCCCAGGCCTCCCTCCCCGCGCCCAGCGGCCCCCGGGACCCCCACCCCCGCAGGCACAGCGCGTCTGTGGGAGCAAGAAAGCGGCAGCAGCGCCTCTGCGCTCAAGTGACAGCGCCTTTGTCTCCCCTGAATGAGTGGGTTGCTAAGGCCGCTCATAGCAACCGAGCCGCTTCCCCCTCCGCCCCACCCGGCCCCACCCCCGGACTCCCTAGCCCCGAACCCCACCCCGTGACCTACCCTGGTGGCCTGAGCCAGGGGTGCGGAGGAGTGCGGGCTGCCCGCGCCGTGCCCCACGCGCCGGCCCCGCCCTCCCGAAGCCCACGGGGCACGCAGGTGTTCCTTGGATGGAGACTCTCAGGCTCAGAGGGGAATGAGGAAGACTCACCAGGGCACCCAGGCCAGGACTCCCACCCAAGGTCCTACCCCAGCCTCAGTTCCCAGCCCCTCCCCTTCTTGGGGGGTGCCCTTCCCTCCCAGGTTTCTAGCGTGCTTGGGGACTTTTCTCCAAGCCCGAATGGAGGCCCCGGAGGGACAGACAGCAGCGTGGACCACTGCCGGCTCCGGCAGCCATAGCCCCTCCCATCCCCCCGTGCTCCCACTGAACCCACCCGGTCCCACAGCTCTGTCCTCCTTGCTTTCTGTCTGTGGCTGTCCCTCCCCTCTGCCCTCCCCTCCTGCCCTGAAGTTCTGATGGCCCTGTGGTGTCTCGTAATAAAACTGTTCATGTGACCTGTCCCTCTCTGGGATTACCTGGCCTGGGGACGGGGACAGGATGCCAGGCTCCCTGGGAGGCGAGGGGGGCAGGGGAGCTGCCACTTTGGCTTTGGACTCTAGATGGCCCGGCTTCATCATCAGGGCAGGTGCAGCCAACACTGAGCACCTGCTGTGTACCCAGCTGCTGCTGAACCCTCCGCCTTAGAGCCGCAGGTCCTCACCTCAGCCTGGGGGCCACCATCACCCCATTGTGCAGAGACCCGGTCCCCCACCCCGTTAACACTGGAACCTGTGAACGGGAGCCACGCAGGCAGACTGCTCAGAGGAGGCGCCGGGGCGGGCAGGCCTGGCTCCAGGTCTGATGAGAGTCTTGCTTCGGGAGGTGCCTGACTCCAGGTCTGGCTGTGCCACCAGGTCCTGCCGCTGTCCATTCTGTGCAACAGGCAGGATTCTTCTCCGGGTCGGGGTCTCCTCTTGGGCCCAGGAACACTGACGGTGTGACCAGGGTAGGCCCCAAGGCAAGGACCAGGCCAAGGGGGCGCCCAGGGGCTGGGACTCAGGTGCAGAGGCTAACTGTCCTGTTGACCTCGGCCTGGCTCAAATGCTGCTGGGGCCAGAGGACGGGCACAGTGAGGGGCACAGGTGAGGAGCGTCAGGGCGGCCACCCTGGGGGGAGCCCCGAGACCCAGCAAGGCATAAGCTGCACCCAGCCCTCTGCAGCCTCAGAAGTTGCTTCTACCCTGGGCCCTGCCTGGGTTTCTTCTGGGACAAAACCTGTGGGGGGTGAGTTGGGGGGGGGGTGGACCCACCACACAAGGACAGATATCTGGGTATTTCTTTCTGGGGATGGGGGACTGTTGAACCTCTGGAAGCCCCGTCCATCATCTGCAGAACAGGGGACATCAGGCTGCGCTGAACTGGGCGAGGCGCTTGGGGGTCCTACTGCCGGCATTTGCAATGCCCTCTGACCCCTTCCCTTCACTTGCAGAGGGCTCATGTCTCCCCCCACCCCCAACTGATATGGACTGGTGGGGGGAGGGGCCCGGGGGCAGGGACCAAGAAGTCGTTTCCGATCTCCCCTCCACCTGCTCCATACCCTTCCTCCCACTCAGTCTCTTTCCTCTCCAACCAAAATAACTTCTCTTGGGTCCCCAAACACACTGGCTGACACCCCTCCATCCCTTTGCTCACACTGCTTCCTCTGCCTGGACCGCCCCCAGCAGTTGTCTAACGGGTAACCTCCCGGGACTCCTTCAAAGCCCAGTTTGGATGACACCCCTCCAATGGAGACTTCCTGTCGCCCCGGGAGCAGAACCAGTCACTTCTCATTTCTCTGGCTCAGTCACGTGATGCACCGCATTGGGTTCTGATTTGAATATGTCTCCTACAAAAGTGGACGTTCCGCCGGGGCAGGAGCCAGGGCATCTGCTCCACTTCAGAAGGTGCCGCCAGGGAAAGGGATGCTTCATCTTTGCATAAAAGCCACTGCCACGCTACGTGCCTCCGGCTACCTTGCCCTAGAGGGGGCGCCTTTTCTGAATTTGCACAGAGGCAGGACCAGGAGTGGCCCTGGGGATAAACCAGGTTGGTCAAGGAGCGTCAAGGTTTGCATGATGGCTCTGCTCCTTCTCAGTGTGTGACCTTGGGCAGGCCACTTCACCCCTCTGTACCCACAACGGGCTCTGGAGAACAGATGAGACAAGACTGGCGAAGCTGGCAAACCCCCGGGAAGGCACCTGGAGGAGAGGAAGCCTCGGATGTTGGCCGTGCTCACTGCTGCCACCAAGTGGCTGGGGAGGGGGAGGCAAGGGAATCACGAGAGAACCAGGCCCGGGCCTGTGGCTGGCCACCAGGTGGACAGAGAGGACCCGGCCAGGGCTCTCCAGTCAGGTGGACCCAGGTCTGACTGTCCCTGCAGGTCACTGACCGAGGAGCACCCTCCTGGAGTGTAACTGCTTCTCACTGGGCCGCTGTAGGGACAGTAGGTGCTCATTAAATGCTTGCTTCCTTCTGCCCACGAGGGTGGCTGAGCTGCAGGGCCAGGATGGAATTAAGGCTGAGCCCCGAAGGCTCCAGCACCTCCCAGACGTGGCAGGATCCCAGGGATGAGATGGGGCCCAAAGGCCCCCGACAGTGCCTGATATTCCCCCACACCCTGTCCTGCCTGCCCAGCGTTTTGAACCAAAGGTTATCTGAGTGTCACCTCCATCCCAGTCAGAGCATCGCCCCACCGTAGACCACCCACGCCCACGCAGGAGGCTCGGCTTTGCCCCACAATGTAAACAGCCAAAGGTAGCTGGAAACTAATTGCAAAATTTATTCCGGGACTACGGGGTCTGGGGACTCTTAAGGGCACTTCTCGTTTGGGGCTGTGGGTCTCCGGCCTTGGCAGGGGCACACGCTTCAGTGGGCAGGGGTGGGGACTGAGACAGAGCGGTGGAAGGCAGGGGGCAGGGAAGCCCAGTCACTCCAACTGGGCATGCTCAGCGCAAGCTGCAATGGCGACGCGGAAGCAGGAGGACGGGTGGATGCCCAGCCCAGGACGGAGGACAGCCGAGACCTGTCCCTGGTGCCTGGCCCTGGAGAGTGTCTTTCAGGACAAAGCGCAGGAGGCCAGGGAGCTGAGGTCCAGCTTCGAGGGTTTGCAGCAAGGGACCTAACGGGACAGGACCAACGAGGAGGGGGCTTCTCCACACTGTCCCTGATCTGGAGGCCCGTGCACCCTCCCCGAGGTCACCTGTATTCCCACCCACAGAGCCTCTGAGCCCCACAGGGCATCCTGATGTTCATCGCATGGGGTGAGGGGCAGGCGGCGGCTCTTCTCTGGATTGGAGTGGGGTCCCACAAATAACGGCCCAGCACCACCGGTGGGGTCCTTAGGGCGAGGGTGTTTGGGGAGGAACCCTGGGCTGTACTTGGTGCTAGCCCCAAACCCCAGCCTCAATCCTCAAATCTGCCCCCTAGCCATACACACCTTTCAAGGAGCATCTCGATTCAAAAACAAAGCAAAAAACCTCTTGCCTACTGCCTTGCAGACTTGCAGATAAACAGCGGCCTGGGTGGGCCAGCGGGGGGAGGGGCCAGAACGCTGATGGTGCCAAACTTCTCCGGTGAGCGGGGGATAGAAAGATGATTGTAGCAAAATTCTTTCCAGATAACGTGTCCACGTCCTCCCCGGCAGGAGTCGAAGGGGGCAGAGGGCTAGGGAGGAGGGTCTTTCTGTCCTAACCATCTCCCAATGTCCTCTAGTCCCCGTTGGAGTTTGCAAACGGTTATCCCCAGTTTACCACACAGAGGGCTTCCCTCCTGGTCCCTTGGAGGGGTTCTGGAGACCCCCTCTCCCCCAGTTGATGCCACTCAACCTCTTTCTGTTTCCGGGAGAGGGGAAGGGATGACCTCTGACCCAAGGGACATCCAGGCCCACCAGGGATTCCCAAACCTCCTCCCCGGACCTGTGCTCCAGACTCCAGGACAGACACCTGGGAGCGGGGAGCAGCAGGAGGAGGGGAAGAGGGTGGCTAGCAGCCACCACCTGGGGGCACTTGAGAGTCAGGCAAGTGCCAGTGGCTAGCGGGGGGGCCACCCACCTTGGCCAGGCGCTGCCCACCCTCCCTCATTTCCCAAACACGGGGCTTCAGAGAGCTCAGGGGGCATCGGCCTACAGGGTGGGGCTCCTGGGTCAGCATCATAAAATAAGCCATCTGGAGGGCCGCGGGGGTGGCCGTGCCCCTCCCGCGGCCCCGGTCCAGGTCGGGGCCCCACCCGGCCCAGGCTCAAGTCTGCTTGGCTTGCAGCATCTCGATGAGCAGGTTGTTGCGGGGCATCTCGTTGCCCAGGTGCTTGTGGTACAGGTACTCCTTGGCCTGCATGCTCAGCGCCCGCACCTCCACCAGGCACAGCAGCAGCTGCTGGAACTTGTCCCCGCAGTGCGGGTAGTGGCACAGGGTGTAATCGAGCAGGGCGGCGTTGGCCTTCTCCTGAGCGTCCTTCACCAGGCTGTGGTTGTTCAGGAACTTCACATCTGCAAAGCGAGGGGCCCCATCAGCGCCGCCGCCGTCACGTCAGCCGCCGTCGCTGCGTCACCGGCCCCGGCAGCCCTCTGGTCACCAAAGACCTAGGCTCTGCCCCCGTCATCGTCAACAGCGCAAGCAGCTTCCCCGTCCCCACCCATCCCCGTCACCACCGTCACCACCGTGGCTGGTGAACTCTGCCACCATCATCCATCGCCGAGAGTGACATCCCCAAACCTTGCTCATCCCCATCCCCACCCTCACCATCATCGCCACCACTGTGAACACCACCGTCGCCTGTGGTTATTACAAACACATCCCCAGCCACCCAACCACAGCGCCTGTCACCATCAGGACTGCCGCTGCCATCATCACAGTGGTCACGGTGAACACCTCCGTCCTCACCGAGACCATCACCACCTGACCAGGTGTCTCCCTGGCCTTCTCACTTAACCTCTCCAGCTCCTCATCTGTGCCAGTAGAAGGGGCGGTGACAATGACACCTATCTTACAAGACGGGCGGGAGAATTCAGGGAGTTGATGCGTGGAAGGTGTTTAGGAAACAGTGTCTGACCTGGAAGAAGGCCCAGCATGTCCGTTGGGCCAGCTATTACCATCCCAACTCTCACCATAGCCCTGATCACCACCGTTCCCGTCCCCGAGGTCACCATCCTGTCCCCATCGTCCCCAGGGTGGTCACCACAGCATCGCCTCCTGGCCACAGTCATCACTGTCCCCATCACCAGGGCGGGCCAGTGGGAGTGGGAGGGTCCCACCTCAGAGCTGGAGGCGTGTGCACTGGTGGCCCCATTCCAGAGGGTGGCAGGGGCTCTTGGGTCTCCCCGCTGGCCATCAAGAGGCTCCAGGACCACCAGGAGGTCCTCCCATGGGCCCCAGGGCCATGGATGCCCACGGCAGCGGTATTCATGGTGATGGGAGGTGGCCTGCAGGTAGCAGCGATGGAGCAGATAACACAGAGAAAACGGATGACTCTTTACAAGCAGGAGGCTGAGTGGAAAAACACAGACCAGCAGATCCAGAATGAGGTCTATAAGGCAAAGCTCTCTACATAAATTAGAAGCGCTGTGCACAAAGCAGGCAGGTTATGTAAGAGGAGGGACAACAAACAAGAGGCCCGGGCTACACAGGAAGGACGACGCATGCCCGTGGCAGGGAGCCGAGGGCGCTGGCTCTGCGCGGGCCAACGGTCCTTCGTGCCACGGACAGAGGAGTGTGGTCAATGCACCCACCACACCCAAGGTCCAGTGAAAAGACCAAAAAAAATGTCTTCGGAGTGAGACGGATGGGGGCTCAAATCCCAGCCCCATCATTTAGGAGCAATGGCCTGCACCCCGCCCCTCCCGGCCCGAAAGGCCTTCTTCCTCTGCAAGGGGCCGCGCCCCCCGGCAGGGGCAAGAGCGTGGGTGCGAGGCCTGCGCAGGTCCCTGGCCCCCGGAGTGCCGGGCGAGGGTCAGTCTCCTGTCGCCGCGTCCTCATCCCTGCGGGCGGGGGTCCTACAGCTCCCAGGCAGCATCCCCCGCTGGTGCCCTGCCTGGAGGCTGAGGGTCAGCAGGAAGCCACAGAACTGGCCCCTCGCCCCCTAATCCTAGCAGGGGCTCGCCTGGGATGTGGCACCCAGAGGCTCGGAAAATGGCCGTCGGTCGGTCCACATCCCCGCTGCCCCCTCACCCCCAGCCCGACTGCTGCGGGGGCGCCGGAGCCCGACGGCGGGCCGTGTGCGCAGCCCTTGGCCCTTCTAATCCCTCTTAACACCCACTGCGCCAGGAGAGCGGGAGGCTCCTGGCAACCCTGATCCCCGGCCGCCCCCGGTGTGCCCGCTGAGGCCTGTGTTGTCCAAAGTTGGATTTAGGGAAACGCGAGCTGGGCCCCGGGCGTATGGCAGGACCTGGCCCCACCCTCCACCCCCGCTCCCAGCCCCCTCGCCTCCCTTCAGTAAGGAAGCCAGGGTCATCCTCTGCCTGGCCTCCCGGATGGCCTCCTGTCCACAAGGCACCTGTGCCACGTAGACAGCAGTCCCCCCTTGTCCACAGAAACAGCCGGCGGGGCGGGGGGGCACGCAAGCTGGACTCCAGTCCCTGCTCGCTCCCAGCCTGGGCGCCCTTGCAGCGAGCAACGGGCACGCGCAGCCCTGCTCCTTAGCTTGGCCTGCTCTGGACGCACCCAAAGGTCATGGGAGCCCCGCCCCCTCCCCACCTAGTTCCATCCCTATCGCAGCCTTTTTCCATCTTAACTCTGTCCCCTCTCCCTTCACAGCCACCAACCCCCAGGCTGGGCAGTTCTCCTGACATTGTCTTCAGACAGTTCACAGTAGGGCTGGGGTCCAGGGAAGGGCAGTAGGGACCGGCTCAAGGCCACACAGCAATAGAGGGTTCCAGAGGAAGTAGCTGAGGGGGCCAGGGGGAGGGGAGACTGGCTAGGATGCTGCAGTAGAGGCAGGCGGGGGAGGGGGCAGGAGGACCAGCCGCGGCTTTTCCCGGATTTACTGTTCTCAGCAGCGCTGCACCGGGGACAGCAGGGCGGAGGGCAGGGCTGGTGCAGGACAGGCAAGCCTTCAGGGACAGCCCCTCCCAGCAGCCTGAGGGTCCCGCGGCTCTCGGCTGGGCACCCACCAGACACCTTGCTCCCAGCCCAGTTAATCCCCACAGACACCCAGGCAGGCAGGAAAGGGCACCCCGCTGGTGTAGGGACAGTGGGGGTGCCTGGGACAGAGGAGATGCAGAGTCCGCACTCAGACCCACGTCTTTCTGGCTCCAAAGCCCTAAGAGCGAGCAGGGATGGGCTCAAGCTTGGCCTTGGTTCCCGGAAGACTGGACCTGGTAACTACGTTTCATCCAATCCAGGGGTCCCATCCAAGACCTCCCACCTGGGCTCCCGGGTTTCCCCAGGGAGGCTACTCTAGGCTCCGGACTCAACTTTGTGGTCCTCACCTTGGAGGAGACCACGGTCAAGTCCCGCCCCTTCTCCCAGCTTCCCAGCACCCCCCCTAACAGGACTGTGTGAAGACAGAGGGGTAACCATCCTTCCGAACACCATGCCCTTCGCCCATCAGATGCGGAGCAGGCCTCACACAAACCTGGAGGTGCCCCTTCATGTGTCAGGGGTTCAAATCCCCACTCCACCTCCAGCTGGGTGACCGTGGGCAAGTAAGCCCCTTCCCCTGTCGGAGCCTCGGTTTCCCGATGGTCTGCAAAGTGGGGGTCGATGAACCTCTGCCTCGCAAGGCACCCAAGAACGGGATCTCATCTGTGTGCCCCGCTCTGGCGCTGAGCTGCCGCAGCTCGGAGAGGGACACCTTCGAGAAAAGTCTGTGTGGGTCCCCGAGCCTGCTCAGCTCCCGGCAATCCTGGTGGTGGAGGCGGGAGGGGGCCAGGAGATGGCACCCCCGCCTCGGAGAGCAGCCCGCTCGCTCTGCGGAGCTGGGGGCCCCCAGGTTCTCAGAAAAGCCCCCTTTTCACGGTTTAATTGAATATTTGAATAATCCTTTCATTCCAGCGAGGCATAAAGAATGTTGTCCCAATAGCGGTGACTCAGGCAGGCGCCCCCGCGCACAATGGCCCCTCGAGTGGGGCTGCTATTCAGGCTGCCTTTTGTTGGCGCGGAGCAGTGGGTAAATTGCAAACGCTTAAGGGAATGCTGCTGCCGCCGCCTCAATGGAAGTCAGGAAATCGAATGTTAGGTCAATCCATTAAGCTTCGATTAAGTCCTCTGCGGAACAAAGCGCGCCGGGCCATCTTCATAAACACCGTGATTGCCAGGAGAGAGGCACTAATTTTAATTAAACCTTCTTACCTGCCTCCTCGCCTGCCTGAGACGGCTATTTAGACACCAAATGGCACCCTTCTGCGGAGGCAGGCGAGAAGGAGGCGCTGAGTGGGCGGGAGGGGGGGGGGCAGGCATCACCCGGGTCCAGGCTGCGCAGCCCAGGAAGGGGGATGCCCACGTGCCAGCTGGAGGTCTGGGGACCCAGCTCTGGTGGTCAGGGAGGAGCCCCCTCTCACTTCCCAGACTCTGGGCAAACCTTCCCCCCCCATCGTGCCCACATTTCTCCACTGGGCCCTCCCGCAGGGCTCGGCCCTTTCCCGGCCGCCGTGGGGAGCACCTTGCTAACGTGCAGATTTGATCCTGTCACTGCAGCTGAAGATCCTTCCCCAGGGCAGGGTCAAGGCACTGGGCCTGGCATTCAAGGCCTTGCCCATGGCTCACGCGGCCTCCTCTCTCCCTGCCCTCCGTGAGCGCCCACAGGCCCAGGTCCTGGGGCCTCCTCCCCAACCTCTCCCCCAGCCCCCTCAGCCCCAAAGGCCAGGCCCCGTGCCAGACACACAGCGTGCAGTCAAGATGGAGACCGACTCGCTCATTCATTCACTCCATCCATTAACTTGTTCATTTGCTCATTAACTTAATAATGATGGTTATGATGAAGGCAATACTGACACACATTCCGAGGGAATTCTCTCATTCAATCCTCGTAGCAAGTTAAGGGTTATTAGGATGGGGCAACAGAGGCTCAGAGAGGGGAGTGACTTGTTTAAGGGCACACAGCCTGAGAGAGCCCAGATTTAGAATCCAGGTGGTCCATACCTGGTCCCCATTGCTAATCACCACCCCATCGTGCCTGGCATGAGTGCACACATTGCACACGTGTGCGCGTACATGCACACACGCGCACACACACACACACACACACGCGCCCGCTGCTCCTCCACCCTACCCCTCCGGCCTGGTCCTACGAGCACTGTGGACTCTGGGCTCTCAGGCCTCAGCTGCCTCCTCGGGAAAACAGGATGAAGGTTGGCATGAAAGGGGCCGGGCACTCCTGGCTCTGAGCCTGGCGCCTCGCCGGGACCCGGGGAGAGGGCTGGGCTCAGCTGTGCTGTCCTCTGGGTTGATCTCCTGCTGAGACTAGAGCTCTGTTGGACCTGCAGCCCCCGCGCCTGGGCTTTGGGGGGAAGGGGCCGGGGCCATAGGGCATGGGCCTCAGGCCCGGGCAGCCTGGAAAGCCAAGATGGTCCCCCTTCTGCAGGGTGTGTCCAAGGACAGATGGAGCCCTGGACCAGGGTGGGTGGCCGGCAGCACCCCCTCCACCCAACCTCCCCAGGACCTTCCTGGTGGCCTCTTGATGGTGGTCAGGTCACTTCACAAACCACCCAGACTGCCACAGAGCCCACACTCCAATGCTGCGTGCCCCAGCACCCAAGCAGCACCCATCAGTCCAAAGCCCTCATCTCCCTCCCCGTCACTCCCCAATCACACTCAGTCTCCACAATGTGGCGCACAAAAACACAAGCCTGTAGAAGTTCACAGTCCGCACTTGTGTGAAAACAAAGACACAAACACAAAGGCACACACACACACACACACACACACACACACACACACACACACACGCCAAGCTCCTGGAGTCTCCCCATCCCCAACCACAGCGGTCCACGGCTTCCGCCTGAGCCAGTCCCCAGAGCCGGCAGCTCTCAGCAAGGTTGGGAGGAGGGTACCACTGGAGGCAGAGGAAGAGGGGCTTCCCCCTGCTGGAGCCAGCCTGGCCTGCGCCCCTGCGGCTCCTCCAAGGGCCTCAGGGCCCGCTCCTAGCCGGCTGCTCAAGATTCAAACCCCAGCCCCACCATGGCTGTCCCCACCAAATCCTGCACCCTTGCAGATAAGCCCTCCGGCTACCAGCCTGTTGAGTGAGAAGATCCAGCCCGGGCGCCCAGGCCCATGGCCATGGACTGAGTACAGTCAACGCTTCATAATCGCCCCCTCCCAGCCCACTTCTTCCCCGACGCCCCCACTCTTGGGTAGACACACCCTTGCCAGGCTGTGGCTATGATGCCATCTGCCACAAAGACTAAGTCTCAAATCCTGCCTCCTCCCCAGGTGAGGAGGCATTCATGCCCCGTTCCAACCTTCCATCTCACCGACCCCTCTGCTAAAGGTTTATCCCCCCAGCCAACTCCTACTCATCCTCTTGAGCCCCTGCTCAGATGTCCCTGTTCCCCACCCTGGGTCCCCGTCTCTCTGTCCCAGTCCCGATGACTGGCTGGAGGCCTTGCCTGGACGGGGAGCCTCCTGAGAGTAAGGAAAACCTCTATGTTCGCAGCATCGCTGGGCACAGGGCGGACAGTGGATAGAGACGGCTTGCTGGGTGAGGGAGGACGGAAGGAGGCCACCCTGCTGAGAGCCGAGAGGACGGTGGAGCCTGGAGCAGCACAGGCTGGGCGGGGAGGGAAGGCAACGGGAGGAAACCCCAGCGCCTTGGGGCGTGGGGCAAGCTGGTGCCTGGGCTCCCCCTCTCCCCCTCCCCTGCTTTATTTTCCTCCTTAGCATTTGTCGCAATCTCTCAGGCTATCCATTTTACCAAGCTCTATATTTTAGCCGTCATCTTCTGCTCATTGCCTCTCTCCCCAAGAGAAGGTCAGTCAGGTCAGCTCCTTGCAGAGAGGGGTTTGGGTCTTTTTTGTTCATTGCGTAGCCTTGGTGCTTGCACAGGGCAGTTGCTCAGCAAAAGTTTGTAGAATGAATGAATGAGTGAATGAATGAATGAATGAATGGGCAAAGGTGTTTGGGCCCCAAAGAGCTCAGAGTCAGAATGTGGAGGGCCCCCTCCCCCGCAAGAACAGGGAACTGGGAAAAACAGGGACCCCAGGAGGAGGCCAGGGAACAGAAGCCCCAGGAACCGCACGGTGTTCCCTGGAGGTGCAGGGGCACTTTTCTCCGCCTTTCAGCTGGGAATTCACCCAATTCTCAGAAGGGGCCTCATCTCATACGGGCCAGGCCTAGACATTATCTTGGCCCGCTGGACTTGCACAGAGAGAAACTGAGGCCCAGAGAGACAGCAACCCCCACTGTAAGAGCAGGTCCCCTCCCGAAGAGAGGGGTCTTTGCCCCACGGAGCCCCCAGCACGGAGCCCCCTCAGTGCCGGCCCAGCCACCTCCCCGCCCCCTGGCCCCGGCCACTCACCGAGGCTGAAGAGGATGAGGAACTTGAGGCAGACGAACTCCTGGCGGTCCAGCTGCAGCGCGTGCAGCTGCAGAACCAGCTCCTGCGCCCGCAGCACCAGGCTGTGCAGCAGGGAGCCCGCCTGGGCGGCCACCGTGCTCAGCTCCACCTGGGCGGGCAGACCTGGGGTCAGGGCGGCGGGCGCGGGGCAGGAGCTCTCATCAGGGACGTGGGAGGGCGTGGTGGGAGGCCTCCGGTGGAGGCCGGGGGTCCGAGTGCCCAGCCGTGGAGCTGCGCCAGGCGGGGGCAGCCTCTCCCCAGGCCCCAGGAGCCCTCCCAGCCCCAACACCCAGGGCCCAAGCTTCCCAGCCCTCCGCACACGCCCGCCGAGCTCAGGGCCCTGTGGCAGCAGAGCTGACACCGGGCAGGTGTGTGCAGAGGGAGGCTGAAGGGCCCTTCACGCACAAAGGCCTGCTGCCAGGCCCAGGGGTGCGCGCTGCTTTTGTGCTGTGTCTGCAGGCGAACGCCGCGTTGTGCCGGGCGTGGGGGCAGGTCTGCCTGGATACACGTGGGTGGGGCCACATGACTGCCTGGGTCCCACACGCCCACACGTGGACACTCGGCTGGGGAAGTGGCCACACCTCAGCTCACGTTCACACACACTCACAGGGTCATCCACTTACTTCATGAAGTGAACACACATATACACACACACACCCTGGTATGGTCACGTCAGGGCAACACAGCCAGACACGCCCATGTCTGTGTTCCCACTGACATGGTGACAGGCAGATCTTGATACCCACACATTTATGTGCGTGGAGATATTTGCACAATAAAATACAGGACATTGCCATGGCCTCTGAGACTTCGACCTGCATGCTGACACGGCCGACACACACACACACACACACACACACACACACACACAAACTCATACATCAGGCTCTTCATTTGCACTCACAGGTGGCCTCAAAGTCACACCCGTGGGACCAGCATGCCCCTGGCCTGACACCCAGGGTGAGCACTGAGGATGGGGACAGAAGGACCAGGGCTGGGGTGGAGGCAGGGGTGGGAGAGGGCCTGTCTCCCTCCCCCACTGTTCTTTCTTCCCTGTGCCCCTGCGAGGTGCTCCGCCCTCCGCCAGGCTAGGCCCTTCTTCCTCCCTCGGTCCTCCTCCTCGCACCTGCTGGCCGTCCTCCTGCTGGAATGGTGCCCGCCAGTGCCCAGCATCTGAGCAGCGGGCGCTGCCTCACTTCCTCACCTCCCATCTTGCCCCCTCATGTGCCTCTCACACCTGGCTGTGTCCTTCCCACTAGAATCTGTCCCCTTGCTCCCTGCTCCATGTTGGGAGTGTCTATGCCCTGGGCTCCCATCCTAGTGCCCCTAATTCCCTGCTCTAGGGGGGCCCAAATTCTGACCACGTCTCTTTGGGGCCCAGACCCCTCTGCTCATTCATTCATTCACTCACTCAGGATTTAGGGCCTGCAAAGTCTTGCCCAATCTAGCCCTTAGCAACCTCTCCAGCCTTATCTCTTACGTTGTGCCCCACCGGCAGGGTCCCCCAAACCTACAGTCCAGCAAACCAGTGGCTCCTGGTGGCTCAGGAGTTCCCAATGTCCCTCTCAGCCTTCCCCCATGCTCTCCCCTCTGCCTGTGTGGAGGTGGGGATATCCCCCAATACCTTTTACTACCTGGTTCCACCATCACTGGGTACCACCAAGACCTGGAACCACCATCACCTCCTCCTAGCGTCTCCCCAACCCTCCCAACACCCCTGAGCTGCTTCCCCCAGAGCAGGGCTCCCAGAGGCTGCCTCCTCTCAAGGCCACGGCCACGGCTGGTCAGAGGGAGGTTGGACAGGTGGGTATCCCATGAACTTGGGGAAATGGGCTGATATTCAGGGTGCCCAGGGCCAGCCCTGGAGAGGCCCGGGACCTCTTGTGGGCCCAGAATTCTAGGAGTGCACAGTGGGCTGGGGCAGGGCGCAGGGTCTGTCACCTCCTGCCCGATGACCAGCAGGATGCTGTCTTCCTTGCCATGTTGGATCTGGCGGTAGATGTGGTCAAACACCAGCAGCTCGCTCCAGCAGTTCTGCAACAGCGTCATCTGGTCGGCCACCTGCAAGGAGGCGGCGCACGGGGTCTGCATCCAGCATGGCCTGGCTGGGGACCTTCCTCTCACCCCTCCTCCTCCCAACGCTCAGTGCTGAGGCTCAACTGGGTATGTGACCTGGGCAAGCTGCTTAACTTCTCTGTGCCCAGTCTGCCCATCTGTCTACTCCATCAACGCGTGGCAAGGCTCTACCAAAGAATAGGAGGGTCCGGCTTCAGGCCCCCGCTCTGCCTCTTACAAGCTGTATGGCCTTCAGCAAGTTCTGTAACCTTTCTGGGCCTCAGTGGTCTCATCTGTAAAATGGGCAAAGTACGAGAAAGCGGCCTGGCACACGCTGGTGCGCTTCGCCACAGAAGTGCTTTGTGAAGAACTCATCCCCATGCAGGGGAAGAGCAATGTTAATTGGAACATGTGCCCATCTGCCCTGTGGTCACATCTCTAGCAGCTCCAATCACTCATGAAGAGGAAACAGAGGGATTTCCCTGGGCCTGGAGCAGAGCCCTCTTGGCAGGCCATTGGCCCAGCCCCGGGAGTGATCAGGTAGATGGCAGAGGTCTGACGTCTGAACAGCACAGACTGTAAACACTCGGGCTGCGGTTGGGCACTCAGCGCAAGGGTGGGGACTGCCCTGGGCAAGCGTCCCCGTGCTCTGGGGAGTCATGCCTTCACCATGGCAGGAGGGGACACTCACAGCTGGGGGGAGGGACTCAGAACCATGCGATGACAGAGCCAGGAGGGACGCCCTGATGTAAACCACTACTTTTCAAATGAAGAATCTGCCACCTGGAGGGGGTGAGGGACCCTCCTGGGATCACAGGCCAGGGCCATAGCTGCTACTCTCCGTGCACGACTCCCCACAGTGACAAACGCTGAGCCCCCCTGGCTGTTCAGAACCGCCACTGGGGCTGTAGGTCACCGAGGAAGACACAGCACAGACCCTGATCCCTCTCAGCTTCTGCAGCTCACCAGCCAGCCACCATCTACCAGCAGGTACCTCTGGGCACCCTCCTGGATGCCGCCCTATAGCGAACACAAACCAGGAGAGCTAACAGTCGCTGGACTGCAGCTCCACAACCCTATGAGGTTGGTATAACTGTTGTCCCCACCTATGGAGAGGGGACTGAGCCCACAGAGGTCCACAGAGAGTCACACAGCTCTGTCTGGTTCCAGATGCCACCCAGCATGGAATAAATCCCGCCCTGGCCACCCAGGGTTTCATGGCCGGCTCTTCGCCTCCCCCACGAAGCCCTCACCAATCCTTCCTCCTTGCTCGGTGCCCTCACCATCCTCTGGCTGTAGCACCTGCCACATCCGATGGCATTATTCATGCCTCTGTCCCCCCAGTACCTGTTGGGCCTGGGAAGGCAGGACTGGACCCCCAGAGGAGGCGTCAATGAGCAGTTGATGGACAAGCATGTGCTCCCCAAGACAGCCACAGAGAGAACAGAGGGGCCACCCCAACCCGGAGGCTGAGGGGCCAGGCAGCCCCTGGCCTGAGCTTTCTCTTCTGTGGGGTAGAAGCCCCTCCTCCTGTCTGCTCCCCTCCTCTCCTGGGGGCAGTCCTGGGGCAACAGGAAGTGGGCAAAGAGCAAAGCCAGCAGCAGGACATGCAGTCAGGCCTCCCCGGCCCGCCCCTTCCCCAGCGCACACGGCTGAGGACAGGAGGGGGGTCAGTCTCTGTCCTGCTCTGAGTCCCCAGCCTCCCAGCCTCCCTTCCTCATCCCATCTTCACGGCAAGAACCCAAACCTCTCTCTCTTCTCCGGACCAAGTTCTTCCTACAGCCCCATTATTGTCAGAACAGGAACCCAGCCAGGGGTCCCCCTGCTCAGCCACAGCTCGCCTGGGCGGCAGGGGCCAGGGAGACGGAGAACTGGGCGAGGGTGAAGCACGAAACCTCCTGTCTCGCCTCCTCTGTCCCCGCAGTGGCCAAGCCCAGAGAGCTGGCAGGAAGCCTGCCCAACCCGTCCCAGGGCGGGAGGCAAGGCGTGGTGGGCGCCTACGACCAGGCCCGACCCCAGCTCAGCCAGGACCCCACCCCTGCCCTGGCAACATTCGGCCCCCGTTCCAGAGGACACAGAGGCTCGCCTCGGGCAACACAGGAAGCTGGGCTCTGCCCAGATGCCCCCGGACTGGGCTCATCTTGGGAGGGGGGCGGGGGCCTGGGAACTGCCTGAGGCCCAAGTAGTTGGGACCAGCCCAGGAGTCACACTGGCCCAACCTGGGTGACCCCGTTGGAGCAGAGGAGAAGGGAGGACGTGCAGGGCTGGGCTCTGCCCCCCACCCATGGGGCCCTCGGGAGCAGACACCCTTGTGCCTGGATGGAAGGAACAGGAGGTGGGGAGAGGGAAGAGCGAGAGATAAGGGGGAGAATTAGGAGATAAGCGGGCTGAGCCTCGGGCAGAAAGCAGAAGGGGTCACAGTGACCCGGCTGGCCAAGCCCTGCAGCAGACTCTGTACCCAGACCTCAGGCCCCGGGGTGGGGTGGCCCTGCCCAGCGGGGTGATAGGAGCTGCAGGGGCGCAGGCGGGCAATATGGTGGCTAAGCTTTGGCACCCAGTGCCCTCTATGGTTTCCCACTGGGCCACACGTCCGTCTCTGCGCTGACTTCCTGTCCCTTTGGGTCAGAGAAAACGAGTGGGCGCAGGGCCCCAGCTGAGCGATCTTTCCTGCCAGACTCTTCACTCGCGCGTCCCCTAAGGGACAGATGGACACATAAAGACACCGAACGCCCCACGCAGATACACACACACACACACACACACACACACACACACTTCTCTTTCTATTAAAATAAAAACACCGAGGCCGCCGCCGCAGCCCCTCTCCATGGGAAAGCAGGTGGCTAAGAGGCTCACTTAACCAAAGAGGGTTGGTTTCACCTTCCACAAGTTTCTCCCGAAGCAAAAGGCTCCTCCTCTGCCCGGTCCTCCCTGCCGCCCAGGCCCCGGGGTCCCTCGTCAGCCTGGCCTGTCGCCTGCCCGCCACCACCCATCCCTCCTGCCGTCTGCCGCAAATCTTCCCGGAGCCTTGACACTTTGCAGCCTGCCTCGGAGACGGGGTATTTATGGGTGCAGAGCTGACCTCCCTCCCAGCAGGCCCCCCTCCGGAGCCCTCTGGGGTCCGCTCGGTCTGGCGGCCGAAGGCCAGCGGGCTCTGTAATTCTCCGGCGGCTGACAGGCCGCGGGCCGGCCACAGCGCTCTCCGGCCGAGTGGTCGGCGGGCCCGCCGTTTGTCAGTCCCGGGCTGACAGAGTTACTGCCTCGTAAATGAAACCATATATCTGAGCCGTGAAATCTGTCGCCAGGCAGGGGCCTCGGAGCTGGATGTCGGGGTGAAGCGGTGTCGAGATGGGTCATTAGGCACTCCTGGCCCTCGCCTCCCCTCGCCGATTCCTGTCTTGCCTCCTCCCAGCCTGTCCCTCCTGGGAACTGTCCAGACAGGCACTGAGCAGTAGGTACAGGTGGGTCTCCGCTACCGGGCAGGTATGAAGTCCTTCACAAACCCAGGGCCAGGTGGGCCCCGTCTCCTCCCAGAACTCTAGCGCCCAGGGAGCCTGCACCCCAGGAGTCTTTTCCCACGCTTCCCAAACCAGGCCGTACCCCGCCTGCACCACACAGTAAAGCACAGAGCAGCCAAGAAGCCGCAGGAGGGGAACGCTGCTCCCTGCGCTAAACGCTCTACCTGCCTCGCTCACTGAATCCTTACAACAGCCCCACGAGGTGGAATCCATTTCAACTCTCCCCATCTTACGGATAAGGAAGTGGAGGTCTGGACCAGTAAAGTGACTGCCCAAAGCCACAGGCCTGGAAAGCGGCCGAGCGGGGACTGGAACACGGGTCTCTCTGATTCTGGTTGTTGCCATTAACTTCAGTGCCACGGTCAGACCTCACAGGCCACAAAGTGTGAGATGGGAAAATGGGGGCAGAGGGACATCCAAGCTGAGAGACAGGATGGAGGAGGAGAACCCCAAAAGGGAGCCCCAACAGCTGAGCCCCCAGCACCCCCCGACAGCTCAGCCAAGACCCAGGCCTTCCGCTCAACATCGGGACGTCATTAGCTTCATAGGGAGCCAAGTGGCCTCGGGGAAGAGGGTGCGGGGCTCCAGCCAGCCTGGTCCATCACCCACTGGTCCAAGCTCTGCTTCTGGCCCTGCCAACCTCTCCAGCCCCGCCGCAGGGGCCACCTGGAGCTCCCTGACACAGGATGCCTTCCCACCGCTGACCGCTGGGCCTTAGCCTAGCTAAGACCGAAGAAGCACAGATCAAAGAAGCCTTCCCGAACTCCCTTAGGGCCGTCCGCTCTCCCGCTGGGCTCCCTCGGCCCCTTCCCATTGCTCTCAGGGCCCGGGCACCCTGTGTGGGCATCACCTGCGTGCACGTCTGTCTCCTCCCTAGTTTGGCAGCCTCCTGGGGCCAAGGTCCCCAGCGCCCAGCTCAAGGGCTGCCCGACGCTCAGAGCTAGGGAGCCCCCTTGGCTGTCGGCTGAAATGTATCCTGCCCGGAGCCAGGGGTGAATGGTCAGCCAAAAGGGAGGCAGGTCACTCAGCCCCCTCCCACTTCTCTGCCTCCCCACCTGTGGGAGGTGGCCCAGTGGCTGCTGAGGGGCCCTCCAAGGGCTGGGCTGGTACGTATCTGCAAGGCTCCCTTACAGAGGGTGGGGACCATGGTTCAGATTCCTGGGCTCAATTCAGAGACTCTGGGAAGGGGAAGCAGGAAGGTTTGGACCACAGAGAAGCCAGAAGCAGGAAAAAACACTCAGCAAAGCTGGGACAAAAGCCCTTCCCATCCTGCGTGAAAAACCCCGAGAGACTAGGAAGGCGGCCAGAGGAAGTGCCCTGCCCCTGGGTCCAGGGTTCTGGAAGGCCGGGAATGCTCCGCGCCTCCTCCCTTCTGCACAAGGGGCTCATGGGAGGTCTGGCCACCAACCCAAGGGTCCTGGGATCCTCATCCCACCAGGGCCTCCAGCCACGAGAGGCAGGCAGGTGGGATTGTTCAAGGCCCTGCCTCTCGTCCCATCCACGGCACGTCCCACCACCCCATGACACATGGCATGTCCCCAGGCCTCAGCCAAGATAGGCCCTCCACTATCGAATCACCACCAGTTCTTGACTCCCAGAGTAACCCAGACCTCCAGCCCCATGATGCCTCAAGGGCTCAGTGCCCATCCTCACCTAATCCCCCCCCCCATGCCCAGCCTGGCAGGCAGCGCCCCCGGCCCATCCGGCCACCTGCCCCTGGAGGAAGCCCAGGCCTGAGTGGCGTCAGCACTGAATGCTGCTCAAGGCTGCAGTGGCCCCAGCAGGGAGGGCGACGGGTCCTGCTGTTTACACCCAGCCCCGGAACAGCTAGGGGGGCCGGCCTGGGCCAGGCAAACACCAGGAGGCCGGGGCTAAAGAGGGCCTGTGCCCAGGCCAGGGTAGTGGGGCCTTGGCTGGGTTTGGGGTGCCTCTGAGGTTGGCAGCACACTCTGATCATAGGGGGTCAGGGTACTAGCGGGACAGCTGCCAGGCCATGGGCGCTTCAAACCACTAGGCAAGCTGCCTGGGAAGTTCTTCCTGGTCTGGCGTCAGTCCCTCCCGCGCTTTAGCTGCAGGTACCTCAGCCCCGTGCAGTGGAGGAAGCCGGCCGCTTCCGGAGGACCAGTGGCGGGCCCTGCTGTCTCCACCTGCCCTCTCACTCGCACCCCCCACACACACACACAAACACGCAGATACACACACTTACACATGGGACCGACCATCGTGCACGAGAGAGGCAGGGACAATAAGCTCCTCCACTTAGCTGGGAATCGGGCCCATAAGCATTCCAAACTCGGAGCCGCTAAGACCCCCACCTATGACATTTGAGGCTGGCAGGGACCGGGGGCTTCTCCAAAGGGAAAGCCAGGGTGGGTTGGACCCTCTTCCTGACGTCGCGCGGGGGCAGCCCGAGACAGTGTCCCAGGACCCAGCTAGTCCTTTGCGCGCCTCGGGTCTCAGAGGAAGAGAGAACAGAGCCCATAGAGACCCAGACTAGGAGAGGGAAAGACGGAGACACAAAGGGCTGGAGACACACAGAGAAGCAGAGAGAGAGCACACCAAGGAGAGGGAGAGAGGGAGGGAGAAGGAAGGAAGGAGAGGGAGGCAGAGGTAAAAGGAGCAAAGGCTGGGAAAGACAGAGACTCAAAACATAGAGGAGAGAGAGGGAGGAGCGGAGTGGGGGGGCCAGGAAGGCTGCGAAGGACCAGAAATACTCCTCCTGTCTCCAGACAGTGCCTTAGCCAGTGGGCAGGACGGCCCCATCCAAGGAGTGACCGAGACTGAGGCTTGGGCAGCCAAGAGGACAACCCCGATCCAGCTGCCGGACAGGGGGGAGGGGGGACTCACCTCCAGCTCCTTGAAGACCATGCACCTGCGCGCCCAGTCCACAATGGAGATGAAGGTCTGGTCAGCCATCCTGCACAGCAGGCCGAAGGGCGCAGGCTGGTCGGAGCGGCCTTTGGGGGGTTCCTGCAGGCAGCCCAGGATGCGCGCCCGCACCTGGTCCTCATCCGGCTCCAGCTGCAGCAGCTGCAGGATGAGCTCAGGCACGCCAGGCCCCCCGGAGAAGGGCTCCGGGTAGCCGTAGGGCGGCCCGGGCTGTGGTGGGCTGGCGTAGGGCTCTGGGTACTCGGACTTGATGGCGCGGCCAGGGAAGGTGGGATAGAGGTAGCCGGCCAAGGGCCCGTGGGCACCAGGCACGGCCATGGGCAGTGCTGGGGCCCCAAAGTCGCCCAGTGGCCCAGCAGGTGGCCCAGAGGCCAGGCCCTTGGGCTCTGGCGCATGCAGGCCAGGGGGTAGCAAGTAGTCCGGCGGGGGCTGGGGGGGTGGGGGCACCCCCGCTGGGGGGCCTGTCTCCATCTTGAAGCCATTGGCTCGAATCTGTGCCTTCTTCTGCTGCTTCAGGGCCCGGTCCCGCTTGTACATGGGCCCAAATTTGTTCCGGCCACCCCGCATGCGGTCAGCGCGGACAGCTGTGGGCAGAGGGGAGGGTCAGGCTCACCCTCTTCCAGCCACCCTCCATACCACCCCACTCACGGATCTTCCCCAAACAGATCTGGCCGTGTCACTCCCAGCTCACGCCCTCTGCCTGCAGGTGAAGTCGGTCACTTTAGTGCAGCGCTCAAAGCCCTGCTCCCCTCTCTAGGTTGTCCCTCACGAGACCCTGTGTTCTTTCCACTCCGCCTGACTCATCTCTCTGCACCTCAACCCGGCTCTTCTTCCACCCTCCCTTTGATAGTCCTTTTGCCTCAAACCCTTTCCTTCTCTTCTGCCTGATGAACACCCAGCCCTCAGGTCACCACCTCCAGGAAGCATTCCTGGATTCGCCCAGGCAGACTCCACTGTCCTAGCCCCAGATGTCCTGCCCCTTGCCCACTCTCATCCTGCTGAGTGGCATCCTGCCCATGGGGCCCAGGCTGAGCGCTGCTGGGGGCTTTGCAACGGGTCAGGTCCCCAGCACAGGGACCGGCAGGGAGACAGTGACGGGAAGTAGGGACTGGACAACTTGGCTTGCAGCTGGCGCCAGTATCCAGCTGCTCACGGACTGACTAGTTAACCCTGGCAAAGCCCTGTTGCAAAATGACTCACGTTGGCTTTCAGCTTTGAAGCTCAGTTTAGGGCTGCCCAGGCTCTGTGCTGGGGGAAGGGACCTCGCTTGCCGACAAGGTGTCCCTCTGCCTGGCCAAGAATATGTCACTAGACAGACCGAAAGGTCGCATCTTTGAAGCTGCAGTGCAGTCCGGCCCCTGCTCGGACAGGGACCTCACCCTGGGCTCTGGGAGGAGGGAGGGAGCAGGAGGGAGAGGCGGAGGGAGAGGCAATGCTCAGCAAGGGAGGAGTCTTGGGGGCCTGCCCAGCCCCCCATGCTGCCAGGGGTGGGCAGCCCTGCTCTGAAACCTCAGGCCCCACCAGGGGTTTCTGCTGCTCACAGCAACCAGCTCTCCTGGCCACTCGGGACCTGGATCTGGGGACATGGGCTTTGGGGACAGGATAGGAGTCCTTCCTCTAGGTCAGTGGTTCGCCGCGGTTCGCCGCTCTGTTGACTAATGAGTTTGCTGACCACTGTCACATACTACCCTTTACCTCTTTGCACACAATATGCCACAATTGCCTAATCCTCACAGCTTCCAACTACACGGTAACATTTAGTCTAGTCCAGTGGTCGGCAAACTCATTAGTCGACAGAGCGGCAACGCGAGCCGCGGTTTGCCGGCCCCTGCTCTAGGTAGCCAGACAGTGGTCTGCAGCTCTGAGTCACCAGGGCCCTTCGCTGTTTAAGAACTTTAGCCCACAGCTGCCTATGACTGTCCACCCTCAAAGAGCTGGAGTCCTTCCTGCTGAAATCTTTCCTCCCCTCTGAACTGAGAGCTGGGGGTGGGGGTGGGGAGATAAGGGTGGGCCTGGGACCTCTGGGGCAGTGGCTCCCCACACTCTCCAGGTCTGGCTAAAAACATGGGGGCGGGGAATCCCACCCTCTGAGAGAATGAACTGAGTGAATTCTTGGGATGTATGGGTAGGCTGTAGGAATGAGGGCTAAACAGCCATGACAGACAGATAATAACAAAGAACGATAATAATACTAATAGCAAACCCGTTGAGCCTTGACTACGTACCAGGCACGGTACTAGGAGCTATTCAGACCATTCCCTCACACTCATCCAGTGAGGAAGGCACCGCCATGGAGCCCATTTTGCAGACGGGGAGTCTGCCGTTCAGAGAGGAACCTGCCTAAGGTCTGTCAGTGACAGGCGTGGGACTTGAACTCCAGCCTGTGGGAGCGCTGACTCCAGCTGGAGGTGGGTGTGGGAGCGGGTGCCGCAGAACTTTTCGCAGAGGGCGGAGCTCTGTGGGGCTCTGCCCGGTGCCGCTCGGCCCTTTGGGGGCCTGGGGTTCACATGCAGATACTTTTTCACTCAATCCTGGCTGGTCCTGCATACATCCCTCCCCGGCCAGAGCGAGGCCCGTTCTTACCCCTTCCCAGGAGATGGGCTCCAGTGCCCCGCCAGGCCCCAGAAACCTGAAGAAGGCCGGCGGCTCCCTCCCTCACCCCTCCTCCCACCCTCCCCACCTGCTCTGCTCTGCTCTGCTCTGCTCTCCTCTCCTCTCCTCTCCTTTGCTCTCCTCTCCTCTGCTCTGCTCTGCTCTCCTCTCCTCTCCTCTGCTCTGCTCTCCTCTGCTCTCCTCTCCTCTGCTCTCCTCTCCTCTCCTCTGCTGGAGGCCCCGGGTCTGCGGCCGGCCGCGCGGGGAGCGCACCTTCCAGACGCATCCCCACCGTCAGGCACTTCTGGAAGCGGCAGAAGGGACAGCGCTTGCGCTGCGTCTTGTCGATCTTGCAGCTCTGGCTCTCGGTGCACGTGTAGTGCTTGTTGTTCTGCACCGTGCGCTTGAAGAAACCCTGGGGGAGAGGGGCGTCAGCGCGGGCCCCTCTCTGCGCCCGGGGGCGCTTTGCCCGGCGCAGTGCCCATCGCGCCCCCCGCGCCCCCTCCGGCGCCGGCCAGCCCGCCGCGCGCTCCCCCGCCACTCACCTTGCAGCTCTCGCATGTGAGCAGCCCGTAGTGGTAGCCCGACACCTTGTCCCCGCACACGGGGCACAGCTCGTCCAGGTCCTCGTCGTACGAATAGTCCATGCCCGCAGCGTCCGCCTGCGGAGGGAGGAGGGGGTCACGCGGGCGGGATGGCGCCTGGACCCGCTCCCCACGGCGCCCACCTCGTGTCCGGCCCGTGGCCCCGGGACCGCGCCCTGGGCAAGACCGCCCGAGGCCGCCCGCCCCTGGGAGCGCCCCGTGCGGCCCGCGCCGGCCTTTCCCGCAGGGCCCCGCGCCCGCCCGCGCGCCCGGCCCTTCCCCGGGGCTCCCCCAGCGCTGTCCCGGCCGGGCCCCCGCCCGGACCCTCGGATTCGATGTGCTTCGATCCGGATTCGTTCGTCTGAGAACAAAACCCCGGTTCTAAGAAAACGAGTTGGGCCGGGCCGCGAGGGAGACGCCGGGGACCCCGGGGGAGCGGGCCCGGGTTCTGGGACTCGGCGGGGGACGGGACCCGGGAGCGGGGTCCGGGAGAGACAGAGGTGGGGGCACGGCTGGGGATGCGCACGGAGAAAGGGCCCGGCGACCGACGCGAGCATCAGCGACGGAGACGCAGCCACGCGGAGTCCGAGGAAACTGGGGAGACGGGGAAGATGGAGAGAAAGGCAGGAGCCGAGATGGCGAGAGAACGAAACGGAGAGAGATCGGAGACGCCGAGAGACAGCGGCCACGGAGGAAACCTGGGGAGGCGGACGCGCGCAGAGACGCGGTGGTGGAGAGACAGGCCGAGCCGGCGAGACCAGAGGAGCCCGAGACGCGGCACCGCCAGCCGGGGGGTCGGGACACGAAGCCGCGCGGAAAACGGCCCGCCCGGAGCCCGAGCTCCCAGGCGGGGCCCCGAGGAGTGGAACCCGGACGGGGGCTCGAGCCGAAAGGGTGGGCAAACGACGGTGCCCGGCACAGAGGGCCCGAGCGCGGGGAGGGACAAAGCCCGCGGCGGTGCCGGCGACGGGGGCGCAGCCGGTGCCGCGGGGCCGAGACGTCGGGCGGAGAGACGCGGGGAGAGCGCCGCGGGGGCGGCTGGAGCCGGGCGCGGAGTCGCAGGCCGGGCGGCAGGCGCGGAGACCTCGGGCGGAGAGACCCCGCGGGCTCCGGGGACCGAGCCCGAGGCGGGGGCGGACCTCGGGCGGAGAGGGGAAGTCCCCGGCAGCGGAGCGCGCAGGGCCCGGGCCCCGAACAGAGAAGGGGCACGACGGCGGCCGCGGCCCGCGAGGCGCCCACCTGGCGGCTCCTGCGAGCGGCAGCGCCCGCGTCCCACCCGCGCGGAGCCCGCACCTCCCGGCCGCGCCGCCGCCAGCGATGAGCCGCACCCGGGCGCAGCGCCTCTCGCCCGCGATGACGGCCGCTCGGGCTCGGGCGCTCCCCCCACCCGCGCCTCCCCGCCCCCGCCGCCTCCGGGGCCGCCCCGCCGCGCACCTGGGACCCGGGCCCCTCTGCCGCCAGTGCGCGCCGCGCGAACCCGCCGCCGGGCCCGGGGCCGGCCCTTCTATATCGGCGCGTGCGGTATCCGGGGGCGGAGGCCCGGCCCCCCCCGCCCCAGGCCGGGCCCGCGCCCTCCCCCGCCACCCGGCCCGGCTCGCGCCTTTACCCTCAGCCTCTGGGTCCCCCCCATCCACACCCCGTTCTCCCGGAGCCCGGGCGCCCTGGAATCCGGGCGAGGGATGGGTGCCGGGCAGCCCCGGCCCCCGCCGGCGGTGGGAGAAGGCGGCCCCCGCTCGCCAACCCAGCTGAGCGGCGGCGAGGGCCACGCCGCGGGCGCCGGTCGTTCGGTAACGTGGACGGGGGCAAGGGCGGACGGGTGGGGCCGCAGCCGCGGCTCGGGTTCAAGGCGACACACCCGGTTGTCGCCCCGGCCCTGCCACATCTCCTCACTGGACACGGAAGCAAACCTCCCGCCTCTCCGGTCCTCAGTTTCCTCATCTGTGAAGTGGGACTAATGACCGGCCTCCCTGACGGGTGATCGTACGTGTGAACCGGAGTGGTGTTAGCACAGCACGGGCCTGAGCCGGAGGCCATCAGTAGGATCGATCCGGGAGACCCGGACACAGCGTCTCTCCTCCTTGGGCCTCAGTCTGCTCGGCGGAAAATGGGCATCATAGTCACCTCGCCCTGTGAGTCCTCCGAGGGGTGGGGAGGGAGGACCCGAAGCTGCCAAGGAGCGGGAGCTGGGAGGCCGGACCGGCCGAGAAATCCTCCCTGGTCCCTTCCGAGGGGCGGGGGAGGGGCTCCCGGCAGCCCTGGGACAGAGGTGTCCCCTGGCCCGTCTGGGGAATGTCCCGGTCACTTCCCTTTTTTTTTTTTTTTCCAGATGGACAGAAAAGAGGAAGGATGTCTCGAGTCCTGCCCCTGCCCCCTCAGGCACCTAGGGTGGGAGAGGGTTCAGAGCAGCCGCCAGGTCATAAGCCAAAATCTTCAAGCCGAGAAAGAGGACAATTACGCGCTGCAGCGAGGGACGGAAAGGCCCAGATCTGCAGGCTCCGACCCTTGGAATGTCTGGGCCCCATGGCACCTCGGTCGTGGGACCAGAGCCCGGGAGGCCCAGAGCAGACCCATTCTCATCTGGCTCACCCCACCCCAACGAAGGGAAGAATCACTTTGCTTCTCTGAGCCTCAGTTTCTCCGTATGTGAATTGGAAAAGACTGGCCCTGGAGAAGGGGTTCTGCGGTCCCCATGAGATTGCGGACAAATCTTGGTGAGGAGGAAGGAGAGAGGGCCACAGCCCGTTAGTTGCAGACCCCCCCCCCCAACCCCTGAGAAAGAACAGCATTTGCCAGAGCTGGAGGTGGGGGCTATGCCTCTGAACCGCTCCCCGTCAGGGAGGGGGACCCTGGGAAAGTGGCAAGCAGGAGGGGCACCTCCTCTGAAGGGGAGTGAGGGAGGCTGAGCGGGGCAAGGCTGGATGGGGTGGGGGGGAGGGTCCGTGGTAGACTCCTCTAGGGTAGAACCCCCTGGGGTCCGCTGGACATGGCTGAGGAAGACTAGGCAGTGTAAGCACAGCCTGGGCAGGCGGGCAGGTGGGTTGGGGCTGGGCTCCAAGCCCGTCCTCCCCTCTCTCCTCACCTGGACTCTCCTCTTCCGGGAGGTTCTTGGGTTGACCCTCCAGGCCCCACTGCACTCACCCCTCAGCCCTAGGTTCCAGCTCATGTGGGGAATCAAAGCCTTCCCGCCCCCCGCCCCTCAGCCCTAGGTTCCAGCTCATGTGGGGAATCGCAGCCTCCCCCCCCCACCACCGCCCCTCAGCCCTAGGTTCCAGCTCATGTGGGGAATCGCAGCCTCCCCCCCACCCACCTCAGCCCTAGGTTCCAGCTCATGTGGGGAATCGCAGCCTTCCCGCCCCCCGCCCCTCAGCCCTAGGTTCCAGCTCATGTGGGGAATCACAGCCTCCCCCCGCCACTCCCCCCCTCCCCCGTCAGCCTGCCCAGGGAAGCAAACATTGACCTGACCAAGCCACAGACCCTGGACTGACAGATGGACACTGGGGACAGACACACAAATCCACACAGAGACTCAGAGACACCACAGAGACAGCAGACACGCAGGCAGGGAGATCCGGGACCACGGACACGGACCAGGGACTACTAGCCTGGGGCCAGCACAGCCCGGTGAACACTGGCCACCGATGGACCGCGGGACACCACAGACCCCGTACAGCCTGTCCCCATAGGCCCAGCTCCCCCCAGCAGCAGCCCAGGGAAGACGGGGGAGTACCATGGTGGGAGGGGAGGTCTGGGGAGACCCCTGACAGCTTCTCTGCCCAGAGCAGCGGGCACCAGTCACTCTGCAGAGCAGGCAGTGGCTGGGCCAGGCCGCAGGGAGGCACTGAGGAGGGAGGCTGGCCATCAGAGGCCTGGGCCCAGGCCCTCACTTACGCAGCGGAAGGCGAGCTCTCGCGCCGGATGAGGGTGGACAGTGGGCACCGGGGGTCCAGCGGGAGGCTCTGGCGGCCCGAGCGGGGCAGTGGTGACGGTGGACACACGGGAACTCCTTCACGCCACGGCGGGCGGCGGGCGGACAGTAGGCTGGCCCTGTCCAACCGTCCTCCTCCTCCCCGCCCTGGGTGGGGGGGGCCACCGGAGGCCCAATTGGTCTCTGCCCCCACGTGACTCCGCAGGCCTCTCTCCTTCTTTGTTGGTGTTTCTCTTCATTTAGGTCTATTTTTTTTCTCCTTCTAAAAGAAAAAAAATATATCCCTATCTATCTGGGGGCCGCGGGTGGGGGTGGAGGCCAAGGCACTGTGGAGGCCTTGGCCAGCTGGCTGCTCCAGGCCGCTGTGGGAGCCCAGAGGCAGGGACCCCACGTAGGCGGGTAGGCAGCCCCGCTTGTTAGCGACTGGGTGGGAGTGGGGCCTGATTTATGGGCAGCTCCCCCACCCGGCCTGCAGCCCGGCCTCTCTCCCCTTGAATGGCTACCTCCCTGGGCCTGGCCCAGCGGGGTCCAGTCTGGCCCAGACGTGGGAGTGGAGTCAGGTAGGCCCGGCCGGAGGAGGGCATGTATAACCTGACCAGGTAGCCCTGCGACTTCGGCCTGGTCTTTTTACTCCCCCGGCGTTGAAGAAAGGAAGAGGGCGACGAAGGGCAAGCAGGTGAGCTGACGGGCCACCTCCTGCGTGCATTCCACGCTGGCTTTCTGCATGCCACCCTCCACCGTGGCTGCTCATGCTCCCGTCGGTCCCTGGGAAAGTTGAGGCTGGGTCAGGGGGTTTGGCTTCGGTGGCCCCAGGTTGGGGTTTTGTATAGAACAGTGGTCGGCAAACTGCGGCTCGCGAGCCGCGGTTTGCCGCTCTGTTGACTAATGAGTTTGCCGACCACTGCGTAAGGCATTACCCTTACCCAGAAGTTTTGACTTCAGGTTAAAGACATTAGTACATTATTAAAATGTTTTTTAAGTGTTTTTTCCCTAGCAGTGGTCGGCAAACTCATTAGTCCACAGAGCGGCAAACCGCAGCTCACGAGCCGCATGTGGCTCGCGAGCCGCAGTTTGCCGACCACTGGTCTAGAAGGTCAGGCCTCCCCACACAGCTGGACATGTCCCTGTCCAACCTCCGGGCTCAGACAGGTCCTGAACTATCCTGGTTCCATAGGACCAGACTGCTCTGTTCTGTCCCCCCCCCTCCCCCGTCCCCCCTCCCCCCATGCATGACGCACTCTTTTGTGCGTTCCTTCACCTCACTTTTACTGGGGGCACGTTAGGTGCCATCACTGGAGAAAAGGGAAGAAGAGGGAAGAAGTCTGTCCTTGGAGGATTTACCTCCCAGCCATTCATCCTGGGGGCTGGCAATCTCTGTTGAGAACCCTTCACTTGAGGAAATAGGTGAGTCACACAGAGCACCTCACTTACCTGGCTTGGGACCAGACGGTTTTTCTGGGTAATTGAAGGCAACTATATTTAAAACCGAGTGTGTCGCCCTAGCCGGTTTGGCTCAGTGGATAGAGAGAGCGTGGGCCTGCGGACTGAACGGTCCCAGGTTCGATTCCGGTCAAGGGCATGTACCTTGGTTGCGGGCACATTCCCAGTGGGGGGTGTGCAGGAGGCAGCTGATAGATGTTTCTCTCTCATCGATGTGTCTGACTCTCTGACCCTCTCCCATCCTCTCTGTAAAAAAATCAATAAAATATGTTTTAAAAAATAAAAATAAAACCGAGTGTGTCTTCCTCATTGTGCCACTCGAAAGATATTTTTATTTTGAAAATACATACAAGAATTTTACTGGCTGTCATAACTGATCCTACCGATTAGTATATTCTAATCCCACCTACGACATGACATTTAACTGATTTCCCAACATTCATGACCTCTTAATATGTATTTTTCACTCTCAGAAGTTCTTAGAAGACGCACTTCTCTTCATATGCCTGAACCTAACTAGTCTTCCCCTTTTAATGCAATGATTTTGTTTCTGGATTAATACCACTCATCCTCTGAATTTAAAAAGGAAATATCTCACCCTGGCCGGGTGGCTCAGTTGCTTGGAGCGTCGTCCTTTTCACTAAAAGTTCGAGTCCCAGCCACAGGCTTAGGTTTCGGGTTTGATTCCTGGTTAGGATGTGTATGGCAAGTAACTGATGGATGATTCTCTCCCCACTCCCCCTTTCCTCTCTCTAAAAAAAAATCAATAAACACGTCCCTGGGTGAGGATGGAAATAAATAAATACATACATAAATAAATAGAAACATTCCAGAAACACCCTATAACCAACATGTCACATACATGTAACAAGCAGCAGCCAAGGCCCTCTGCACCTCTTTTAATGGAAGACTTTGTGAGACGGGGACCACTTTCCCTGCCTTCTTAAACAGGACACACAGGCTCTTTCCACATGATGGTGCCATGGAAAGAGCCAGCCTGGCTTTGCCAATCTCCCGGTGAGGCATTGAGCCCTAAGAAGCAGAACAGACAAGGGGCTAGTGGTGAAGACTCTGAATAAATGCCAGTTCTGCCATTTTCTAGCCGTGTGACCTGGGATCAGTCACTTCCCCTCTCTGGTCTCATGTTCTCTCCATAAAATGGGGACACAAATGAGACAATACATGTAACGTGCACAGCGGCTGCCTGGATGCTGTTTGCGCTCAATAAATGTTAGCAAACCACAAGCCAACAGCAAGCTGAAGGACCGGCAGTCTATCCCCAGGGCCCTTTTCTCTGTCGAGTCTGAGATTGCAGCCTCACCCTCAACACCGCTGGTCCTTCTGGGATGGAGTGCTCACCCCAGCCTGGGGAACCCTCATGGAGAGGCCCAGCGCTGATTTTCCTGTGTGACAGCAGCCAGCACAGAGCAAGCAAGCAGCACTGAGCGTTTATTGACTGACTGCTCCCCTCTGCACCAAAGGGCCCCATGCTGCCTGAGTTCTGCTGCCTGCCTCCTCCTGTCCGATCGCCTCCTCTGTAGGCCGTCAGCTGTCATTTGCCACCACCCAGGCTGGACACGCCTCACCCCTGATCACCCTGGATGTGTTTATCGACCCCGTCTTCCTCTGAGCCCCACTTAAGGATGAGGCATGCTGAGAATGAATGGCAAGGCCCTGTGTGCTGGGGCTCCTACTAACCAGTCCACACCTTTGGTCAGTCTCGAACCCTGTCCACCATCCTGGGAAGTAGGTGGTATTTCCCCCTCGCCTCCCAGGAGCAGCATGTGGGAGGTGAGGAAACTCAGGCTCAGAGAGACAGGTATCTTCCCAAGTCACAGAGCAAGGTTGGGATGGAACCAGGATTCAAATCCAGGCCTGGGAGTCCAGAGCTGGGCTTGCTGACTCAGAGTCCTCTCCACTCAGCCAGAGCTGGGTGGCCTATTTGTCCTTTCCTCCAAGCTCCAGCCCAGGTGGTCCCAGGCCGAGACCCACCCGGAGGGGAAGGAGAAGTGGTGTAGTCCTGACCCCTCCCTCCCCAAGCAAACAAAGCGCAGGGTCTCTCTTCTAAGTGGGGACTTTCCCAAAGTGCCAGGCCTGTTTCCTGGAGGTGGAACAAGAGACAAACAGATCAGGGACCCAGAAACTGAAATGGAGAGGATTGAAAGACAGACAGACAAAGAGCCCTAGAGGAATGAGGCATAACAGACTCAGAGATGGAGAGAGAGAGAGAGAGAAAGAGAGAGAGAGAGGAGAGAGGAGAGAGAGAGAGAGAGAGAGAGAGAGAGAGAGAGAGAGAGAGAGAGAGAGAAGAGGGAGAAAAAGAGAAGGAATGAGAGAGAAATTCAGAGAGGGAGAGAAATGGGGGGACAGAGAGAGAGACAGAGACATAGCGACAAGGAGGCAGAGAATGAGAAAAGAGGGGCAGGGCCCAAAGCTGGAAGCCCAGGGAGTGTGGATGTGGAGACCCCTCACAGGGCAGCAGAGGGGGTGGGGCTGCTGGCAGCAGCAGAGGCTGTTTCCGCTGCACCCCTTATCAGCCTGCTGCCAGATGTTCAGATCCGATGCCAATGTCAGAGAAGTCCATAGTGCCGGGTCAAGGCCGTGGCCAGCGGGAGCCTCAGCTGCGGTGTGGGGAGGGGTGACGGGGGGAGGGGGGCCGGCAATAGACCTGCTTGCCCTTCCCCCTCTGCTCATGGCTCTCTGGGCTGGACCACCTGGTGGGGGTGGGAGACCAGGTACCTCTGGGGACTTCTCTAGCCTGAGAGCAGGGACTTGTGGAGGCAGAGTGGGGGCTCCTGGCAACCTGTGGACACAAACATCTTTGCACACCCACATGAGGAGGTACAGGGACACATGCACATGCAATCCACACTTGTGCACGCGGGTGCACTTGGGGCCAGCCCAGCCTGCGCACAGCTGCCACACCCCGCTCTCCTCTGCCTGGTCAGCTGGGTGAGCCCGGCCCCTCACCTGAGCCAGGACTGCAGCCAGAGCAGCAGCGGGGACCCAGCTGGCTCTTCCATGAACAGGACACTTGCAGAACCTGCATGCCCTCAAGGGCTGGGCTGAGGCACCTGGGACCTTCTAGAAGAAGAGCAGGTGGAGACCCTCAGGAGCAGATGCAGGGACTGGGTGTCTGGTGGGCTGGCTGCAGCCTTGGGCCTGGGCCTCTCCGCCATGCTCCCGGAGCATGCAGCCGCAGCTGGGCCCCCTTCCTGGGGTGGTTTATCTCACAGTGCACACGCTCGGCCCTCAAGGGGTGACCCAGCCTTGCTCCCCGCATTCCTCTCCAGCCACGCAGCCGGTGGGCCCCCCACAGCTGAGACAGGGCCTGTGCTTGGGGGTGGTCAGGAGCAATCACTCAGAGCCACGCGCTGCCCTCTTGGCCCGAGCCCTTCGCAGCCATGTCTTTGCTTCTCTCTCTTTTGTCTCTGAGCATCTCTCTAATCTTGTCTGTGCCACAGTGAATCTGTCTTCCACTGTGTCTGCCTGTCTTTCTCTGGGAAGGTCCCAGCTTGTTTCTGTTTGTCTCCTCTTCTCTCTTTTCCCTTCTCTCCTCTCCTCTCCCCTCCCCTTCCCTCCCCACCTCTCCCTCTTTCTCTTTTTTTCTTCCTTTCTTTTCTTTCTCTTCTCTTCTTCTCCGTCTCCTTCTCCCTCCTCCTCCTCCTCCTCCTCCTCCTCCTCGCGCTCTCTCCCCCTCTCTCTTCCTTGCATGGGACCAAGTCTGGGGCTATCTCTGCTCTTCCTTCTGGCCCCTAGTGGCTCCCCTCAATGGGAATGTAGGTGAGAAACCAGGCTGTGAGCCGGGGCAGAGGGCCTGGGCAAGGGAGGCCTTAGACTTACAATGGATGAACTGGGGCGGCCCAAGCAGCAGAAGTCCAGACCCTCAGACCCCGACCTACTAAGTCAGCCCGATAATGGACATTGGTCAGGGTATGGGGCTGGGGGGCTCCTCCCCAGTATAGTAGAGAGGACTGGGGGGTAGGGTAGGAGAAGGAAGCTGGGGCTGGAGGTCTCCAGGCCTGAGGGCCTCCTTCCTGTTTGTTGGGAAGTGACTGCCTCCGAAAGCTGCTCAGGGGAGAGGAGGGAGGCCATGACGACTTCCGGGAAGCTGGCGCGAGGCCACCCTCCCTGTGCCCACATGGGGCCGCTGGCCCTGGCTTAAAATAGTGCAGTTCCTCTGCTGGGGCTGCTGCTGCCAGGCCCGGTCCGAATCTCCCGGGGCTGCTCGCTGCTGCCAGGACCGATCGGAACCCTCATGGGGCCGCTGGCTGCTGCTGGTGCTACCAGCCGAGGCCTGGGGTGGAGGGCTTCACCCAACTCTCCAGTCCGCAGACTGAGGCAGGCGGAGAGTTTGAGAGAAAGTAGGGGTTCCCGAGTCAGAAACCCTGCATTCCAGTCTCCGCCCCAACACTGACCAGCTGTGAGACTGGCTGGTCCATCTTGCCTCCTTGAGCCTTGGTTTCCACTTATGCAAAATAGGGTGAGTGCCTGGCTTTCAAGCTAAATGAGATCACATAGGTAGACTCTTCAGAACCTCGCCAGGCATCACGTGGACCTAAAAAATGGGAGTTCCCTTTGCCTCTCTTGCTGGCTGTTAGTCAAACTCCTCACCTGAAGAAGGGCCTCCTTGGAGCTTCCCTCCGTCCCTACACGGCTCCTAGGACTAGGTGTTGATCAGGGAAGGTCTGTGGAGAGGGAGCTTGCAGGGAGGGCAAGGATGGGGCTGTGGTCTCCATGGTGAGACTTGTTGCCAAGGGAACAAGACTCCAAGAGCCCTGGGTCTGACAGTTGGGCACTTTTGCCACAGGATCTGAGAGGCTGATTTTAGGTGGAGCTACATCCCTGATGGGCAAGCCAGGCCAAGCTAGAGAGGTGGCTTCTGGCTCTGCTACTGGGGTGTGAGGGGCTGCGGCTCCCCTCACACTGCTTCCTTTCATGGATTGACTGCATTGAGCCCCAACTTTGAACCAGCCTCAGTGAGTCCTTAAACCCCTAAGACACAGGCACTGCCACTTCCATTTATCTGACAGGGAAAGTGAGGATCGGAGAGTCATCTATCTGGGTCAAGGCCACATACAGCTGGTGAGGGGAAGGGCTGGCATTACAAGAGACGGGAGACTCCTGCTTGATGTGCCTGCTGTCACACAAGCTGCCGGAGGGAAATGATCCCTGGGAGGGCCTTGGGGAGCCACACCCACCCTGGTCCCAGCACCATCCCCTGCCACCACTTCTGGAGGGTCCTGGCTTCAGACTTACATAACCTGGACGAAGCTGTCTCCTCTTCAGTTACACAGAGATGATCTTACCTCAGAGGGTTTGCTTATGAAGGATCTCAGCACTCAATCAGTACTGGTTTATGTTCATTCCTGAGGTTACATACAAGCTCTATAACCGGAGACTAATTACTTACCCTTTCTGGGCCTTGGTCTCCTTATCTATGAATTGGATCATTATAGCACCAACCTCAGAGGATGGCTTTGAGGAATCAGTAATCGAATGCACAGGAAATGCTGGGCACAGTGCTCGGCCTTGCTCTGAATGTAAATTCCGTTATTCTTCTTTACTTCCAGACTATTGCCTGGCACTCAAGGAACCCAAAAGCTCAGCATCAGTTAAGTAGCAATTTATAAATTTAGAGCAGTGTCCTCAATTGTACTCCATGGAATACTGTCCCAACAATTTTAACAGGAGGAAAAAATGTTGCATGCCCAAATACTTCTGGGTAGACCCAAATTTTCTTCAGGCAGGACTTCTCAGAGTCTTTAATATGCCAACGAAAGTTGGGAATTGGAGAAAGATAAGAGTAGGTGCAGTATTTCCCCGATTTTTGGCAATATTCTTTTCCCATGGGGCCATCTTGTGGGTCGTTATGTTCTGAGAAACCACAGGGCTTTGGCGTCTATAGCATTCTTCTTATATCTGGGACAGCCCTGCTTTTCACATCAATTTGGTCGGGTCTGTTCTTTCACCTCTTACAGAAATTGACCCTTTATTGTTTTTATTGGGTTAATAGCAAAAAGTTCAACCAAAGGCCATTACTGAGCTTTGTTACAAACCCCAGACATTCATATTCAGCACTATTGAATTGCTAAGGCCGAGCAGGGAGGAAGCCTGTTGTAACTTTGGTATCAGATAGACCTCGATTCAAAAGCCAATTCTGCCATGTGCTCGTGTCATCCTGGGCCAATGGCTTCATTTCCTCGAGCCTCAACTTGCTTAGAGTAAAATGGGGCTGAGCGCTTCCCTTGCAAAGTGGTCCTGAGCATTACAGGAGACAGTGCAGGTAAAGCCCCCGTGCCCGGCACACAACAGCCGGCCAGCAGCCATGCTCCTCCTCGCATCTCTGGCTTATCTGTCCCCTCTATGGGGCACGGAACAGTCTATTAATTAGTTCTGCAGCGCTTCTTTTGTTCTAAAACCACCTCTTTCAAACCTCAAGGGCTCTCTGGTCCCTTGTGCTGGAGGAGGCTGAGGCATGGGAAGGCAGCTGGGCTTCCCTCATTTCACACATGAGGATTTAATAGGCTTTGATCAGACTCTCCTCAGCCTTTATCTTCCCAAACCGAGGAGCCTGTCTTTCCCATTTGTCTCCCTATAACCCCCAGCCCAAGCGTGGGCCCTTCTCTGATCATATGAACAGCAAGATTACAGGACAGTCGGGCTTTCGAGTTGGCAGATCTGGGTTCAAGTCCAGACCCTGACGCTTCATCCCTTGACCTCTCAAAGCCTCCATTTCCTCAGCTCCAGAAAAACTTCATCTATTGTCTGGCAGGACAGGCATCGGTGGACCACCGTGATACACTAGGCAGGCCACCCACCAGCACACTGCTGTCTGAGATGCAGCTCCTCCCTGGACCTGGTCCCTAGCTCTCCTTCCCCAAACTCCTGAATGTGGCATTCAATGTCCCAAGGGCTTCTCCAGCTCTTGCTAATCCCTCCCATTTGCCACCATTCCTGCCCAGCAATCCCTTGTTATACCTGAACAGCCCATATTTTTCTCATTCGTAGCTGGGCCTCCTCTGTCTGGTGACTTGCTTCAAGGCTCACCTTCAATACCCGTCTGAGGTAGCCCCTCTGAGCAGAAGCACTCCCTCTGCTAGGCCATTACAGCCCCGTGATCACCCTCGATCACACCTGAGCCCACTATACCGCGAAGGGCTGTGCTTGCCTCTCCCACGAGACTCGGTTCCTCTAGTTATGCCACTTCCTGGCTGGGTGGCCTTAGATGAGTCCCTTCACCTCACTTACCTTAGCTTCTTTACTTATAAAAGATGACAATCCTTTCAGCTCAAGAAGATTCAGGTTTGTGAAGAGTCCCAACAGTGCCAGGCACAGAGCAGGCACCTCGGTCAGTGCTGGTTCAGGAATTCAAGCAGTTCTAAGTGACACCCCCCTACCAGACCCTTAGCAATAGGGTGGGTGTCAGGGACAAGCAGGAACTCGATCTGAAGGCATGAGCCAGCTCCTTAGGACACCCCACCGTCCCTCCCCAGAACCCCAGACAAGCTTCACAGACAGATGCCATGTGCAGGATTCACATTTATTGGTTCAAATACAGTACCTAACATTTTCTAGACATGCATTTCACACTAATTGGTCACATTTCCACAGGTAGTCAATTCACAGAAAAGGGCCCATCCCTTGCCAGCTGGCAGGGTGGGAGGTAGCAGAGGGCCTGGGTAGCCTGCAGAGCCCGACTATCCTTTGGTCATGCAGGGCTGACGGAGCCAGGCTGGCAGGCAGCCCTTGGCCGGCCCTTTGGGGACAAGGGCTCAGAGACATCCCGTTTATTTGATTCCTACACGGACTGTGGGTAGAGGTGGACCTTGGATAGGTAGCCCAGGGGTCGGCTTGTGGATGCCCGTGCCATCAGAGCCTGACACTTAGGGTGGTGTTTCCTGTGCCCTGGATCGTAGAAAGGAAACGGAGGCCTCTTCAAGGGGGTGGCTGGTCCTGGCTGGGCAGGTGTGAAGGACTCCCTACACTCGGCCCAGACATTACAACGCACCCACAGCCCCTATCGCAGGCCTGGGATGGCAACACAGACAAAAACACCAACACCCCAGGGCAGGCAGGGTTTCTCTCCCGACAGAAACATGTAAACAGAGCAGGAGCTACAGTATTCTTTTCCCACAGGACTTTTCGGAGAGGAATCGACCAGGATGTCACTTAAGAGGTAGTATTTTTTTTTTCTTTTTCATGGAAATTTGAGTCAACAACATTATCACCTGATAAACATTTCAGAGAAAGAAAATAATGCTCACCCAAGGGCGAAAATGACCTGGTGACAGATCGGCCATGCTGGCAAGGCTGGCTCCAGGACTTGGCAGACCAGCCTCCACCAGAAACACAGCTTTTTTTCTTGGGCTTGGAGCAGGCTCTGGCCTGACTCACAGCTTCCCTGAGCCTGCAGCTGAGGCCTGAGTGGGCTGCGGCCCATTTAGGGCTACAGATCCTGAGGGGGCAGGCCAGACAGAGACTGGACGGGCAGAGCAGGGCCCCTGTGGCTCGTGTTCCAGGACAGCCAGAGTCTTCAGGCCTCGAGATAGCCTAGGCACGGCCAGAGCAAGCCCAGCTCACTCTGACTCAGTGTGCTCGTGGGCTCCTGCCTCTGAGGAAGCAGTCCAGGTCTGGCTCCCAAGCCCAGAAAAGAAGCTGTTTGTGGCAGCCAAGAGAGGGGTTTCTGGGGACCCTGTAATTAAATACACATCCCTGAGCTGTGGCCCTAGAAACCCTTGTCTCAAGGCTAACCAGTTTCCAGCATCTGGTGGAATGATTGCCGTTTCTCATCCTGAGACACAGATAAAACATCATTTCACAGACACTGGACATAGATGCTTCAAGCCGAGGAAAAAGGGAGGAATGATCAACTGCAAAGGCAGAGGGGGGTGCAGGGGGGCACTCATGGGTCAATTTGGGAAAAGAGTAGTGTTTTTTTTTGTTGTTTAGTTTTTTGTTTTTGAGGGTTTTTTGTTTTTTTTACTTAAAAAAAAAATCAATAAAGAAAATAAAAGAACTGGTCTGAAAGAGCGAATTTCTTAACGCAACCGCAAAATTTTAAAAAGCAACAAAGAAAACAGACAGACCAGGGGCCCAGAGCTAAAGACTTGGAACCACTGCTCAACTTCTTGCCCTGCTGGGAGGCCAGGGTCCTTTTGCTTTGGCCAACCTTGGACATGGCGGAGATGTTGCCCATGCTGGGCTTGTCTGTCTCCATCTGTCCCACTCCCCAGGAAATCAAGAACAAACAAACTAAAGTAAGAAATAGGTAGCAGAGCAAGGCAGCTAGCTCAGAGAGCCCCAGGTTTAAGGACCTGGTGACACAGTGGCCATGGCAGGTCCTCACTTCCCTAAGAAGGGGGTGGCAGGTGAGAGCAGGCTGGTGTGGAGTGGGTGGCTGTCTGCATGCCATGAAGCCCCTCGGTTCCCTCTCCCCCTTCTCTGGCTCCGAGAACAGGACAGGGAGTTTCCTGCTGCTGCTTTCTATCCCCACAGGCTCAGCCACCCCTCTCCTGGGCTGGGCATGGGGGCTGGGGCTGTCCTGCTGAGCCAGGTGGAGTGCTTTGAGACAGGTTCTGGGAAGTTTCTCTAGACTAAAGTCAAGACCACCAAACCTTGTGAAAGACTCCGACGCCTACAAAGGAGCCAGAGAACATGAGATGTAGACGAAGTTCCAAGATTCCAAATTTCGTCTTGGGTCAAGAAAGCAGTGAAAGGGAAAGGAAGGGGAAAGCCGTGTTTCAATGCAGTGCAAGGAGGTGGGATCTCCTTGACCACACAGCTTCCAGGGTCATATTTTTATGGTGGAAAAATTCTCACTTAAAATGAGTGCTGTTGGTGGCAGGGGATCAGAGAGAGGACAGAAGAGAGGGGAATTAAGAGACCATACACACAACTTTTTCTTCTTCCACTAGCAAAAAGGCTACCTGTTAACCAAAAATTATGGGAAGAAAGGCAAAAATACAAACACAACAAACCCCCTCCAACCTTTCTCTGTGTCCTTCAAACCCCATTTACAAATACATTTAGTGGCTGACCTAACGTCTCCACGCTGCTAGCTACACTCCTACCATCTCCTCATCATACCTGAGTTTGCAATGCAACACATTAATTTTACCCTGTTTCAAAAAGCCCACGTCACAAAAGGACTGGGTGCAGAAGACATTAAAGGCGGTCCACAGGTCAGGCTCTGGCTCAGAACACACGGCCACTTGGCTCAGAGATTCTGCAGGGCACTCGGCAATGAATGGGCTCTTTGTTCTGTGGAATCTGCTGCAAACATTTGTAAAAATGGATTTGTACAATGGCAACTTGCAGAACCTTTCCCCCACTCCACAAATTAACAACTTGCTCTGTTTAATGCTGCATTATTGGAGAGACGTGTTCTTCCCTCATCAGAGAGCAATTTCCTTTGATACCCAACCAACTGGTAAAGTTCTTAATTTTAAAGAAGAGCCATTTCAAAAAATAATAATAACTTGACAGATGGGGGTCTAAGCAAAGAAAGAAGCTGCACACAGCAGCCATCTTGGAGAAGGGAGTGTCGGATATGTGTCTCCTCCCTACGTTGACAAAAGCAGCTCAGAGTCTGACCTGTAGCCAAAGAATGTGATCTAGTTGGTTAAATAAAACATGGGGAAACAAAAATATTGTGAACTGAGAAATAAACAGATACACACACACACACATCTTCCCATTGACATGTGAAAACATTCTGATCAGAGCTTTTCCTGAGGAACACATCTTTCTTTCTTTCTCAGAGCAGTCAGGAGAAGGGCTTTGAGGAGTAATGCTCTGAGTTTTAGATCCATCAAAGGACAAAGTCATCCCTCTGCTGGGTACCCGTAACATTTCACTGGAAAGAAAAATTACAATCCGACATAGACTGCTCACGATGAGGTGGCCCACCGGGCAAGTTCGCGAGGCTGAGCTGGGAAGAGAGCAAATGGCCTTTGACTACACAGGCAAAAGGAGGTGCAGGAGGCCCTGCAAGCCCACCCAGCGATGCACCCCTCTCGGTAGTTAGTCTGCTGCATCGGCTGTGCGAGGTCCCTGGGTGGAGGCAGGGACAATTGCTGTGGGAAGGCAGAGAAGAGAAAAGCACCTGAAAGAGTTCCAACAGATATGGTGTGGCTGCTGGCCAAAGCCAAGAGGGGAAGGAACACTTCCTGGGACTAGGTGGGGCAGGTAGTGAAAGAACAAGGGGCCCAGGCCATCATCTGGAGGGGACAGCCAGGCCCTTAGGAACATGAGGTAGTTTAAAGCCCCCCTTCCCCTCCAGGCCTTGGTCAGCTGGGCCACTCTGGGCCTTGGGCTTTCTGTTGAGGAATCCTGGTCTCATTCTGGAGAGACGAGAAGAACTTGGAGTGGAATGTAAGGGCAAAAATTCTGGTGGGTGAATGGCCCTCCACTGTTTAAAAAAGAGACTGCAGGTTTTGGATTCAGTCCTGGGGCGGGAAAGGATGGGATGGGGGGAGAAACAGAGGACTCCAAAGGAGGAGTGTTTAGACTTTTAGCAGTGTGGACTTTGTTCCACTACCCCTTGAAGAAAGCAAGGTGACAGGAAAATGGACCAGTAGTGGGCACCAGGATTCAGAGCATGACATTCTGCTTAGCTGTTTTTTCCAGAGGGCCAATAGGAAGTCGAATGTGTAAGGGAGAGGCAAGGAGTCGAAGAAGGTAGGCCTTGGTAGATCCAGGTAAGGAAGCTAGGTAGCTGGGAGTCCCAGCAAAGCTGGCAGGCAAGTCCAAAGGATGACGTGATTGCCAGGACTTGGCTTGGGTGAAGTCAGCAGTGGCAGTGGTGGGTCAGATGGTGGAGAGGGGCCCACAGCATGGTGTGAGAGCAGAAACCCTTTGCCCTGAGGCCTTGGGTGGAGGGCGGACACCTAACTTAAGGTTTGGTTGCTGTGCCCCACTTTCAATTTTCATGCTTTCCAAAGGAAAGAGATATTCTACATCCTCCTCTCCTGCCTCGGTCCCCCACTTTGCTCAGAGAACCTCCTGGCACCACTTTGCCCTTTTATGGTGTGTGCTTTCACCTGGCAATTCTGTGGCTAGAAAAAGGCAGTTTGCTCTCTGACAGACAAATGCACGAGTCTGCTGAGAACATGTGGAAAAGGGAGGCATGGTCACACCCCTCCCTTTCCACTGAGGTAGTCGTCTTTGTCAACATTATGGAAATAGTCATCTCAGCCCATCCCACCCTCCCGCAAAATACAAAAGAACTATCTCTAAACAATGACAACACTGTTACATTAAACATCTTCACATTCTGTAAACTGCAAGGAAATGCATCGGCTGCATTCACACAAAAGCATGTGCATCATGTTGAAGGCCATACATTCAACTCTGTCGTGAAATAAATATATAGAAAAATGAGCTTAAAAAAACAGACAAACAAACAAACACTCTTCTTGCTATGGAGGCAACGGGAACGCTGCTGCCCCCATAGCCTCCACCTTGGTCTCTGGCTCTTTCTTCTGGAGCCTGTCCCGCCCACCCAAGGCTTTGTGGCTGGCCTGAGGAGGGGCGCTGGGAACAGCTCACTCCTTGCTCACACTTGTCTTGCAGGAATGCAGCACCACCTTAAAGAGGAGGGGCAGCTGCTCCAAGGGCACATTCACCATTTTTCCTGGGGACAAAGTGGGAAAACAAGAGTTAGCAGTGGCTGCTAGTGGAAGAGCATGTCCCTCTAGTTGGGCTGAAGAGCAGAGGTGGCCTTTTTGAGTGCCTGGGGCAAGGAAAGTACAAGGAGTATCACAAAGACACACACTGGCTAACGTCCTGATACCCAGGCCCACTGGGTGAAAAGTTATAATCATTGTTATTATCCAGGGAATACTTACTCTGTGCCGGGTGTTTAAATGCATCATTTCACTTAATTCTCATGCTATTTCTGTGCGACAGATACTACTTTTTACCCCTATTTTACAGATGAGGAATCTGAAACTGAGAGGGATTCCTAGATGTCCTCTTAAAGCCAAAATACCATGAGAAACTTACATCCTGTTTTCTCTTTTTTCCTGATGGATGCTCAATCATTCTATAAAAATTGCTCTTCAGAGTAGTATAATGGGTTAGTAAAAGTACTGAGAAATCCAGGGTTAAAAAGGACCTACAGGTTTCTTTACTGGAGGCCTTCTCAGAGCACTCGGTGTGCTAGTGTACAAGGTGTACCAGTTAATAATGCGGATTCTGTAATCAAAGAAAACACGATAATTTCAAGAGAAACATCAAAAGTGCTTTATTCAAAGTAATGTCCATCGCTAGCTACACATTTCCTCTATCTTTCAGGTAATCTGTGGATACCGTCCCAATAGAACTTTTCTTGTTTTGAGGCAAACCATTCAGAGAACCAATTTTCCACTTCTTCGTACGTTTTGAAGTGCTGCTCAGAAAGAGCGTGGGCCATCGATCAGAACAAGTGGTAATCTGAAGGAGCAAGGTCTGGTGAATACGGCGGGTGGGTTAATACTTCCCAGGCAAGATCTTTTAACGTGTCTTTAACTGGTTTTGAAGTGTGTGATGGTGCTTATCATGAAGCAAAATTACTTTGCCGTGTCTTCTGGTCCATTCTGGTCGTTTCACGATCAAAGCGTGGTTCAAATTGATTATTTGTTGTCGATATCGATCAGTATTAACTGTTTCACCTAGTTTTAGAAGCTCATAATACACCACACCTTCCTGATCCCACCAAACGCAGAGCATTGTCTTCTTTCCGAAGCGATTTGGCCTTGCAGTCGATGTTGATGGTTGACCTGGATCAACCCATGATTTTGTGCGTTTGGGATTCTCAAAATAAATCCACTTTTCATTGCCAGTCACGATTCGATGCAAAAAAGACTTTCTTTCGTGCCGTTGAAGCAACATTTTACTGATGACTTTGCGGTTTTCCATTTGTCTTTCGTTCAGTTGATGTGACACCCATTTTCCTTCCTTTAAAATCTTTCCCATCGCTTGTAAATGATTGAAAATTGTTTGCTGAGCAACATTTAATCTTTCTGCAAGTTATTTTGAGTTTGACACCCATCTTCATCCAATAATGCTTGTAATTGTTGGTCTTCAAACTTTTTGGTTGACCTGGATATTCTTTGTCTTTCACATCGAAATCATCACTTTTAAAGCATTTAAACCAGCATTCACAAGTATCTTGAGATGGAGCATGTTCACCACAAGCTTCCCGAAGTATATGATCACTTTCAGCAGCACTTTTCTTCAAAATAAAGTAATGAATTAAAACTTCCCGCAAATGCTTTTTGGCACAAAATTCGACATTTTTAAGTGTAAAAATATCTATGATGTTCACACCTTCAGCAAATTTGACATATGAAGTTTTGAAGCTTGCTGTCAATACAACAAAATAGCATACATATCAAATCACATATAAACGTATGTGTAACTCCATCTTTTGAAAAAAATCCGCATTATTAACCGGTACACCTGGTAGACAATAAATATTGGGCTGTGATTCTCCTTGACGCACCAAGAGTTACCTGTGGAGTTAAAAAATACTGATGCCCAGGCCCCCTCACACCAATTGAATCAGGCTCTCTGGAGATGTAACCCACGCTCGGGTATGTTCTAAAAGCTACCCAGTGAGCCCAAATGCTGCCAGGGCTGAGAAGCCCGCTCTGTTTATTTAAGAGAGTGCCTGATGAATATCTCATCTGGTAGAATATCACTTTGAAAATGCTGAGACATAAATATCAAAACATCCTTAAAATTCTAACAGCTGAGCTCCAGTTCACATCTGTAGATTACTCTGGGCCCAAAAAGTAGAATAAAAATTCCTTTGTCAAACTGAAAAATTTTCCCTTCAAACTTGTAGTGCTGAACGTGACATGAGCAATCTCTGTCTAGAGCTCCACTTCTGAGCACCCGGGTCAGTGCTGGTGACTACAAACAACTATCTCTACCAATGAAGTAAGCAGCAATGACAACCAAAACCAGGCCTTTCCATCTCAGGCCTATTTAAATATCCAACTCTGCAGGGGTCAAGACCACAGAACAACAACAAACATTCCTTTACAAACACAGGATTTGAGGATTATTTTTAAAATATTGCTTTAAATGAATGATCCCCTAAAAACCTAGAGGCAATTCTATGAAACAAAGTTAATGTTTAAAATTGAGATATAATTAATTCACATACCATAAAATCTACCCTTTCACAGTTTACAATCCAGGAACAGTTAATTTGAGAAACTCTGAGTCATAATACCACCAACCACCAGTCTTGCAGAGCTTGCTCTGAGGTTCAATGATAAAGGCCACAAAGTACCCTGCACAGCATAGGCGCTGAGGAAATGCTAGATCCTCCTCCCCACAAAGAAAACTCGCACTTCTCGTTACAGCGTGGACTGAAACCGAGGCCAAGGGTAGGACTGCTTTTACGCAGTTGGTCTTGGGCCTGGAATGAGGATCTGAAAACACTGCTTGTCTCATCCCCTTCACACAAGCTAAGAGAAGCAAGGAGGGGTGGAAAGCCAGCACCCAGAATGTTACCTGCAATATACCGAATCTCAGGTAAGCACATCATGAGGTCAGGAAAGCGGTTCGGCTGATGTGTATATTTATATTCAGTGAAATCCTGGCAAATGTACCAGTATCGCTTGTTCAACTGTTCCAGCTGCGAGGCACTGGTCAGACCCCTGATATCTGGGAAGAAAACCACACAGGATATGAGAGAGTTTTCTAATGTGGAGGAAATACCAACTCCTTGAATAGATGCATATTTCAATGAGAAGTTATTAAACACTGCCACACAGAGGATCTGTTCTCTTTATGACATGGAGGAACCAAGTTCTAAATAAGGGAAGAGAATCAGATAAAGAAGAAAAAAAAATATACAGGACAACCACTAGACTGAGCCCCTGAGAACTAAGCGGTATCTTTCTCAACTTCATACCTGGTTTCCCAGTACAGGGCTTGACACAAACAGGCACCAGTAGATGCTGAACCACTCACTATCTGACAATCTACCTTTCCTAATTTATCCTTCACCGTATCTTTAAATTTGCCCTTTGCTGGAGCCAATCAGGAACTGTGCGGACACCTACACATTCATGCTTGTACAGATACTCACATGCTCTCCTGTGTTTCTGCTCATACTACTCTAGAAAAGAGTTCTCTCTCATTTCTTTTCATACACACCTAACCCCTTTTTTATATAGAGAGTATGGATACTCTACATATTAATCTTTCCCAGCCTTTGAAGCCCAACTTAAGACTTCTCCTCCAGGTAGTTGCTACTTATCTCCCCCGATCTGAGGCTCCAGTAATGTGTCACGTGCCATCAGAGTATATTTCTTGAGGCCAGAAACCTGGAATCTACTTTATTTTTCAATGTTTTTAATGGTCACCACAGGGCCTGGCCTATGGGAGACACACAGATCAATGTATGAATGGTGCAGAAGCAGGAGGAGGTGTGTGGGGGGGAGGGGAAGGGGGGAAGAGTAAGCAACGAGGAGGGCCGAGAGTCTCTGGACAGGGCAACTGACTACAGAACAGAGCACTTCAATGTCACAGGCAGCAAAAGAGCCCAGCTCCACTCAGAGCAGAGCACTCACACGCCGCTTTGGAAAAAAGAGAACACAAATTCTCCTTTGTACTCTGGTTACCAGCAGCTACCAAGCCACACTTCGCAGGGAATACTCCACGTTAATCACATCCAGCACACTTCTAGTTAAAAGCCATGCTTGCTATGCGGGTGTGAGCTTTGGTGAACCCCACTCTGCCCTGAAGGGGACTCAGACGCACGGCCAGCCTGTCGCAGAGGCCTTATCTCCAATAGGTTCATCAGTCACTCTGCTCTTCTTCAGTCACTGGCGAACTTGGTACATATTTTAAATGACGCATGTACTGTCCTTGGTGTCTGCATTGAATGCATTGAAATTGACTAAACAAAGCGAATCCTCTTCCTTCCGCTATGAGTTATAGAGACTGTGGCATTTAGGTTTGAAGAAAAAAACCAAAGCACGCCCTGCACTACAGAGGGGCACAATGATGATAGGCCCTCTAAGACTGGTACCCACATGGGGTGTCACATTCTGTGTGACAGTGCTGAGGGTAAAGGGGGGCATGAAACAGGGAAAATGTTCACTGGCAAAAAAAAAAAAAAAAAAAAAAGGCCCCTTCTTCCCACCCAAGCCACTCACCTTGATTTAAGAAGTTAATTGCTTTCATGCAAGCATACTCCTCATTGCTGACCTTTAGCTGATGGAACTTGTGATACAGGTAGATGAGCCGCTCGATCACCTCCATCCCTTCATCACTGAATCTGGGGAACAGATACAGGTGTGAACAGTGGGCTCCGATGCCAGCAGAGGTCAGGCCAGGGAAGGCAGGTTTCTGACAACTCTATAAGGCATCTGACATAGGAAAGAGGCTGAGCTCGGGAGAAATGGAATCCAGAACTATTAGTGACGGACGGGGGGTCCCTGGTTTGTCTAGAGGCCATGCAAGGCAGCTCATACAAGCTGTTATTCCTAAAGTCAGGTAGGGTTGATCAAATCTAAATCCAGTTCCATCATGTAAAAGCTATGAGACCTTGACCTGGCCGGGTGACTCAGTTACTTGGAGCGTCATCCTGTACACCAAGCATGTCAAACTCAAAAGGCTAACACAGCCAAATAAACAAGGTTTAAATTTATGTGGGCCACAAAAAAACAAAAGCTTCAATTTTCATAGAAACGTAGGTTTATTTCTATAGAGACATGCTGAATACAAAGGGCTGAAATAAATGAGTAATTGTTAATATAAAATAATAGAACATTTTAATAAAAATTAATATTTTTTTCTTGAACATTAACTTACCAGACACTAAATAACTGCACAAATTAATAAGCATAACACAAATAAACCTATTTTTCTTGTTCTCCGAAAGTGAAATACTTCCTGTTGCGCATGCCAAACAAGTCAGTGCAAGACTAATGGTGTGGCGATTGGCTGCTAAAATATTCGCTGCTAGTATTAGTGGAGAGGAATGGTGTGCCTGCACATAAGGCACGTAAGAGAATGAATGCAACACAATTATAGTAATCAGTCATTAGCGAATGTTGTAGCTCATTATTAATAATTATGTATAACAGGATACTACAAAAAATAAGTTATGAAATTTTTATTAAAACGTTTCTTACATACCATTATATTGGCTGGGCCACAAAAATATTTGTTGTGGGCCGCAAGCGGTCAGCAGGCTGCGAGTTTGACATGCTTGCTGTACACCAAAAGGTTGTGAATTCAGTTCCTAGTCAGGGCACATACCTAGGTTTGATCCTTTGTTGGGGCATGTATGGCAAACAACCAATCAGTGTTTCTCTCTCACATCGGTACTTCTCTCTCTCCCTTCCTCTCTCTAAAATCAATAAAAGCATATCCTCGGGTGAGGATTTTTTAAAAAAGCTGACCCTTGGAAAGTAATGTGACCCCTCTAAACTTTGAGGTCCTCCTCTGTACAATAGTGCCTGCCTGCTCGGGTAACAAGGGACAGAGGAGTTTGGGATGTAAGTGTGGAGAAATATGACATCATTAACACACGGCTACTGTTGAGATGCAGCTTCAGCTTCAGTGGCAGCTGCCTTGTGATTCTATGCGAGCCTCAGCCACATGCACAGAAAGCTGCTGATTGTATTAACGTAGGTTCACTGATGCCAGCAGGGCTGAGGTTATGCACAGTGACATATTTTATTGGCAAACTTGACTTCAGCTAGGGAGGAAGGGAAGCATTAACTGAGTCTCCGTGCCAGGCCAGTCTCTGTGCTAGCACTTTGTGTGCATTATCTCATTTAACTTTCTCAGGCCTACAGGTGAGATGAGATTGTCATCACCCCTGTACAGATAAGAAACTGAAGTTCAAAGAATAGAGGGGACTGGTCCACAGCATGCAGCTAGGTGGTGGCAGAACTAGAACTTGGAACCAGGGCCAATTTCCCAAGGCCTTGGTTTTTCAGGTATCTAAGGTGACATCCTCTAGCAGAGAACTCCTTTCTTTAGATTAAGTGTAAGCTCCCTGAGGAAAGACCAAGTTTTAGGCAAAGAGGAGCCCGGATAGGGGACTAATACCCTGGTCATAGAGGGGAATCCTATCTAATAAATTAAAAAAAAAGTAATATGCAAATTGACCGTCACTCCAACACAAGATGGCCACCCCCATGTGGTCAAAGATCCTGCCCCCATGTGGACACAAGATGGCTGCCACAAGATGGCCGGCAGGGGAGGGCAGTTGGGAGAGACCAGGCCTACATGGGAGGGCAGTTGGGGGCGACCAGGCCTGCAGGGGAGGGCAGTTAGGGGTGACCGGGCCAGCAGAGGAGGGCAGTTGGGGGGGACCCAGGCTTGCAGGGGAGGTCAGTTGGGGGGACCCAGGCCTGGAGGGGAGGGCAGTTGGGGAGGACCAGGCCTGCAGGGGAGAACAGTTAGGGGTGACCAGGCCAGCAGGGGAGGGCAGTTAGGGGCAACCAGACTGGCAAGGGAGGGCAGTTAGGGGTTATTGGGCCAGCAGGGGAAGGCAGTTAGGAGCAATTGGGCCAGCAGGGGAGTAGTTATGCATCAATCAGGCTGGCAGGGGAGTGGTTAGGGGGTGATCAGGCTGGCAGGCAGAAGCGGTTAGGTGTAATCAGGCAGGCAGGCAGGTGAGTGGTTGGGAGCCAGCAGTCCTGGATTGTGAGAGGGATGTCCGACTGCCCATTTAGGCCCGATCCAGGTGGGATCGGGCCTAAATGGGCAGTTGGACATCCCTCAAGGGGTCCCAGATTGGAGAGGGTGCAGGCTGGGCTGAGGGACACACACACACACACACACCCCCTGTACGAATTTCGTGCACTGGGCCTCTAGTCTATATATATATAAAAGCCTAAGCAACCTTTACGACTGGTCGACCGAACGACTGGTCACTATGATGCGCACTGACCACCAGGGAGCAGACGCTCAATGCAAGAGCTGCCCCCTGGTGGTCAATGCACTCCCACAGCCAACCTCCCACCGTCCCTCCCCCCACCTCACCCCCCCGCCGGCCGGCCGGCCCCGATTGAGACTGGGCGAGACAGCTCCCATCAGCCCCGATCACTGGCCAGGCTGAGGGACCCCGCCCGTGCATGAATTCGTGCACTGAGCCTCTAGTGTTTGATAACAGAGATAGAAATATCACCAAACCAAGGAGGTGAAGGCTTAATGGGGAAGCCAGCATTTATAAAAGCTGGGGTCAGGCCAGCCTCCACCCTTCCAGGGGTGGGCTGGACTGTGGGCCAAGGAGCATTCCAAACAGGTCTTAGATGCATCTCAGCCACAGAGATACTCGGCCTAAGGCTGCTGCCTGGTAATTGTGTTCAGATCTGGTACTGAACATAACCATACAGCCCCATGCCAGGCAAGAAGGTCCTAACTGGGAAGGGTCCAGGACACCTGGGGATGTACTACTGCTTTCTGCATTGACTTTGTAGGCTTTGCAAGGGATTGGCTTCTGGGGCAAGCTGGCCATTTCTCTTCCCTGGGAAAAGCCTGGCTCTGGTCAGGTCCAGCAGCACCTGCACTTCTCAAGCACCAGGGGGAGTCGCAGCAGCAGCTCCTTCCAATCGGATCTCTGACCCTCGGCCTCAAGGTTAGGCTCCCAGTCAGTCTGCTGATCTGAAGTTCAATGGCTGATTCCATTTCTCTCTGACCCAATGGCTTTTATGACTTTATGATATTTTCCCAGACTGACTGATAAGGCAAATTTACTAGCTGTACCGCTTAATAATGCGGATTTTTTTTCAATACTAGTATATTGAATAACCACTATAAATAAGCTTATCTACCACTGTACCATTTGTTGATTGTTTGCTATTTGCCAGGCACTTTGTTAAATAGTCTACATATGTTATTCCACTGTACATTCCCAATAAATCCCCAAAATGGATGCTATAATCCTCCTTGTTCACAGTGGAAACAAAGGATCAGAGATTACTGCATTCTTACATTTTGCCCTCCTGATAACCTGTGAGATAAGTAATATCACCTCAAGTTTAGGGTGAGGAAGCAGAAGAGGTACCTTCCCAAGGTTACATAGTAATTAAATAAGTGGTGGTAGGCCAAGGTTTAAACCCAAGTTTTCTAATTCCAAACCTGCCATTTTCTCAGCACTACACCGTCTACTCTCTGACTGCCTTGCTCTTAACTGGTAACTACAAAAGGCTACCACAGGGGACCAGAGGGCCTCTGTATTCCCACAGGAACTCAGGCAGGGCCCCACTCAGAACTGCCTTGCAGGGCTTCCGTGATGCACTGTGCCCAGGAGTGAGGATCCCTCCTCATCACAGTACTTGGTTGGCTACTTCTGTTCTGGGGAGGAAAAGGTCTTTAGTGCAAACTCCCGCTAGTATCTGCTTGGAGGGGTGAGGCAGGGATGGCATGGGGTAGGATACAAAAAAGGGGGGGTGTAGGCTGAGCACCAGTATCAGCATCTGTCTGGTGGCCGAGCAGTGTAGCAAGCAAAGATAACACACTCACCCTCAATCAGCAACCTCTTGCCCCAAGAGCTCACTCTGGCACTACAGCACCTGCAGGTGTGTGGCTACCAGCCAGACCCCTAGCCAGGAGCGCCAATCTGGTTCCTGGCCGAGTCTTGAACTAAGAGACACAAAAGAGCTCCTGAGTGTCTGGCCTGAGCATATGCCCCAGCTCTGCCCTTTCTCTTGGGGAAAACACATCTCTCTTTTCCAAATTTCTTAGGACCGGCTACCACCATGGACCCGCAGCAGTGGTGGGGAATGGCAGCCAGCCCAGCAGCCCCCACTCACTATCCACAGCCCGACTGCAAAGCTTTCCTCCACACCCGCATCCCACCCCTTGATAAACAAATTGTTCTCTGTTTCATGGGCCGGCTTTCTCCTGCAGCCGTGCCTCCTCCACATCTGCCCACTCCACAGTTCTATCGCCCCTGTATTCCCTGTCTACAAATTATCAGCATTCAAAGCCAGAAAGTTGGACAAAAACACCCATTCTTCTTCTGGGTTCCCATTACACAAGCATGCTAGGACAAGGAAAACATTCCTGTCAGGATCCCCCAAACCACTGGACCATTCAGTCAGCAATTGAAGCTGACACTATGTAAGTTATGTCCCATTACGGGGCGGAGAGGCCAGCTGTCTCTTTTTCATTCATCTAAATGCACCTAACTCCCGGGAGCAGTCACCAGCCACAACCTTAAAGGAACTGCCTCTGAGCACCCACACAGACTAAAAGTAAGACTGTAGCTCCAGGACACACCCCAGAAAGTCACACTTTAGAGACCGTTAGTGAATTTAGTATAGGGTAATGGCAAAGAGCCTGGGCTTTGGAGCACAACCAATTTAGGCAATAATCTCAACTCCAGCTCTCTCTAGCTTCCTAGCCTTGAGTTTTCACCTCTCTGAACCTCATGCTCCTCACCTGAAGAACTGGAATAATATTGGTGCAGCCTCTTAGGGTGGTGTGAGGACTAAAATATGTTTGTAAAGCACTTAAGGTAGAATTTGGCACAATCAACAGCCTATAATTCTTAACTATTACCATTATTAATAGCATCAGCATCAGCGCTCCCATGATCACAGCAAAAAGAAAAGTGTGTGTTTCCTGAATCTTATAGCCAGGGTCTGAGCAGGGAATCTGGGAGGGGCCGCTAGTGCTCATGAGATACAGTGCCCATTAAGGCCCATCTCGTGCAAGACATCTTCTCGTGAGAGTGAAGGAGTCTTGATTAGGGCCAGGAGCAGTCACTGGCTGGTGCTACAATCTGCTTTAAATCAAATTCACCCAGGCTCACTGTCTGATAACAGCCTGATTAAGGAAAATGGGCACCATAAATTTGATTCAATATTTGAGAAGAGAAAAGGAGGTGGTCATGCATCATCTGGGAAAAGCCTTTTCATGACAGCAGGAACTCACTTGCACTCAAGTTGTGCAAGAGTAAAGGCATTTTGGGGGAGTGGGATAGCGCAGAAGCTGGCAAGGTAGGAAAGAGCTATGGCCAATTATAAATGCCACACTCTGGGTTTCTAGCAGAGAGGGGACTGCTTTACAGTGATGAACTTGATTCCAGAGGTTCTCATGGGTCCATTTCCTCTGACCACTTGGGCAGTTCCACATGCATCTCAGATTCAACAGATCCCAAATCAAATTCAGAGTGGCTCATCTCTCAGCCTGTTCTCCTCAGGCGCCATCATCTTGGCTAAGAGACTGGCAGCATCCCCAACTTTTCCTCTCACTGAAGTCCCACTGACTTTACCTCTTTGCCATTTCCTGACTCTGTGCTGCCCTCTATTCCCATAGTCCCTGCTGCCTTGTCCAGGCCTTGCTTTCTTTTACCTGCGCTAAGAAACAGCCTCCCACCCAGCCAGTCCTAGAGCCTTGTCCATACCAATCCATCCTGAGCTTTATAGCCATAGAGCTTCCTAAAATGCAACCTGACCATGTAATTACTCCACTTAAAAGTATCCTATGTCTGTCTGTCTGTCTGTCTCTGTCTGTCTGTCTCTCTCTCTTTCTCCCCCACATTTTTTGAGAGGAGGCAACCAAAATTTTTGGTGGCCTTAAAAAAAAAAAAAGAAGTATCCTATGACTTAATACTAACCATTTACACAATAAAATCCAAATTCTTTAGATTGGCATTTGAGCATCTTAATGACCTGTCTTTTCTGTACCTTTCTTTCTAGTCATTTCTTCCCTCATTCCTCTATGTCTCAAATACATTCTCTCTATATACCCTAATCCACAGGACTGCTTTTGGTTCCCTGCACAAAGCAACTATCCAGGATCTCAACTTATAGGACTTTGCTTTACTCTCCTATTCTCTATAATGTACCAAGAAAAAAATCACACTTAAAGATGCAGCTCAAATGTCTTTTCTTCTGGGAGCAGTCTTTGATAAAACAAGTAGAGGAACTTACTCCCTATAGATTCCTATCTTTGCTTCCAGCCTAAGTCTTGGCTTGTCTTTTTGCCACATGATTGAGTGTGCCAGAGGGGGATGCATCCCAGTCCTGTGTAGCAAAGTGTGGGGACTGTAACCCTCTCCAGCTTTCATTGATGAGGATATCTTTTCTTCCCTCTTTCTTGGTTTTCTGGAATCCTAGTCTATGCTTGTACACTATCTTCACTTGCCCCTCAAACTCCACCAATATCACCTGAGATTGTAGACGGTATCTGCTCTGTGTCTCCCAACCCTCTACACCAAGAATAGGGGCTCTCATCTCAGAGTCCGAAACCACATCTGCACCATCTGTAATTCCCACACTCCTCCCCCAACACAGAGTAGGTACTCAGTAAATGGGCATGGAATCAGAACTAACATGTTGCAGTTTAACTCGAATTTTTCCATTGAAGGCTTCCATAATTGAGTAAGAATCCTAACAACAAATCTATTTCTTATCTTCGAACCCACTTGAGAGCTCAGCAGCAACATGTATTCGAGTCAGCATTGTTCAAAAGAACTTTCCATGGTGACAGAAATATTCTGTATCTGCACTGTCCAAAATAGTAGTCACTGGCGACATGTGGCTATTGAGCATTTGAAATTGTGACTAGTGCAAAAAAGGAATTGACTTTTTAATTTTAATTAAGTTTAAAAAGCCACCTGAGATTAGCAGCTACTACTAGTGGACAATGTAGCTCTAGATTCTCCTTGGTAAGGAGCCTTCCTAGGAAATAAACATTTCCTCATAACGCAGGTGTCACTGGCCCCTGCCTTACTCTTGGGGTACAAGGAATTGGATGCAGTGGAATGGAGTGCCTTATGAAGCTCAAAGCCACAGAGAGTCCTGCATGACCCGTGATCGCTGCCTACCTGCAAAGGGCCTAGGAACACCCATCACTCTAGAGGAAGTAGAACCCACAGACTGACTTTGTAGGCAATCCCAGGATGCACTGGTGGATTCCAGACAAACAGGGGACAGGGCTTGCTTGGCCAGCTCTTCAAACCCTGATATATTAGAGCGGGCTAACTGCTATCCAAACACTCAGTCAGCCCCAAGTTACAGAGCAGGAGATAGGAATCTGTTGGAAACAATGAATTAGAGGCTCAAGACAAGGGGTTAGGTCATTTGCAAAATCAGATGTATCTTTTTACAGGACAAAGTGTCAGCTGGGTTCAAAACTATGCCATTTATAGATCATCCTGAAGCCAGTAGGCATCACTAAAAAGGAAATATTAGAAAACAGGGGAGATAGTCAACACTCCCTCCCTCTGCTGTGCACAGGGCTTGAGGGGGTTGGAGCTTTGCTTCCAGCCTAAGTCTCAGCTTGTCTTTTTGCCACATGATTGAGTGTGCCAGAGGGAGGTGTACCCCAGTCCTGTGTAGGAAAGTGTGGGGATTGGAATCCTACCCTCTCCAGCTTTCATTGATGAGGATATCTTTTCTTCCCTCTTTCTTGGTGCTCTGAAATCCTATGACCTCCATTATTTTAAACTAGAGGCCCGGTGCACAAAACTCATGCAATGGGGGGAGGAGGGGAAGAGTTGGGGGAGGAGGTCCCTCAGCCCAGCCTGTGCCCTCTCGCAGTCTGGGACCCCTCAGGGGATGTCCGCCTGCCGGCTTAGCCCAGACAGACATCCCTCTCGCAGTCTGGGGCTCTCACAGCCTGGGATCCCTTGCTCCTTACTGCCCGCCTGCAGCGGAGGCAGGAGAGGCTCCTGCCACCACTGCTGCGCTTGTCAGCCGTGAGCCCGGCTTCTGGCTGAGCGGTGCTCCCCATGTGGGAGTGCACTGACCACCAGGGGGCAGCTCCTGCGTTGAGCGTCTGCCCTCTGGTGGTCAGTGCACATCATAGCGACCAGTGGTTCCACCGTTCGGTCGATTTGCATATTAGGGTTTTATTATATAGGATTGTCCAATAAAGGTGAATTATTAACATATCTTTTTAAGCTTTATTTTACATATGGATAAACTAATAAGCCAGAAAGTTGTATCAACAGATCACTTGTCCTGATTTTGGGTGTCACCATGTGATCCAGGTCTCCAGAGTAAGTAAAAGACCTGCTTTACACCAGGAGGGTAGAAGGATCCTGGCTAGCTGGGATGAGACTTTATGCTAGAAAACATTGAGGAGGACCAACAGTATCCTAGTCCCATGCTCTTATCATCTCACTGCATTTCAAAGGCAGTAAAAGAACCTAAGCTTTTCACAGGCATAGGTTCAAATCCAGGCTCAGGATTCAAACCCAAAACCTTCAAGGGCAGGTCTCTCTGAACTTTAGTTTTCTCATCTACAAAACAGGCATAACCATACCTATTATGCTGGAGGCTGTGACAAACATGGAAGACAATCATATAAAGTACCAAGCCCAGTGCCTGGCACACAGTAGGTCTCACTCTCTGATTGTAAATCATATCTCAGAGTCTCTCACTTTATAAGCAAAGTTTAGATTTTTGTTTCTCCCAGATACATGATCTTACCTCAGTAATCCAGATGTGATAAAAACAACAACTTAGCACTCTGCTAAGCTTTGCTACACAATACCATTTATTCCTCAGAACTACCTTGTGGGGAGGTTGTTATTATCCCATTTGTTATTTGTTATGATTACCCTATTCTATAAATTCAGGACCTGAGGATCAGAGACTTGACCAAGGTCACAAAGCCAGTCAGTGGCAGAGTAGGGCTTTAATGCTCATCCTTTGGAGTGCCAGGCAAGCCTACTGCCTTGTAGGGATGACAATGGTTTGGTTGCTTGGGAACTGCTCCCCAGCAGCCCTCACCTGTGTAATTCTTCATCAGAGGGTGAATACTTGGCAGTGACATCAGCCAGCTCCCCAAAGATCTGCTTGCTGTAAACGGTGAGGGAGGACAGCAGAATTAATTCCTGCCATGTAGAGCTCAGGAGGCACGTGTAATCCTTGATTGAGAGCTCACAGAAGAAAGGCAGTTTCTTGATCCAGGCAATCTGCCTAAAGAGCAGCTCGTCAGCTAGGCGGCAAAGCAGGGCAAACAGCTCCGCCTGGGTCACAGCATATCTAAGACGAGAGACAGGGGAAAGTCACTTCCAGTGGCCAGAGGGTAAGGACGGGGGCACAGGGAGAAGAAACTCCTGGGCACAGAGGGCACAAAGGGGTTCTGGCAGTGGGCTCCTTGCCTATCACCATGGATCTCCAGCTCCATTCAATTCAGTCTGATAAAGGGACAGGACTGGGGCCAGCAGCAAACTCAGGGCCAGAGAGGCAGGCTTGTGAGAAAAGCCTGCTGAGGGGAATGGAGGCTTAGAAATGCGTGCAGTTATCAGGGATTATGACCTTTAATGTTGGCGTCTACTAATGCTTCATGTGTTAGAGAAAATTCCCAGTCACTCCTGCACTAGTTTTGGTAATGAGGGCTCCAGCTCCATTAGGGGAATCTGGTGCCCACCTAATACAGTGTCTGGCAGAAAAATGAGCCTGGGGCCAAATGGCTGAGAAAGACCAGAACAAATTCAGGAGCTTTTCCTGCTCTCACTGCACCCCCTGGTGGTGAGAGTTCAGGCACTAGAGTCAAGAGTTGCTAAGCCCTTCTAAGCTAAGGCAGGAGGGAAAGAGCAGGGCATTTCTCAGCTCTGGGCTGGAGAACAAGGGGGTTCCAGTGTACTTCTCTCAAGGCCCCTTAGCATGACTCTTCCCCATGTTCAGATTTATAAAGTTTTTGTGTGGCCTTCTTCTAAGGAGATTTGAATTTCCTCTTTGAAATTAGAGACTAGCTTAAGAAATCTCAGGATACCTTCTGGAGGGTTTCTAAGCTTGGAAATACTCAAACAGCATATGCTCCAGGTCAAAGGAGTAATGGGAACAGCAATGGGTAGCCTAAAGGCTGAACTATTATCTACTCAGGTAGAGCTGACAGAGGAGTGAAAGAGTATTTTCTTCCATCCACGCAGGCCTGCACAGAGCACATGGCACCAGGCTCCATGGGTATTTTGGCTAGGGATGCAGACAGGCTACCAGTTAGTGCCTTCAGTGTCTGGCTAAGGAGCCTAGACTTGATGTATGATTATACCCAGAATTATAGCTCATCTCTCGCTCAGAAGTGCTCAGACCCATTCCAGGGCCTGGCTTGTCTAGGCCTAAGCAGAAACAAAAGCCCTTTATTTCTAATTCCCCAGGGATTGATAAATGGCCCCAATTCTGTAAGATGCTTCATATTGTGAAGCCCAGGACAAAGCAGCTAGGGAGGAAGGTGGATGTAGGGTAGGGAGCATTTTGAAGCTGCAAGGGCTAAACAGGACAGGGCTCACTCACCCATCTTCGATCAACATGGGCGTGCCCAGTGGCTCCAGGTCCTCAGCTGACACCAGCTGGTGAATCAGACTGTATGACTGGGGATCCAGGCTGCGAGCTTGTGGGGGCAGAAGTGGCGAGTGGGCAGAATAGCTAAAAAGGTGCGGTATGTATTGATAGTGTGGAGGCACAGACATCCCCATGTACTGCTCCCTGAATGCCATGAATCCATTTAGTTCCACAGACCTACTGGAGAGAAAAGTCTCATGTTAGTCAGAACCTGGCAGGGTCTACTTCCTACTCAAAGGGAATGAGCCAGAAGGTGGCTCAGGTGTTCTTTGACCATGCAGCCTGTCTCCATCAAGCCGGGGACATAATTCATGGTTACATGCACCTCTCTTCTACTAAACAGGGACTCTGCGAGTGTGTGTCCATATAGGTTACCACTGGACACCCAGGATCTGGCAAAGTAGATACTGAGTAAATATTGGCTAAATGAATTCTTAATACAGGTGCCACAGTTAGAGATTCTTTAATGGATACCCACAGACTATGATGATAAAGGTGAGTATTTTGGTTTTTGCTGCTAAGAAAACTGAAGACGAGACAGGCTAATGCCTTGCCAGGCCACAAACCAAATCCAGCACTTAGCAAAGAAATCTGGCATGTGGCAACAACTCCTTAAACATTCAAAGGAAGGAAAAAACTAAGGAACAACTGAATGAATAAAGGTTATAATATGAAGAGAAAGGCAGATTCTTATCTTTCTTTTCCCTGTTTTTGGAGAAATATAGCCACCCTCAACCAATTTTTAAAAATCCTATGGTTTTACCTAGATGCACCTCCTATAACAGGATCAGCACACTATGGCCCATGGCCTGTTTTGGAAAATTAAGTCTTACTGGGACATAGCCACTCATTTACTGACATACTGACTCTGGCTGTTTTTGCACTATGATGGCACAGTTGAGCCCAGATCGTAGACCTGCGAAGCCTAAAATAGTTACTGCCTGGCTTTTATAGACAGTTTGTTGATCCCTTTTCTGTAAGAGAGATTCTGCGGAAAGAAAGCCTTCTCTGGTAGCTGATGGCTATATTTCACACCTAACAACTAACTTAAGGTACCAAAAGTCTCCAAATTGGTATTCCATGATAACAGCAAGTCTTACTAGGTTAAAAAGTTTTCCCTGCCTAACCGGTTTGGCTCAGTGGATAGAGCGTTGGCCTGCAGACTGAAAGGTCCCAGGTTTGATTCCGGTCAGGGGCATGTACCTTGGTTGCGGGCACATCCCCAGTAGGAGGTGTGCAGGAGGCAGCTGATCGATGTTTCTCTCTCATCGATGTTTCTAACTCGCTATCCCTCTCTCTTCCTCTCTGTAAAAAAAATCAATAAAATATATTTTAAAAAATAAATAAAATAAATAAAAAGTTTTCCCTGTTTCTTAAAATTTATAAAGTGAAAAGTTTTACTCTTGTGGAGGCAGAGAAATTATAACTTAATTTAATATTGTCCGTGTGGCTTGTTTTATTTCAGTGATAAAGTAAATGAGAGAAAATAGCTACATTTAAAATGTTATACTGTTAGGTAAAGAATGTATGCACCCAGGTTGCAGCTACAGCACTTTATCAGTCTGCAGAAGAGACCTGACATTTTCAAGGTCCTTAGCAAAAATGGGTTGTGAAATGATGAACCCTACCCCAAAAGACTGAGGGAGTAAGAATACAGTGGCTGAGACAGGCTGTCAGGAATACCCAGCACAGACGGTTCCTGGTGGGTCCACTCTCTGGGTGATCTCTAGATGATGCTGGGATGAAGCTCACCTGGAGGACATAGTAGAGCCCGGTGAAGGCTGGTTGCTCTCTGAAGCCCTGTTCCCAGGGGAACTGTGGTCGCTGTCACCATGGTTGCTCCAGTGATTGGCCTCTTCCTCAAATTCCTGCCCAGACATGATCCTTTCGATCTCTTCCTCTGATATCTTTGACAAGGAATTGATACATGTTAGATTGGGTGTTCAGGATTCCTTCTGTTCCTTCAAGACTGAGAACTTATTTCAACTTCATGGGGATTCCCAAACCTTCTAAAGAGAAACCCAGATACCTTTCCCGCTACCCCCATACTCCAGGCTCATCACTAATTTAGGATGGCATGGTTGCTTGCTTCCCAGCACCATGGTTCCCCATAGCCTTCCTCTTGCTTATTTACCTCTCTCAAGCCATAAAGCCTCTAGGTTCTTCATCACTCCTCTTTGTCCTCGAGTCTATTCTTTCCTACCTCTGAATTGCCCCTCTTCAATAATAAAGTATCATTTGCCCTTCAGGACCCAACTTAAATGTCACTTTCTTTGTGAACACTTCTATCACTACACCCAGACAAAATTTTAGGTCCTTTTTCTGTCCACTCGTAATTCCATGCATTCTGAGAGAGGGTTCGAACAGCATAATGGTTAAGAGTATGAATTCTAGAGTGAGACCACCGTTGTTCTAATCCAGTTTCTATTTCGGCCACTTTCTAGTTGTACAATCTTGGGCAAGTCATTTAATTATTTTAACCTAAAATCCTCCATATATATGGTGGAGAGAATAATAGTATCAATCTCATAGGTTTGATGTGAAGATTAAATTAGTTAATACATGATCACATGTTTAGAAAAGGGCCTAGCCCATAGCAATAATTATGAAAGGCTGACAATGATATCTTAATCATTAGTGTTATTTTTATAGCATTTATGGTAATGAGGCATAAAAATATCCTCTACAAGACCCAAGACTATGACAGGATTTTAAAAAACAAACTAGCCCTGACTGGTTTGGCTCAGTGGATAGAGCATCGGTCTGTGGACTAAAGGGTCCCAGGTTTGATTCTGGTTAAGGGCATGTACCTTGGTTGCGGGCACATCCCCAGTAGGGGGTGTTCAGGAGGCAGCTGATCGATGTTTCTCTCTCATCGATGTTTCTAACTCTCTATTCCTCTCCCTTCCTCTCTGTAAAAAATCAATAAAATATATTTTAAAAAAATAACTAAGTACTCAATAAATGCATGATGGATAACTGAACAAGTGCTCACTTATTAAATATTGACCACAAACCTTCACATGGATTTTCTTAGTAAGAAAGCTGAGATAAATGAATTGATTTGCCCAAGATCACTGGCATGCCCATGTTTGGGCAGGAGTTTGAGGAAGAGGCCAAAATATCCACGTATTCAGTCCAGTGCTCTAGCTGCTACACCATATAGGGAGTAAATAAACACTTCTATAGAGTGTCTACCCCAACTGGCTAACCTCAGCATGCAGAAGGAGAGTGAGTGCTGAGAAGGAAGGGCCAGATGAATTTTTACTTCGTGTTCTTATGAAAAGAATGGGAGGACACTGTCTCCTAAGTCTGTCTAACTCATACCCACATAATTCCTTGCTCCAGGAGCCTGTAAGGAAACTTTGAGCTGTTCTGATCATAACTACAGGTGGCATTTAGAAGTGAAAGCCAGCTAGCACACAGGAATTGGAGGGAAAACAAGAAACATTTAACTGGTGTACAAGTTGAGTGATTGGTCTCAAATGGCTTGGATTGCATATTGAATTGGAGGGGTTGTCTTTCTTTACTCAGTCACATGTTCCACACACACAAAAAACCCCAAAACCTTTTCTCTTAAGGTCCTTAGAACACTGAAATCACTGTTAGCATTTTTTAAGACATGTGAAGACAGATGGTGCCATCAAATGACAGATATCTACTGAGGCCCTGACCGAAGCAGTCTCAGTGATGGTGGTGAGAGCAAGAACAGAGTGTGGTGGGCATGGAATAACTTGAGCTGGGTAAAAAGGGCCAGTCCTGGTAACATGAGCTTATTCCAGCTGGGAGTCAAAGTCAGCCTGCACCCAACTCTTCCATGGGACACTGGGAAATCACTGATTCATTAAACAGGGGATGGAACATGTTGGGAGTGCTTGAAGCTGGGTTCAAATCTCATTTGCAATTTGACTTACTGCTGGGCAAGTCCCTTAAGTTCTCCAAGCATTAGCTTGCTCCTCTTTAGCAGATACTAGAGATAATACAACCTTCCTCATAGCTCAGGGTTCCCCCACAGAGTGCTGGGGCAAAGAAATATGCAGGTTTGAGTCAGATAGACTTGGGAGGTTAAACTAAGATAAGTTATAAAGTATGGGTACATAACAGGTGCTCAATAAATGGAAATTCTATTCCTTATTTTTAATTATGCTTAAACACAGTTAAGAACTTGGAAATCACAGCTCTCTCTTTCTAACACACCCTCGAAACAGTAAAAGAGTAAAAGGAAAATTATATGCCCAGTATCAAAAAGTCAAATGCAGTGACAGATGAAATAGGTTTCTCTAACATCAGTTCCTTTGATTCTAAATAGAGTTTGGAGGTGTAAGGAGAACCACACAGGGTACTCGCCCACAGTTAACCTCAAACACAATGGTGAAAAACTGAAAGCTTTTCCTCTAAGATCAGAATCAAGGCAAAAATGCCCACTCTTAATATTTCTATTCAACATAGTACTGGAAGTCCTAGCAGGACAACTAGGCAAGAAAAAGAAATAAGAGACATCTAAATAAAAAAGGAAGAAGTAAAATTATCTCTGTTTACAGATCTCTGTTTTGTAGAAAACCCTAAAGATTCCACCAAAAACCTGTTAGAACTAATAAAAGAATTCAGCAAAGTTGCAGGATACAAAATCAACATATAAAAATCAGTTGCACGTTTACACTAATAATGAATTGTCCAAAAGGAAATTAAGAAAATAACCTCACAAGAGTATCAAAAGAATAAACTACTTAGGAATAAACTTAACTAAGGAGGTGAAAAGCCTGCACACTGTTGAAAGAAATTAAATACTGCTGAAAGAAATTAAAAACATAAATAAATGGAAAGACATCCTGTGCTCATAGATTGAAAGGTTTACTAGATTCCATGCAATCCCTATCAAAATCCCAATGGTATTTTTTGCAGAAATAGAAAAAACAATCTTAAATTCTTATGGAAGTCCAAAGAACCCCAAACAACATAGCTACAGAGGACTTACAGTTCCTCATTTTAAAACATATTGCAAAGGTATAGTAATCAAAAGAGTATGATACTGGCATAAGGACAGACATCCTTATGGGAACAGAAAAGAGAGCCCCAAAATAAACCATGCATATACACTGAGTGGCCATATTATTATGATTGCTGAACGCATAATCATCTGGCCACGCAGTGTATATCCTATATAATAAAAGGCTAATTTGCAAATTGTCCCCTCGCCAGGAGTTAGGCCAGCAGGCAGGCCGGCCAACCGCCCATGTCCCCTCCCCCTGGCCAGACTGGCCGGACCCCACCCATGTACGAATTCATGCACCAGGCCTCTAATATATATATTTATATACACTGAGTGGCCAGATTATAATGCGTTTAGAAATCATAATAATCTGGCCACTCAGTGTATGGTCAAAAGATCTTTGACAAAGATGCCAAGACTACACAATGGGGAAAGGATAGTCTCTTCCACAAGTGTCGGGTAGACTGGATATCCGTAAGCAAAAGAATGAAATTAGAATCTCATCATACATAAAAGTCAGCTCAACATGAATTAAATATTTAAATATAAGACCTGAAAATATAAAACTTCTGAAAAAGCACAAAGAAAAAGCTTCTTGGCAATACTTTTTAATTGATTTGAGAGAGTAAGAGGGGCGGGGGGGGGGGGGGGGGAGAAGAAGAGAGAAACATCAGTTTCATTTACTTATGCATTCATTAATTGATTCCTGTAGTACCCTGACCAATGATCAAACCCAAAACCTTGGTGTATTGGTATGACACTCTAACCAACTGAACTACCCAGCCAGTGGAATATGACACCAAAAGCACAATCAACAAAACCAAAAATAGGTAAATGGGATTACATCAAACTAATATACTTCAGCAAAGTAAAAGAAATAGTCAACAAAGTAAACAACCTACAGAATGACAGACAATACTTGCAAGCCATATATCTGATAAAGGATTAATATCCAAGATACATAAGGAATTCCTGCAACTCAATGTAAAAAAAACCAAATAACCTGTCTTAAAAATGGTCAAAAGATTTTAATAGACATTTCTCCAAAGAAAACATACAAACAGCCAACAGGTATATGAAAAGATGTTCAACATGATTTGAAATGCAAATCAAAATCTCAATGAGATATCACTGCATACCTATCAAGATAGCCGTTATCAGAAAGAAAGAAAAAACAGGAAATATATCTGGATAGGATGTGGAAAATTGGAACCCTTGTGCATGGCAGTGTGGGAATGTAAAAATGATGTGGCCACTATGGAAAATGGTATAGAGGTTTCTCAAAAAAATTAAAAACAGAACTACCATATGAACCCACAATCCCAGTAGCAGATGAGAGGATCAAGGTAAGCTTCCAGGATGGATCAGAGTGTGACCTAGAACTCACCTGGACTGGCCCAATGCTCTTATTCCGGCCTCCAGGCATGCCATCTTCTCTGATTGCTGAAAGGAAACACAAGCAAGAGAGTGAGAAGCATGCCCACAGAAGTCAGGCACTAAAAGAGAACTTCTTTAGCCAAAAGCACAGGGTAGTAATTTAGTGAAGCCAAGACTAAAACACAGGTCTTTCTGGCCTCAAAGCACATACTCTTATTCCAGGCTATCTCATAGGCAGCAGATACTTTTTGGCCCCCAAAGTGCTGGGTACACACTATACACCCTTTCTACATTCAATATGCTCAACCAACCTGACTACATTATTAATAGTCCCACAGTTACAAATATCCTATTAGGATGACACATCTGAAGACTTTGGTAAATTCAGGAGAGGAATAGAAGAATATTTTCATTTTTAAATATTATTTCCAGTGTAAGTTTGAGTCTAATTTGTTGAATGAGAAGAATGCGTGTGTTTTTTTATTTTTTATTTTTTAAATTAATCAGAATATTGACTTTCATCGTTCCTCCCTATGAAGGCAGTCAGGAGAGTTCCCTTGCCATTGATTTTCCACTCAGGCAATTCAACAAAAGGAAAAAGTTATTTAGCATTTTCTTTTTTTCAAAAAATATTTTTATTAATTTCAGAGAGGAAGGGAGAGAGAGATAGAAACATCAATGATGAGAGAGAATCATCGATTGGCTGCCTCCTGCACGCTCCCTATTGGGGATCGAGCCCACAACCTGGGCACGTGCCCTTGAGCGGAATCAAACCCGGGACCCTTCAGTCTGTAGGCCAACGCTCTATCCACTGAGCCAAACCAGCTAGGGCTATTTAGCATCTTCTAACTGTAAAAAGCATCCTTTAAATAGTACTAATCTCATTAAGAATTACAACTACTAATACTATTACTATCATTGTTGATGGAGCACTTAGTATGGGGGCAAAAGAAGAAACCCCTAATTTGCAATTTCCAGCCTCTGGTGTCTGGAAAAGCTTCCTAAAAAAGACAACTTCAAAACTGAATCTTAACAGATGATCAGGATTTATGCAGGCAGGGAAAAGGTCTCCAAGCTGAGTGAAGAGCACACAGAAAAGCTGCAAGTGAGCATGGAGGCCTCTTTCTGGGAATTTCCAGTGGTTCAATCTGGATGGATGAGGGGAAGAGAGCCAGAGAGAGAAGAGCAGCAAGAGATGAGGCTGGAGAGGCCAACTGAGGCCAGATCACAGAGAGCCTTGAATGACAGGCTGAGAGTATGCCCTTTAGCAGAGGAGCCTGAGGATGACAGAATGCAGGAAAGGGATAAGGTCAGGCTGCCATTTTTTAAAAATCCGTGATGGCCACTGTGGAGGGTGGTTTGGAGGGAGTAAGAGGATAAACTAATGACATCATATGAGAACAAGCTTTGCTATAATATACCTACTTGGAAAAAAATTACCATGAAGAATGTAGGAAGTCCTTGGGGTAGGTTTGGTTGCCTCAAAAGGTGAGGGCTTGAATCATAACAGTACCTGTGGTAACTGAAAGGCTGACAGGAAGTTCGTGTTCCTTAAAGCAGACGTCATTCTTGGTATCCTGAGATTATACACTTCAGAATTAAACAAGTTTGGGTCTAATCCTGTTTCTGCCTTGTCTGTACATATAGACAAATTTCTTCACATCTCTGAATAAATAAAACTTCAGAATAAATAAAATTTACTGAAGAATAAAGAGGGGCTTGTTTTATGGGCTACTGTAAAGATTAGATATAAAACAATACAGCTCAAGAACCAAGCATAGAGCCTGGCTTATAAAGTAGGTACTCAGGAACTAATCCTTCCCTCTCCCCAGCCCCTTTTCTCCAAACACAGGAGTTAAAAAACTAAGGTTCCATTCTCAACTTTGCTGGAGCCTTAGTATCTTCATCTGTGAAATGGAGGCAACATAGTCTTTCCTACTGTGAATTTGGAGGGAAAAACATACATAGCCACATACATAGCCCATGTTAGAATCATGTCTGGTTGTCTGGGAGCCCTCTTTCGATGCTCTAACTACTAAGCTACCTGGCCAAGGCCCATCCAGGCTCACCTTACATTTCCCCTGCCTCAGTCCTAGAATCAGTCAATTCTCCAAGGATTCCTTTTATTGATATTTAGAAACCAGGCTGGGCATGCTCATTGCTACTGCGTTATTACTGCTTTAGCCACTTTCAATGGACACCTATATATATGTACACCAACTCATGCATCTACACACTTTCTCTATATTTTTATCAGTCCTCCGAAGCATGAGTCCATGTTGATCACTCTGATTTCAATCTGGCACCAGAGGTTTCATTCTATTCTTCCCCTTTCCTGATTTATCACTTCTTTCTCTGATGTGAGAAACCTGATTCTCATTATCTACAACATATTTATTTACTTGTCAGTTCAACTCTAGTTCCCAAATAAAGTAGTGAGAACTCTGAAACAAATTTACAAACTAGGGTGCTTTGTTTGCATGCAGTTCTTTTTATTCAACCTTATAGTATAAAATCAATACACTGCTTTATCAAGGTCAGCTCCTTTCTTCCCATTCCCTTCAGTTAGATTTGTTTGTCACAGTCTGCATTTCCTCCCATACACAGGTTACTTTAAAAAATAAACAAACCAGCAAACAAACACTATATACAGTAAAATTTGTGGTGTATAATTTTATAGGTTTTGAAAAAGGCATAAAACTATGTGTTGAACATCACATTTCCATGCAGGACAGTTCCTGATTCCTTAAGTATTCCCCCAAATATTCCAATGGCAACTTTAATTGCACTTTCCCAGCACCAACCAGGAGGTGGCAGTGTTTCCTTCTTAAGAGGAAGCCTTCACCAGGCAGCTGAGCCTGCTTGCTCAGCATTCGGATGGGCCTGGCAGGCAGCTCCCATTCCTCCCATCCCTCCAGTCATCTGGCTTTGGTTACAAAGGTTAAGAGGTTAAGCTCCTTCTTCCCGAAAACAGGTGAGTTTGGCTGGAAGCCTCAGAATCTCACACACCAACCGAATAAGCAGGATGATTCATCTTAGTCAAGAATGCAACCCACAAATATGCTTTGATAAAATCTTCACAGTGAAATAAACAAACAAAACTCCACCAAAATTCAAACGAAAAAAATTTTTTTCACAGTGAGGGTAACAAAGGGAGATAAAAAAAAAATTAGAGAACAACGCCAAATCCGGTGAAGGTGGGCAGATGACCACAAACTCTCTTCAAGACATTTCTTGTTTGATATTGGTGGCTAGTGTGGACAAAAAAAAAAAAAAAAAAAAAAAGGGATTCTATGGAAAGTAACCTCACAAGGTGATCTGATCATAAATTCCTAACTGGGAAGGTCATGGTGGGTAGTCACGTCCCAAACATATTACTTCTTTAGTAAAAGATTTATCTTTGCCTTAAGCAAGCCCTGTCCATTGTTTCTGTGCATCTAGGTTACCACACCTTTGAAATAAACTATCCTCAAGAGAGCACATAATCTTAACTACCCTGTAATCCAATCCACATGACCACCCTGAAGACAGCGCATAATCTTAACTGCCCTGTAATCTTCCTTACATTCCCTTCTTAATCTCAAAATTCGTAAAAGAAACAGCAAACTGTTGTTCTCCGAAGCATTGATCTCTCTCAGTCTGATATACCTGCTTCCAGGTATATTCTCTTTTTGGCTCCAATAAATTTTTATGAAAATTCTCTACAGGTTTGGCCATTCTTACACTGACACCACCACTAAACTAATAACTGGGTAAATCATATTACCTCCCTAAGCTGCACCTGTAAATGGAGGGTAATAGTAAGAGGGTTGGTTGTGTGTATGAGATAATGCATAGAAAGTGCTTAAGAGTTTTTGGTACACACAGTGCTCAAAAATATTAGTATTATAAATAAATGATTTAAATTTATCTCAATGACCTTCTCCTATATCTCTTTTACCTTTTTTCATAATGGGCAAATTTTCAAAAGATTCTTCTTATCCCACACAATAAAAAAAGCAATCTGGCTCTGGCCAGTGTTGCTCAAAGGTCAAAGCGCTGGCCTAAGCACCAAATGGTCCCAGGTTAGATTCCTTGGTTGCCAGTTCGCTCCCCGCCCCGTCTGGGTATGTGTGGCAGGCAACCAGTCAGTGTGTTGTACATCGATGTTTTTCTCTCTTTTTTTTCTCTCTCTCCCCCTTCCCACTCCCTTCTACTCTGTGAAAAGCAGTGGAAAAAATAACCTCAGGTGAGGATTAACAACAACAACAACAAAAAAACCCACAAAAAACAATCTGGATGCCTGCACTCTTTAATGCTATAGATCAATTTGACCAGTTCACTAAATCAGACTAACTTCCCACCCCTGCATATTAATCAACCCCTAACACCTTGCTGGGTACTTCTTATACATTGTCACATTAATTCTCTACAGAACTCTGAAAGGTTAAGTATTATCAGACCATATTACAGGTAAGATAACTGAGCATCAGAGATAAAAAACAAACTGCCCAAGGTCACAGAACTAGTCTGTCACCAACCTCTGCCTCCAGAGCCTCCATGCTTTCCACTGAACTACTCCTCTCCACCATTCATGAAAACATCCTACAGTTGGGACACTGGCTCTCTTCTTCTGTATCCAAGTTCTCTTTGGGTGATTTCTACCCACTAACAAAATCTTACCACTTCTATGCCAACAACTCCATCTTGCAGGCAGGGCTTATCACCTCAGTTCCAATTCTAGATGTCCAATTTCCTTGGTGGACATCTGTATGTACCTCAAACCCGGCATTATCAAGGCCAACATTTTGCCCCACCTTGCTTTTTTATTCTGACTTTTTTTCCTGGGAAGGTCAGTACTATTTTTTTTTTAAATATATTTTTATTGATTTCAGAGAGGAAGGGAGAAGGAGAAATAGAAATATCAATGATGAGAGAAAATCACTGACCAGCTGCCTCCTGCACACCCCCTCTATTGGGGATTGAGCCTGCAAACTGGGCATGTGCCCTGACCAGGAATCAAACCATGACCTCCTGGTTTATAGGTCAACACTCAACTACTGAGCTACACCAGCCAGGCAGGAGGGTCAGTACTATTAATACAAATCTTCAACTTCAACTTTTGGTGCTGGCCAATAGCCAGTATGTCACCAGCTCCTACCAGGTGAGCTTCTCCCACATCTCCCCATCTTTTGGCATTACTTTCCCCTCTTCAAGTCCTTCTGCCCTCTGGATAATTCCTCTTAAAATACCCGTTTAGTTTTGTCATCTCGGGCTAATGACTCTTAGAAAGCTTCCCAATAAATTCCAAATTCTTCACCAACATGGCTGCAGACTCCTGAGCATACCTAGCTTCTGAGTTTGCCATGATTCTAACAAACAAAATGATATCACATTCAGAGGACCTACTAACTTCTTATCTTTTCATCAAAAATCCCCACTTCCTGTCATCACACCCTGAGAGAAGAACTAGTGGAGCATATGAATCCCAGTTAGCACTTGATTGTTAATTGGGGTCTTGCCACATGAAGACTGTGCATTCATTCTCACAGAATCCTTAACATCTCACGAGTCTTTCTCCCCACGTAGCCTGGGAGGTCCCTGTAGGCAGGAACTGTGTCAGATTCATTTTTGGGTTATGAGTACATAGTATAGGGCCAGGCATATAGAGCAGGCTTGGAAATGAATAACTCCAAGGCTTAATAGCTGACACTAAAGGTAAAGTGATGGATGAAGTGTGGATAATAGAGCCACAAGCACCACTCACCCTTCCGGTTCATCCCCATCTGGAGGCATTTGAGCAGACGGCAGTACTGGCACCTGTTCCTCTGCTTCCGAGACATGACACAGTTCTTGTCACGGCTGCACCGATATACCCGCTTGTTGCAAATGCTCCGCTTGAAAAACCCTTTGCAGCCCTCACAGGAGATGATTCCATAGTGCAAGCCTGTGGCGCGGTCCCCACAAATGAGACAGGTTCGTTGTTCAGCCCGATCATCTGGAACAGAAACTGAACATATTCAAGTTAGAATACAGTGGGAATAATGGCTTTAAGCCTGCAGTTCTAAAACAAACAATGCTGCCCTGGATAGATCAAGAACATTACCGTCTCCAGGATAACTGACAAACAGGGGCATCTTTAGAACCCTTGTCCTAGGAACAGATCCCTGCATCTACCTGCAGATACTACAAATATAGCCTATCAGAAAAAAGAACTCGTGTTCCTCTCCCTAGTTTTTATCATCACTTGGGCCAATATCCAAGTCAGAACTGGGAGATATCCTTGACTCCTCCCTCTCCCTTAGCTTCTTCAGCCACAGCTCATCACTTTTACCCTTTGCTGCAGTCTTCTAAATCTTAGGAACAAGCTTTAAAATTTTTTAAAAATCAGAAATTATCCTAGTGCAGGAACTATCATATTAAATTTCATTCCTTCTAATTTTAACACCCCTGCTGAGATAAGTAAGGGTAGATGCAGAACTTGGTTGGAGTCTCTATGAACACAATTTTTCAGAGGCAAAAACGTCAAATCCAAAGAAATAATGAATAAGGCAGCTGATATGGTTGGCCTAGAAGATTAATAACAATCTGAACCAGGTCCAGAGCCCTAGCAACATCTTTTCAGAGCACCCATGACATACAGCTGCGCAAATAAATCCAAGTTCCATCTCTACATTATTTAGCAGGAATAATAAGTAAATGAGAACAAAAATATTTATAAACAAATCTGGTCACCAATCGGACCAGAATTTTACAATTCTTAAGTTCTTGTTTTATAAAAGCAGAAGGACTCCTTATAACTAACCATGGTTACATTGCAGGTTAAGTCTCAAAGAGATTATTAACAGCAACTTCTGACACCATGATTGCTACAGAGAAAATGCTCATTTTATTGAAAGAATGGACATCTATATATATATATAAGCCTAATATGCAAGGTGTCCCCTCGGGAGTTCGACCGACCAGGAGTTTGATCGCTCTCTATAACGTGCGCTAACCACCAGGGGGCGGTGTAGAATGAAGGTCCCTGCCGGCAACTGGCAGCTGAGGAAGAGGCCCCAGCTGGCAGCCAGCAGCCGCTAGGGACCCTACCCATACATGCATTTCGTGCACTGGGCCTCTAGTAAACGAAAAAAATGGTATGTGCAGGGCTTTCCAAATTACAAGTCATAACCCATAGTATCATGACTAGTATTTTTGGATAAAATAGAAAATATCAAAGTAAATCTCATGTAGTAAGGATAAAAAATTGGGAAAACTTTTTTTAAATTAAGGTGTGTACATTTGTGTCAGTATATACATCTGCAGGAAGCTGGATCACTTCCTAGCTTTGTAACCATGGACTCAATTCTCTAAGTCTCACTATCAACTGTAAAACAGATGACATTAGCACTCACCTCATGAAGTTACTAGGGAGTAAATAATGTAGACATACAATAATAACAATTAACATATACCTAGAGCTTATTACATGACAAGCTTTGTTCTATATGTGTTACATGTAATAATTCACTCACTCCTCATAACTCTATAAGTGAATATTACTATTACATTCTTTTGCGGGTGGAAAACATGAACTACACATAGGTTAAGAAATATGCCCAAGATCCCATAGCTAGTAGGCAGCAGAGCCAGAAAAAGCAGACAGTTCTGCACCAGAATCTGAGACCTTTCATACTGCTTAATATAATGCCTCAGATATAGTAAGTACACAATAAATGATAGTTGTGCTATTGTTATTAAAGATAGGTTTTCTGTAAGATTAAAACCTGATAAAAATTTGCAACATTGCTATAGACAGAGCAATTCATACAATGGAATACTACACAGCAGTAAATATATTTGAACTACTGCAACAACAAAGATGACTTGTACAATGTTGGGTGAAATAAGTCAGAAAAAATACTATAGGATTCCATTTACATTAAATGAATCAAAACAAAACAAAACAAAAAAAAACAAGCACAGAGGGGAAAGAAACAGTGAGGCAAGTGCTGGGGTGAAGAAGAGCTTTTGGATCCTGGCAAAATGTTCTATTTCTTGACTTGGGTGGTGCTAGCTTTATAGTAATCCATTAAACAGCACACTTGTGTTTTATGTATTTTTCTCTAAGTGTTGTATTTCACAATAAAAAGGTTAAAAAGAAAAGCTAGCAGGGCACTTCAGGAAAGGGAAATGACATCATCCATGGCAAAAGGAAGGAAAATGAATATAAGGAGTGTTTGAGGGAACTGCACAGGATATTATCTATTACAGTTAAGTAGTAAGATCTTATGGAAGAACTAGAGGCCCGTGCACCAGTGGGCTCCCTCAACCTGGCCTGCGGGATCAGGCCGAAACCAGCTCTCCAACATCTCCCGAGGGGGTCCTGGATTGTGAGAGGCAGCACCGGGCCTCTAGTATACATATAAGATCTTTGGTTAATCTCTTCCCGCCTTCTCCCCTTCCCTCTAAGATTTATCAGTCTGTTCTATGTTTCCAGGCCTGTGCATTGAGCGTCTGCCCCCTGGTGGTCAGTGGGCATCTTATCTACCGGTCAAACGGTCGTTTAGGCTTTTATATACATAGATCGTCAGAGATGAGTCTAGAAAAATAATTTGGAATAGATTGCAACAGAGTTTACCCTACTCATAAAAAGCTACTGAGATTTTAAAATAGAGATATGTCTGGAATAAAGTAAGATTAGGAATATTAATTTCACAAAGATGTGCAGGTGGATGGCATGGGCCATCTAGGTTCCAGAGGGGGATGGAGAGGAGGAGGAGATAAGAAAGTGTCAAAAATAAACTGGAGATTCTAAACCAAGGAGGCTATGAAAAATGTGGTATCGCTAATAGAAAAGTTGAAAAGCAACAGCTGAGTGAGAGACAAAAATCAATGACTTTAGTTTAAGAGAGGATGATGGGTGAGTCAAGCAGAAATATTCCACAGGCAGTTATTTAGGGGGCAATGGTTAAGGCTAGAGTAAAGGATTTGGGAGCCAACAACATATGGAAGAGTTGAAATAATGGCAAATACTCCAAGAAGGAAGATGTGTGGAGAAGCAGCAGAAGGATGAAACCTGAAACAAAGAGAAGGGAAGGGAAGAGCTTGTTAAGGGAAGAAAAGTGAAATGACATGATCAAAGAAGAAACAGGTAAAATAAAAATCCATGACTATAAGAAAGATAAAGGACAAAAGCAGTTTACAAAGAAAAGAGCACTGCCCTGGCCGATTTGGCTCAGTGGATGGAGCGTTGGCCTGTGGACTGAAGGGTCCCAGGTTCGATTCCCGTCAAGGGCACATGCCTGGGTTGCAGGCTTAATCCCCAATAGGGGGTGTGCAGAAGTCAGCCAATCAATGATTCTCTCTTATCATTGATGCTTCTATCTCTTTCCTTCTTCCTTCCTGTCTGAAATCAATAAAAATATGTTTAAAAAGAAAAGAGCACCGTCAAATGCAATGTAGGTCAAAAGTGTGAGGAATAAGAAAGGCTCAAAGATCACTACTGAGAGCCTTTCAGGAACTGGTTAAACAGGTGAGTGGTAAAGAAATAAAATTCGTATTTTGAGTAGTATTGTTCCATTCGATTGATAAACATTTTGTAGGAAGCAACAGATTTAAGCATATGTTTTGTTTTGTTTTTAACTAGGAGAGATTCAGGTGCATTTTAAAAAGATAAACATAAGAACAATGGCTTTTAAGGAGAATTACCTGTAATCCGGATATACTTTCAAAATAAAAACTTACTTGGAAAGTAAAAGAAGTTCAAAAACAAAAAGTTTAACATTTTAGTTTTCCTTATGTATTTTATTTTTTATTAAGAGAAAGACAGGGTGTTTCATCTTGAAGGGTGTTGCTGGTTTCTGTTCCGTAAGAGCTGCATTTAATACCAGTCATTGCAAGTGATACTCATCATGGTCTCCGCTACTCAAATTGATAATCACTGGGCCTGGTTGCGAAGAATAATGCAGAAAGGATATTCAAGTAGAATCTGCAGGCATCTCATGATTATTTCTGGTATTATATTTCTCATCATTCACAAATGGATAGCCATTTATGACAGATACCGGGAGTCACAAGAAATTGCCACGATCCAACTAGAATTATCGAGGTGTCTCATTAAAGGATCACATTGATGCCTCATAAAAGGAAAAATGGACAGACACCAACTCAGGACGATCTTAAATTAAACCTGGATGCCTCTGGGCTTTGGGGCCTTTTTAAAGTCTCTTGAGCATTTTTAAATAGAAATAAATTTGGGAGGGAGGGAAGGAGGAAGAAAGGAAAAATTACTTGCCCAGGTTCAGAAAAGTAAAGTGATTCACCCAAGGACACATAGTAAATCAGCCAGTGATGGAGCTGGTGCAACCTTACTACTTTTCCAAAGACAAACTTCCCATAATACCAAACTACCTTTTATGGGGGTGGGTGCAGGAAGAGGATGGTATGAATCAAAATTGAGCTTTAGTGCTGCAGCTTTTTTTTTTTTTTTAAGCCAAAGAAACAACATGAGTCACAACAAAATCTGTGAAAACAAAGAACTAGAGGTATTCTTACCATTCTGTGAGTGAACACTAAGTACCTTCATATTAGTGACCAGTTCTACTTTAATTTGGTTAAATACAGACCAAGCTTTGTAACCAAAACACTTCTTACTCTCATACCTGACTCAGCCCTGCTGTTAACAAAAATACCTCCTCCACCCCCAAGAAGAGCATTTTACCCATTCCAAGGGCTTAGGTTACACACATTACATTTGGAAACTGATTTTTATCAAAACCTGCTTTTCAGACTGTGATGAAGGCCAGATTTAGGAAATGGAGAGCACAGCTGCTCCCTTGACCAAAATTATACTGACATTTCAGGCAATCTGGAACTTGCCTAGCTAACGGGTATTTAAAACAAAGGGGATCTGTTTCAACTGGATTACTGGTTCCAACTCCTTGATCAGCTGCACAGTCTAAGGACTGACTCCACTCAGTTTCACAGGTTGCCACCATCTGAAGTGAAGGCAAAGGCCTCAGGAAGTGTGGCAGAATTGAAATTAGAAATAGGTACCCTCCAAATTTTATTTGCAAACATAGAATTTAACAGAAATAAGTAAAAATCATAGGATGTCTGCTCTACTCATAAACTTCTCCTCCACTACACATATTACTATACAAATCCATTTCCAGGGGCCACACATGAGTTCCTCAGGAGACATTTCTAAAAAATGACATCAAAACAACAAAGTGACAACAAATACATATCTATCAATAATTGAATCTAAAAATCAAATGAATAAAAAATCTGATGAACAGAATAAATTGGTGAATGGAATAGAATCAGGGGCATAGAAATGGAACAGACTGACGATTCTCAGAGGGAAGGGGGTGTGGGGAGGTACGAGAAGAGATTAGACAAAGATCTTACATGCATGTATGCATTACCTATGGACACAGACAATAGGGTGGCGAGGGCCTGGGGTTGGGTGGGAACCGGGTGGAGGGGAGATATGGGGGGGAAAAGAGGGATATCTGTAATAATCTCAACAATAAAGATTAATTTAAAAAATTCTTTTAATGTAAAAAAAAGACATCAGTTGAATGTAAACATGTGAGCAAATCACAAGACCAGTGTGAACTGAATGATTGGGAGTGATCTTTACAGATCACTAAATAAAAGATGAAAAAGGACAAAAGAATATATTGCTGGCATTAACTGCTTAGGCTTGCAAACAAAGGTCAAATGGTTCACAAATTACAATCAGCTGAAGCCACAAGAAATGAATCTGGGGAAAATGCTACTCCATCACTCAACAGGTGGGGCAAGAAAATAAAAATTCTGACCACAGTCCCTAGTTCCTTCCTGTCTCATAAGTAGGAATTTCTGAATTAAGAATTAAGTTTCTATTTGTGATAAAAAGTTTTCATACTCATGCATTTAGGTTTTCCAGTTGGAGGAAAGAACCCGCAAGTCTGTGGTTTGTCCTATTTGGATTGATACTAGGAAGAGGAAAAAAAGAGTTGGTTGTCTGAGAGTTTTCTCCGAAAAAAATAGATATTTAATCATTAATAGATATCTTGGACCCACATGCTATAATTCTAAACAAATAAGTATTTTTGAAGCTGGAAATATAGATACTGATTCACTAATATTTACTGCTTCTTGCTTCAATAACCTCTTGACATTTATTCATTGATAACTATTTGAGGGTTCCTCTGTGCCCTTCGTGTACCTTACAATACTGGTGAGGATTCAGTGAGGCTTTTGATCTCAGGCTGGTCATTTTTCTGTATATCAGAAAGTAAAATAGTAAGTACGATGATTTTTATTAACACCAAATTTTCTATTTTTTAGATGTATTTTAATATTTATACTTTTGCCCCAGTTTTGAGACATAATTGATATATAGCACTGTATAAGTTTAAGGTGTACAGCATAATGACTTCACTTAATATACTGTGAAATAATTACAACAATAATGATTAAAAGGATGAGCTAAGAAGTCAAACTGAGTTCAAATCTCTGCTTTTCCATGTATTAAATGCATGGCCATGCTATCTGTTCCCTCTTTGTAAAACTTGGATAACAATAGTACTTATATCACAAAGTTGCTGTGAGGATTGAGTTAATAACATATGTGCTGAGAACAGAGTTAATATATGTGAAGTTCCTAGCACATGGTAAATGCTCAATAAATCTGAGATAGTAATATTACTATTATCATATCATAACCATTTGTCTCAGGATATCCATCAGTAAAATGAGGACAGTGATTCCCCCTGGAAAGTTCCTATGAGGGCTAAATAGAAATGTATGAGAACGTGCCCCATATATTCCAAAGTTCAGGATGCCTATGAAGGGTGGTAATTCACCAGAGTGAGCTTGTAACTCTTGCATGCCTGGGACCTACTGGGTTTTGCCTATCAGTCAGGTACGGAAAAATGCCTTCCTATAGCAACTTAACATATCTGACTCTCCTCAGCAGCCACTTTGCTCCCCTTCACATCTACCTATGGTTTTGGAGATTATTGCTTGAGATAGAGAACCAACAACTTATTTATTGACCTTTTGCAGTAAATTATCCTTTTTTTAAAATTTCTTTATTGATTAAGGTGTCACATATTTGTCCTCATCCCCCCATTCCCATCCCACACCCCTCCCCATGGATGTCCCCACCCCCCTGTTGTCCTTAACCATTGGTTAGGCTCGTAAAATTATCCTTGATGGGTTTTTGTTGTTGTTTATTTTTACTGTAATTATAAAGTCAAAAGCAAAAGCAACCCCAGCTTTGCATCCCCATTAGTCTCTATTTTAGCTCTATGACAATCCCTCTGAACTTCAGTTTCCTCATCTATAAAGATAAAAATATATTCATTTTACAGGATTATAAAATGAATGAAGAGATTAAAATATGCAAAAGATTTGTAGTGTACTAGAAATGAAGATGTAGATCAACAAATGTAATTGTCTTTTATTTTAATGTATTGGTTTTCCCTAGGAGTTTATTTGGGCAGACCAGGGGACAGGGAGGCCCTGCATCTAAAAGAAGGTGTTGGGCCTCTTGGTGGTGAAGTGTGGTTGTGCTGGTGATCAGGTGGGGCAGCGGGAACTTGATCTTGGAATCGTGAAACTGCCAGTCTGCCGAGATCTCTTCCACCTTCATGATATGGATTGAGTGGGCGCAGGCACGGTGCCCGGCCCCCATGCCTCAGCAGCACTACGTGACCACACACGTGGTGGTCAGGCCGGTACATGTTGTGGGTGCCACTGTAGGAGTTGTAGCATAGCCAGATGCCAGAGTTCTTCACTCAAAGGGGGTATTTTTCAAACATCTACCCACAGCAGATAATTCCCCCTGCAGATTTCTTCATCTTCTTCAGTTGAGACACAAAGTACCAGAAACAGGACTTGGAGATGACATGGTCAGTTAGGTGCGAAGATGTGTATGTGGTAGAGGGGTGGTGTGGGCAGGCAGCGCCCTACCACTTGTACTCTGGTAGTGTGCCCAGGGCCTTCATAGCATTCTCTCTACATTCACTGCCACCCACAGAAGGTGTAGTTGTATTTTCTTATGATTACAGTTATTATTTCTCTACCAAGGGATCATAGCTCTTTTAAGAAATATCTTCCATGACTTTGAGTTTAATTTATAGGCCTCTATCAGAAAGGTGAAAATACACAGACTGCCATTATACCAAACAGTTAAACTAGAGTTGTCAAAATATCCTTTAGGAAATATGTATACCCAAAATTGTCTTTGGGTTTATTCCAAAGAGACTCTCAGGGACTTTCATTATTCTTGCGCTTTCATCATCAGACACTCAATTAGAAGTTGATCTGGTACGGAAGGTTTCAATGATAAGGACATTACTAACTTTGAGGGTTGATGTGTTTTTTATGTATCTCAGTCAACTGTGATTGATTATTCGGTTTGGGATTATGAAGTCATTAAATTTCAGAAACAGAGGAGCTTTAAGAAATATATTAGTTCCGCATCCTCACTTTACAGGTGAAGAAACTGAAGTCTAGAGAATTAAAGTAACTCCCACATGCTTACCTAAGTAACCTCTACATTACAGCTGCCTCTGCATTTCATTTGGCCTTTATATCTATATAATATTCAATGGCTGCTACTCTGGATCACATGGATTTGCAAACCAAACTATTCTAGTAAATTGATGACTCTGCAAAAATTAAGAATACTGTGGATTCATCATGAGTGTTAAGATGTTCAAGGCAACTTTCTGAAATTTTAATATCAGTACGTAATATAGATGGGCCCTCAGAATCCCTATATAGCTTTCACACTGAAATCCTTAAAATATACAGTCATGCACCGTTTAAAGACAGGGATACACTTGTAAGAAATGTGTCATTAGTGATTTCATCATGTGACCATCATAGAGTGCACTTACACACACCTAGATGGTATAGTTTACCACACACCTACGCCATATGGTACAGCTTATTGCTCCTAGGTACAAAGCCTGTACCACATGTTAGTATACAAACAAGAGATTTGGTAAACACAAGATGTATGAGGCTGGCTGCCACAATAACATGGCATGTTGTTACTAGTATACAGCAAACTTTTTTTTAATAAGTAAACTCTTTTTTTACAAGAGTACACTCTAAAATAACAATAAAAAGTATATTATAGTAAATATATAAACCAGTAACATCATTAATTATTCTATGTGATTGTATGTGCTGTACTATGAGTGGCAGCACAGATTTTTTTTTACATCAGCATCACCACAAACATGTAATGCCTTGCACCATGACATTTTAATGTCCATGACATCACTCCATAAGAATTTTCCAACTCCATCATGTTATGGGAACACCACCCATCATATTTGCAGTCCGTCATTGACCAAAATGTTATTATTAGGCACATGACTGTGTATGTAAATTATATGGGAACTAGCACATGAAATCTTATAAAATAAAAGTACTCAGGAATGTTTGCTGGATGAATGAAAGAAATTGGACAAGCATCTTAATTTTCTCCTTTTTAAAACACTTTCCTCCCTTGACTGCCAGAATACCACTCTCTTGGTTTCCCTGCTTTCTCTCAAACCATTAGTTTCTCAGTATCCTTTATAAAGCACTCTTTTGAACTCCTGAATGTTAGCATATCCCCAGGGGTTAGTCCCTGGAGCACTTTCCTACACATATTCTCTCTTTAGATGACTTTGGCCTTCCACCTATGTTATGATAATTCGACAGAGTGTACGTTTACCAAAACCTCCCTTACGTTCCAGACTTCTATACCCAAATTATCTATTTAACATTCCATTTGGCTTTCTAACAGGCTATCTCAAACTTACCAAAGTAACACGTAAGTTTATAATCTACTCCTATTTCCTATATCAACATGTTTCTTGGATAACCTTCCCCCCTTTTACTAACTGAAACCAATATCCATTAGATGTTCAAGCCTATAATCCAGGAGTCATTCCTTAATCCCTTTACTATATTCTGTCATCCAAACCATCAGCAAACCCTATCAATTCTCCCTTCTTCTCTTCAGCTAGATTTCAGGTGGTTCTGAATGATGGTTGTTCTGTATTTCAGTTGTAATTCTATGTGGTTGAGGGAGATTGCAGAGTCCTGCACTTTCCTATGCTCATTTTGCCCAGTATATCCCAGCCCAATTCTTTGACTTGATCTACTAGTAATTCTTCCCTTCCTCCACTCACTATGCCATATGCTGGAAAGAATCCTTTCTCACTGTCAAAGAGTAATTTATAACTAAGTAGAGGATTACAGAGGGCTCAATCATAATACATCAATTAGTTGTTTAACATTTCTAATCATATACAGCACTGTAGAATTGTGGGAAAACTCCCTGTGTCATAAAGGGTGGCTATTAAAGAAAAAGGCAGAGTATTGTAAAAGATCTGAGAATTACCTAGAAATATAAGCAAAACATTTTAATAACCCTAGATTGTATCCCTTTTCTATCTTCAGACCTTTAACTTTTGTAAAAAAAAAAAACTCATCCAAAAAAAGGACTTATATCCAGAATACTCAAAAAACTCCCAAAATTCAGTAAAAACAACAACAACAACAACTAAAAAGTTTTTAAAACTTGGACACTTCACCAAAGAGGTTATGTGGCTGGCAAAGAAGCATATGAAAAGACATTTAACATCATTAGCCACTAGAGAAATGAGATACCACTACATATTAGAATGGCTAAAATTTTTAAATGACAATACCAAGGGATGGTGAAGATTCAGAGCATTGCAAGGAAGAATATAAAATGATACAGTTTGACAGATTCTTATAAAGTTAAACATATACTTACCATATGACCCATCAAGTTCATCCCAGGTATTTAACATAAAACATGAAAACTTAGGTTCACACACAAATTTGTACACGAACATTTATAGCAGCTCTACTCATATTCACCCCCAAATTGGAAATAAACAAAATGTCTTTCAAGAGCTGAATGGATCAGCAAACATACAAGGGAATACTACTCATCAATTAAAAAAAAAAAAGAACGAACTGTTGATATATGTAACAATTTGGATGAATCTCAAAGGCACTATAGTGAGTGAAAAAAGCCAACTTCAAAAGGTTACATACTATGATTCTATTTATATAATACTAGTGGCCCCGTGCACGAAATTCGTGCGGAGGGGGGGGGGGGGGGGGAGTGGGGGTGTCCCTCAGCCAGCCTGCACCCTCTCCAATCTGGGACCCCTAGGGGGATGTCCGACTGCTGGTTTAGGCCCGATCCCTGTGGGCTGCTGGCTCCTAACTGCTCACAGGCCTGCCTGCCTGATCGCCCCTAACCACTCTGCATGCCAGCCTGATCAACCCCAACTGCCCACCCCCGCTGGCCTGATCACATCCAACTGCCCCCCCACCAGCCTGATTGCCCCCAACTACCCCCCCATGCCAGCCTGATCACCCCCGACTGCCCTCCCCTGCCTGCCTGTTCACCCCTAACTGCCTCTGCCTCAGCCCTGCCACCATGGCTTTTTCTGGAAGGACGTCCGAAAAGTCTCCCGGTCTAGTTAGCATATTACCCTTTTATTAGTATAGATGGACAGGAAGATAAAATTATAGTAGCAGAGACCAGATCAGCGGTTGCTAGAGGGTTAGGAGTAAAACTGCTCTGTATTTTTACTTTAGTGATGGTTACACAAATCTATATTCATAGAACTGCACCCTAAATTTTACTGTATGTTAAATTTTAAAACAAAAGCATATTATCCAACAACATTATTGTAAAGCTTTGGTCACTAGGTCATCAACTACTAGTATTTCACCAAGATCTAGGTAAAACTCCAATGATTATCTCGGTAAAACATACACAACTTGTCCTAGAAAACCAAAAGAACCTTTTAGTTCAAACTAGTGAAAAAGTGTGGGTAAGCCACTGAGGCACTATTTCTTTTCTTTTTCTTTTTTCTTCTCTTTCCTTTTTTTTGTTAATCCTCACCCAAGGATATTTTTCCATTGATTTTTAAAGAGTGAAAGGGACGGGGAGAGACAGAGAGAGAGAGAGAGAGAGAGAGAGAGAGAAACATTATGTGAGAGACACATCGACTGGCTACCTTCCACATGCGCCCCAACCTGGGCTGGGGATCGAGCCTGCAATCGAGGTACGTGCTCTTAACTGGAATCGAACCTGTGACCCTTCAGTCCACAGGTCAACGCTCTACCACTGACCCAAACTGACTAGGGCAATGCTCTATTTCTTCATTCATTAAAAAAAATACAACAGACTCAATCTCAAGTTTGGAGCATTCTCCAGAACACATATGGCTCCCAGCGCAGAGTGTATAACTTACAACTATTTAATAGAGGACTCTCCTCTGGCAATTTGTAACAAGGTTAAGAAAGGATACTACATGCTCTCCCTAAATCCAGCAATGGTGTCCAGGCCTCCAGCTCTGAGCAAAGTACACTAACCTCTTGAACATATTTGCAAAGGGAAGACTAACAGTATTGTGAAAAGGGCTCTCTTCTGCGTCCATTCACAGACCAAAGTTCTCTCTAGGGGTTTCCTTGCATCTAAAATCAATCAATCTTTCTGTTTTCTGAGCTTGGTAACTCACCCCATACCCTGCCGGGTTGTTTTCTATGGTCATGCCTTTGTTTATGCTACTCTTTCTGCCTGGGATACCCATTCCCACTTTACTAGCCTGACAAACACCAACCAATCTCTCACGATGCCTTCCTGGTTAAAGCCTAACCTGACAGCCCAAATAGAAATGAGCACTTCTACCTCTGCACAAACTCTGTATCCCCCAGGACTGCTAACACCCTGCCTCCAACATGCTGCTGCCTTTTATTTATCCCCCTCTACTAAACGGTATGCACCGCAGTCTGTATCCCTAATGTATGCCAAGCACAGAGCAACCATTAGTGAATGTCAGTTGAATGAACAGTGTAGCTTCTCTACTGGCAAATCAAAGCACACAATTTATAAGAACTCTAGACAACAAACCAGTGGGCTAGCCCAGAAACCCTGTGCCAATGCTCAAAGCTTACTAGTAGTACTCAGCTCCTTCGGTCCCTGCCCAATTCTAAGGTCCTGGTGAAAGAGAGATCAATTAGCATGCTTTAAGTGAAACCATATGTTTCAGGAGAGTGGAAAATGTAGCTGCCACAATGCCTTACCGAAAGGTCACTTTCTCCAGAATTCTGATCAGATTTAGTAGAATGGGCCCAGAACACAGACATGTACATTAATGGAGACTCACATCCTACTGGCCATTAAGTGCTTTTTTAACTACTTCCATGTGTAAAACAATGTTCAGAATAATGCTGGAGTCTCTGTGCATTCATCACTAAGACCACAAATTATGAAATTTGAACAGTGCATATGAGCATTACACTCTCATGGTTTTACTAATGTAGCCATCAGAACCCAAGGGTTTTGCTTCCCTGAGGCACTGGATCAATCCTTTCATAAAACTAGCACTTCTTCCTCCCCACTCCTTAAGATTCCCTAGATTTCATCATTCTTTTACTTTAGTATGGCTAATGTTGTAGAAATAAAGAATAAAGAAACTGCATCCAAATATTTTTCCACATATGACATGAACTTTTCATACAAAAACTACTCTATGGAGGGTAGTTTTTTTCTAGAACAAGGCTGATAACTTCATAGCAAGTGTCTCAGTGTACATGATCCCAAAAGGCATGTGGGGATTAGAGGAGACAGAATTAATTTCTACGCATTAAAAAAAAACACCACTAGTATCCTAACAGCACAGTGATGGTCAGTTTCTTAAAGTACCATTTTAGTACACGATATGGTTAAAAAAATGGATGATTGGACTATATCCAGCGACAGGAAAGACACTAATTGTGGTACTTCATCACCTCACCTCTATCCTGCCCTAATCAAATGAAAGAGGTGAGGGTGGTAGATTTTCTTGTCAGCAGCATTTAACAACTATCTCACAGCAAACTTTAAAAAAAGCCATGACTGTATATGAAAGTATGTGCATGTAAACATCCTATATAATAAACATGTAGAATGCAAATTATCCCCTTGACCGAGAGTTCGACCAGGGAGCAGGGCTGGCCGGGAGAAGGAAGGGAGGGAATACCTGGCCAGCCGCCACCAGCCAGCCGCTAGGGACCCTACCAGTGCACTGGGCCTCTAGTACTCTTATAATAATGACAATAGCCAAGATTTCAGGACTAGTGCCAAGCCTTTCATTTATATATCTCCTCTTTCCAAACTGACCCATGTGTACAAGGTTTATGATTAAATGGCCACTGTGACAGTGTTCACTTTTTTCTCTTTTTAAATGTCCAAAGCACACATTTGTTGTACAGCAGTAACTTAATGAACTGTAATTGACATTGACTAAGTTATCCATAACTTAGCTCCTTTGAAAAGCAAAGCTAGGCTGCTGTAGCCATAGCACAGAGGGCACATGCTGAAATCTCACCAACAGAAAACGTTTTGCTAACAGTAAATAGGATGCTAACAGAGAAACAGACATGACATTTAGAGTCTCTCCACACACACCTATGCCAACTACAAGTCCAGGACTCTAATTTTACTATCTTAAGAAAAATTTTGAATACTCTGTTGTGCAACCATATATCGGAAGAGCAAAAATGGTTTAAGAAATGCCTGGCAAACATAGTAAAAAACAAAACTAAACTAAAAACTAAAGAAATATAGGGCCCCAAAGTGAAAACAATTCCCACTGCCAGTTTTAAATAATGCTTTGTTAGCCAGATGTTCCTCTTTTCCCTGTAATTACTCTAAAAAAAATCTATGTTTTAAGTGGTGAATAGCTAGTATCTGTTAAGCAACATTAAAATTATTTTTCCCTCTTTGTAATTAAAAAAGGGAGCTGCAATTCAGGTAAGGAATTATTCACCTATGTTCCCAGGGCTTAGAACACAGAAAATGCTCAATTAATGTTGGCTACACAAATTATAATTTTATACACCTAGATCAGAATAATGAGCTTCTGAACCCCCCAGAAGGCAGGGAAACTGAAGACTCAAAAAGTAAGCAGAGCAAGGATTATCATGCTAATAGTCCCACCTTTACGGCTTTATGGTAAAGCTTCAGAGAAGGGCTATTAAGCATGGCCGTGGTAATTGTCTTGGCATCTATTTATCTACCAAAACATATGGAAGGAGATAGGAATAATGTGACTATCCTTTTCCTGATTATGATTTAACCTGTGTGCTCACATAGAGCCCATCCCCTCTCCTTTTTCTTCCAGTCAACACAATAGTAAAAGACTCTCTTAGGGGAAAAGCCACAAATTTTGCAGAGACCCACTAATTATTTTAATTAGCCCAGGAATACTATTGTAATCCTTTGTAGGAGACAGCTCAAGTAGCTCACCTCACTAGTTGTACAGCATTTTCAAGATAAATTTCCAAAGGGCCCACTGAATAGAGGCATCATTTCCTGGGGATTTTTCTACTTGGTATTTAAACAGCACCAGCCACAAGCTCACCCAAGAATCCTCTCCTTCCTAATCTCCCTAATTTGCTACTCTTTAAACTCATTTCAATTTCAAGGCATATGAGAATGTGTTGGGCACTGTGACAGAGGTTCTCTTATTTAATTCTCATTGTAATCCTAAGAGATTGGTGTTAATATCCTCTGCTGTGTACATGAGGAAATTGAGGCTCACAGTGACTTGGCCAAGTGACAGAGTCAGGCTGCTTAGATTCTTTCCCCAACACTGGGAATCCTGTGGCCAAGTTTTTATGAGCCATCTGGGCAGCAGGGGACAAGTCCTTACCATATAGCCCACGGGATCTGCTCAGAGGCCATGGAAGCAGCAGCAGGGTTTATTTCTGGTTTGGTTTGGTTTGGTTTGAATGGCTAAAAATCCTATAGGAATTGTGATTGGCCCCAATGACTATCCACCAAAGCCCACCAGCCGGTTGACTCCTGACCTTCCGTGCTTCTCACCCTAATTAATGCAAGGTCCTTGGATCACAGTGTTAGCATCAAGGCCCTGTTAGAGTTAGCAATGACCTTTACATCTATCAGGCTTTTCAAAATATGTAAAACAGCTGTGCATTGGGAACACCCCCAAACTCTCAACCTTGAAATATGTAAGAGTAGATGCATTTTTCCTAATTATGGTATTTTTACTAAGTCTTTGTGACATGATTTTTATGTGTCTAAAAAACATTTAAAGAGTGGCTAGTTTTTCAATTTCCTAAGCAATCCACTGAAGCATGTAAAAAGAAGATGCTTGCAAATGAACTGATTTCCTTGGCGTAAAAAGAAACCCTAGTAGCAGGGAAGACAGAGAAGAGAATGATCTAAAAAAACTGGGGGAAGGGAAAATGTTTGGCTTCCTTACTTGTGCCTGATATCCTTTTGTTCTCCCACCTCATTGTATTAAGGACGCTAAATCAAACATGATTGCAGTGATGCTTGTGTGTGAAAATGACAAAAGCAATGGGCTAAAAATCCCAACCTCATCTTGAACCCTGAAGACTTTTATGGCTTTTCCTTCACTAGGCCCTCCCCCTAAAGCACATTAAAGACCACATTGTTCAAAGGGGTCATGGTAGGTTTCATACCCCATTTTAATGCAATGTAAATAGTAACTGAACTTCCAAGTTTTTTTAGTAATATTTGTATCTCTCTGGAAAATGCCCATTGAAAGAACTGCTCCTTTGGTTTAAATATTAATGCAGAATTATAATATGTCAGACAGGCAAAACAATGGTATTAAGGAGGTGCTGTTTGTGGTGATTAGATTTTCTTCCTATACATTCTTTTTCCCTAGGAAAGGGTTATAGGTTAGGGATGGGTTAAAAATATCCACATGATCTTGTGAAGTGTCTTAAGTATTCTCCTGAGCCTCAAAAACTGTCCAAAAGAATATGTCAGATCTCCACTCAAGAAGCATAAAATGAATTAAACTTACGAGCTCATTTCAAATGCAGGTCTTCCTCCCCTCCACCCCCCCAACCGGCGCCCCCACACCCCTATTCCATTTGTATGTTTGTAAGTCACATTATGCCTCCACCCCAGTGTGTTTATGCATTTATTCCTGGAAGATTTCAAATTGGGAGAAGGATATTAGAGGCTCTTTATAATTCCATTTCCACAGCTGTTACCATCAGTTGTCACCAATACTTTAGGAGTTTAACGGGAAAGAGGCAACAATAACTCCATTACTCTTTCCAACTGTCATAAAGAATTCGCATCATAGAAGTACCTACAGAATCACTACCTTAGTTGGGCTGAAAAAGGATACAGCTAGTCCTGGGAAAGAGGATTTGGAAAAATGAAAATCTGGTCTGGAGTAAAAGACCAACAAACATGGTAGTGCTTTTCAAATTATAAATTCATTGGTGGAACTGTTCACTTTCCCAAGCTCAGATTATCTCTGTTTAACACAAATATAATATGCATTAAATGTGGCATGATATCACAACTTAAGTACATTTAAAAATATGACCTATGATTTCTGTATTTTCTTGGCTACAAGTCTGTTTAAACGATCTCAAAATAACACACCAAGAGCATCTGTTTAGCTCAGTTGAACTTTCAAGAGCCAATACCAGCTGCTGGGGGGAGGGATTTCAAACATGTGTTACTCAAATCCTAACCAAATTTTTTGTGTGTGTTTTCATTTCCTTAATGATGATTCTAATACCAATAGAGTAAAGCAAACATTTGAATAAAAAAGAAAAAAGGTTATGGGGGAAAAAGAGAGAAAGAAGAAAGAGAGAGGGAGAGAGAAAGGGAGAAAGAAAGAGAGAAAGAAAAAAGATTACTCAGTGCTTTGATGCATGAACTAAGACCAAAATGATCATCCTCTCCAATTCAATACAGTATTAGCATGAGGACAAAAGGCATTTAAAAATCAATTTGGAGTTATTTTTAGTGGGAACTGCCTGATTTCAGCAAAGGTGAGGAATGAGAATATTCTTAACATTAAAAAGGGCATTCTTAAGTATTGTTTTTCCTTTAAGAGCAATCTGATTTTCACAAGGAATTCATTTGATGGCATTGTTTCAGTTTTAGGCGTCTGCCCTGCCAGGCAGGAGCTGTGCACAAGGGCTGCATCTATCTTGAAGTGTGCACAATGGCCTCTCTTGCAGCTTGCTCTCTGTTATTGATCCTTACAGATGCTCCAAGGCCCTTCCCCCACCTTTCTCCAAATCCCAACCCCCATTCTGAAAGATAGCTTAAGAAATAAGACTTCCTGCCTAGCCACTGGCAGGGCTGAAAGACCAGATTGTATGACTCCACAGATCAGGCCTGCCACAGTGAAAGCTTGAATAGAGTTAACCCTCTGTGAACTAAAACAAAACATTTGTATGCCCAGCTGTGACAAAGGTTAATTTAAATGGACAAGGGCCCAATATCTAAAACCAGGCAATGCTTCTTTACAGTAGCATTTTCACAGGTCTCTTTTTAAGTAGTTTGGTTTTACTTTTTAAGCTTCCAGAGACCTCCTTCAGCTGGAATAATTCAAAAATTCACGTCCTTGTTTTATGAAAGATCTTGTTTTAGTACCGTAAGTTATTTTCTGCCATTGAACAGCTAAGAAAAGTCTAAGTTTCAATACTTAATTAAATAAGCACTGAGGGAGAACTTTCTGTTTAAACCTTTTTTCTCTTTCAGAACTTGTGGACTATATATCACTAAGAGATTCAAGCTGGCTGGAAAAAGAAGAAAAGGCCAAATCCTCCAAAGCTATCCCATCCAAACTCATATCACCACTGCTCTGGTATCAGACTACCGGTAAACTCCTATTCCAATGGACCCAGGGCAAATCTTACTTCTTAAACTACTCCTTTCTGGGAAAGCTAGTATATCCAAAATAGTTTAACAAATAATTTCTGTGTGAACTGGGGGAAGAGGAGAAGCTGTTCAAGAGAACAAAATAACAGGTCTTGCATGTAATTGATACTTTCTTACAAACTTTGTTGTTTCTACTAATTTACAACAGAAATCAATCAAGTAATTCTGGTATATAAGAACATATAAGGGAATATTACTATAAAGTGTTACTATAAATAAGAATGCTATGAGAGGGAGTCCATTCCCACTTCCCTAGTTTGTGCATCGAGTGAGAATGAAACTGCAAAGCTGCCTGCGTATGGCAGATGTTAGCTATGCTGCAAGGGGCTGGGAAGCTTTCCCTGGATGAGCTATTTCATAGGTTAATGCCCTAGAAATTAACCAACTACCTCAAGGAATCTGACACTCTCCTGGCTATAGCTCAGCAGTGCTTGCTTATAAGAAACCAAACTCTTGGCAAGCTCTTAGATTCCATACTTTATAAACACAGCAAACAAATACAGCGCATCTTTAATACTAAAATTCATCTTCTAGATGTTTCTTTAGCTGTGTATGTCTTTCTGGCCCAAATAATAAAGGTGTGGGGCACTCTATAATAAAAGTAGGAGCCTATCTCCAAATATATGAACTGCAACACTAACTAGGGGCTATTGATGAGAGAGAATATTTACCCTTTTAAAAACAACCCACTTAAAAAGAAATTAGCAGTAGTCTTATGCCCAAACTGCAAAGTATCTACGTTACCCAAAGTGAATGAGGTTGCCTTATCAACAGCCTCATGATCCCAATTCTACCTATAATTAACAGTACTGAATAAGGCGCTGACAGACAGGATGGACAGGATTAAGAAATTTAAAATATAAACAAATTCTGTCAAGAGGTAAACAGAATAATTTTTTTAAATGTAAACTTAAGGACTGTGATGTAAAATGAAGTTTAAAATTTTTTTCAAGTGACTATAAAATTTAAATTGTTTTTCCTTTTTTCCTGCTTTCTCTCTTAAAAACATCAACCACAACAATCAATTCAGTAGTTTCCCTCAATTTTTTCTATTCCAAACATTTCTAGCCAGTTACTACATACAGGAAAACTTGCTGGCTGAATTCTGCCAAAACACAAAAGAGGAGTGGATTGCCTCCCTGCTCCCTCAAAGCTACTGTTTGCTTTAAACCTTCAAAGAATTTCTGAACCTTCGATTTGGCCCCAGTCTTAAACAGTCAGTTCCCTTACCTTCCCATGTCTCCATTTCATGCTTCTTGCAGTTTGTTGAGAAGTTCTATTGCAGCCATGAAGAAACAGATCACAGGACAAGTCCAGCTTGATAACCACCCCTCCGACACTTGGCCAATTTCTCTCTCTTAGCAGGGACTACGACAGTCATCCTCACAGGTCAGTTTACAAGCCGGTCATGTGATTAGAAAGTTCAGGCGCTAAGGTCACAACGTGTACGGAGTTCGTTTATTACCAAAGGTTATCTAAGTGGAACTGATAGTCTTATTTTCTTTAACAATACTGCCTAGCATGTCTCTAATGGAAACATTTAATGGGAAATACTACTCTGATGTTCTTTAAGCTGAGATTCTAAAATTAAAAGAACGTTTTAGGAAGACCTGGTTTTCATTTAATTTTTAAAAGTTCTAATATGTGGGATTTTCCCCCCTTCCCCTTCTTTCTTTCAAGAACTATTCTATACGGAACTAGAAAATTTAGAGTTGAAACCTTTGGCACAAGGAAAAGACAAACAAGAACTCCACGTTACGCATGTGTTTGGGGGAGGGGAGGGAGGGGCGTGGGATTCCCTGCCTTTTGTCATTATAATAAACAATGACAAGGCAGATTTTTCTGAGAAAATTACAATGCGAAGCTCTGAGTTATTTGCTGGGTTCACTTTAACTCTGGTCCTTAATTTCCATGCTCTGGTTATACACACTGGCCTGAAAGAATGTGGAGAAAGGAAACTAGGTCTGCAAAATCCTTTTAGAAAGCAAAGGTTAGAAATTCCATTCCCTGCCCCCAGCCAAATTCTTAAATCTTTAAGTAAGCTTCCTGCTTCATTCCTTTAAAACTCCGAAGATCTTAAGCAATTGTTAAGCTCCGTCTCCCTGCTTTGTGAATGGTACCAGCAATATGCGGCAGAGTGCGTCATGCCCGCTGTGCGTTACACCTTTCAAACCCTGCCACAGAGCCGCAGAGGCTGGCAGATCTGAGTCAGATGCTATCAACACATGACGCCAAACATCCAGTTATCTATTCAGATATCAGAACCCACTAAGAGGGCAAGTTCTGCCTGGGTAGGTGGGATGGCCCAGAGACTGATTCCTAGGTATAAATGCTTTTTAAATGCACAGTGTTTCATCCTATGAAATCTCCCTTGCACCTTAGCTTTGGGAATAACTTAAAAGCCAGGCACATTTTACAGCAGTGTTCCAGAAAAAAAGGAGACCCTGCTTGGGGTGGAGTGGAATCTGTCACTTGGCAGCCATATAATGAAATGGCAAATATTGCTACTACTGTTTACTAGAGGGCTTTTCCAACGAAGAGAGAGCATTAGGGTCAACTTACAGCATAGGTCCCAAAAACAAAGTGACCAATGATTAGAGAAGAAGAAAAGGCTATAATTTATCTGCCTAAAAATAAATGTTCTGCCACTGCTATACCACATACCTCATCCCAAACACCAACACATCAACCAGTTTTCCTACCCCCACTCCTACCCAGTTAAGAGATTAATATTTTCTTCTCAATCCCTGTGGAACTTAACATATCTCTATAAATAGAATGGGGGGAAAGGCTGAACAAGGGGAAGGTCCATCAGCAAAAAGCTATTCAACTGGGAATACCCATTCAAAGGCAGCTCTCTGTTTCTCTGAAGGATACAGATTTACCTGAACTCAGCTCCTGCACACAACAGAAGTGTAGTAATAAGCCTCTTTGCTTTATGGCACCACTCTTTGGAGGAAAAGATGAAATGGGAAGCTATTAGACTGGCTCCTAGTATCAAGACAGAAGCAGAGTCCTTGATTTTTTTATTTTTATTTTTTTAGGGGGGGGGGAGGGAGGGAGAGAGGGAAGGAGGGAAAGAGGGAAGGAGGAAGGGGAGAGAGATTGACTTTGCTATTTCACTCATCTATGCATTCATTGATTGATGCTTGCAGGTGCCCTAACTGGGGATCTAACCTGCAACCTTGGGGCATTGGGACTATGCTCCAATCCAGTTACTGGCCCCCAAGGCCAGAGTCCTTGATTTTTGAGGGTGGGTCTTAGTAATAATCCATCAATGTGAAAGAGAAACATCAATAAGTTGCCTCCCACACACACCCCGACTAAGGATGGAACCCACAACCTGGGCATGTGCCCTGACCAGGAATGAACCCACAACCTGGGCATATGCCCTGACCAGGAATGAACCCACAACCTGGGCATATGCCCTGACCAGGAATGAACCCACAACCTGGGCATGTGCCCTGACCAGGAATGAACCCACAACCTGGGCATGTGCCCTGACCAGGAATGGAACTGGTGTCCTTTTGGTGCACTGGACGACACTCAGCCAACTTAGACACACCAGCCAGGGTGGTAAGTTTTATCTTTGCACAGAGTCATATTTCTTTAGCATCCTCAGTCCCACAGGTTTTTTGAGAGCCCTTTATAGGCTCTACTGAGAGGAAGGGGGAAGAGAATAAGACATGCATCTCATGGACCACATGAATATAAAAAACTAACTCTAAATCTTAACTAGGGCTCCCAGTAAAATTGTTAAAAACAAACGCCAAGGGGAAAAAATCATTTAAAAAGACTAAAAGGATTCCTGGAATTTATGAGTAGGAAGAGGAGAAAAAGAAATAAGAAATCAGTGCATATTCTACTTGCTAATATTAATTTTGTAATGTAGAGAAAAATAGATGAACAAAATTCTGCATCCAACATCTGCAGCATTTGCATACTGCATATCTAATAGAATTTAAAATTTTAGTTCAAGTTGTGAATGGCAGAACCTAAGTTAACCTTGTAAGAAACTATTTCCACTTTTATTTTAAAGACGGGGAAACTGAGGCCCCAAAAAGGAAGAGGCAGGAGTTATCAGACCAACTGAGAAGCAAACCAAATACCCTACCCTCTCATGTCTTCCATTATACCACATATCTGGGACAGAAAAAAGAGCCTCTTTTTAGATGCTATTATTCAAGATAATTTCCCATCTTTATTCAAAAAGCAGCTTTCAAAGAAGACTGCATATTTTGAAGCTAAAGGGGGGTATCAAAATGTAATATGCTTAATCCTTCAATGTAAAACAAAAGATAGCAATTCTGGTGGCCACACGATCACTGGAATCACCTCAACCTTACTTGTTTCTAAGAAGTTTCAATGAAAATCTCATGCAAAGTGAAAGCTATATGATCATTCTGATGGAGGGGAACTATCCATTTTAGAAATCCAGAAATACGAAGAAAATGTTTTAAATCCTTTTTAACCTTGCAAACCACACACACACACACACGTACACACACAAAAGAGCCCAAGGCCTCTGGTTCTTATCTGTCAGATCTTACGGCAAGGAAAAGAGTTTAATTAGACCAAATAGGAATAATAAAACACAGCCAAGTGAAATCTATACTATGAACTAACAAGCAAACCTCCTAAATGCAGAAAAAGAACAGAAGCAACAAAGAACATACTCAGATATAATTTCCAGTTTTGCCTTCTATTCCTGTAGTTGGAAAGGTGAATTCATAGTTCGGTAAACTAAAAACAACTAAGAATTTTAAACTAAAAATGTTCCAGAAATTAGGGTGTTTTTATTTAACAAACATTCCCTGAGTGCCTCCTATGAGCTAGGCACTATGCTGGCTGAAGTGACAGAAATGACTTTTATGTCACTCTTGCCCTAGGTGCTAATTATGTGGTATCTCTCCAGCCTTATTTTCCGCCACTCTATACTAACCCACTTGTAGTACAAACACACTAAACAAATAGATGGCAATATGATCTTATGAGCACTGTAACAGAGGTAGGTGTTAGGGAAACAGATGAAGGGACAATTCATTAGACTGGAGTGGAATGCCACAGAGAGGACAGTACATTTGAGCAGAATCTTGGAGTTCTGCCAGTAGATAGGAAAGATATTTCAGGACTCAAGGAATGGGTAGGACTGGGAAAACCTCAAAAGACTTTTTAATGCCTATGCTATGAAGTCTGGAGTTAAATCTGTATGCAAAAGAATAACATGATTGGCTAATGAAAGAAAAGGCTACAGTGTATGATTTAAGAATAGCCTTATATATAACAACCAAATGCGATGTATGTACCTTTTTTGGATCCTGATTCAAACAAATCAACTGTAAAAAGACATTTCTGAGATAATCAAGGAAATTTAAATTTAGGTGGAGTATTTAAATAGATCAGTTTCCCACCCACAAATTGAAGAACCTGGAAAAAGTAAGCCTGCGCTCCTTTTAAAAATCTCCAGCCCTAGCTGGTGTGGCTCAGTTGGGTAAGCATTGTCCTATGCACTGAGAGGTCACCGGTTTGATTCACAGTCAGGACACATGCCCGGGTTGCAGGCTTGATCCAGATAAATGGTTCTCGTTCATCAATGTTTCTCTCTCCTTCTCGTTTCCTCTCTCTCTCTCTCTCTCTCTCTCTCTCTCTCTCTCTCTAAAATCAATACAAACATATTTGAAAAATTTTAAAAACATAAATTTTCCAGTTAAGATTTTGCGCATGAGTTTTTAAAGTATCACACTCAAGAACCAATTACGTTAGTCCCTTTTGAAAAGAAAAAGAAAAAAAAACATATACAGTATATAAACAAAATGCAACCAACTATTATATGTTCTGAAAGGTTTGAACAAATTGAACTTACTCATCACAATATGGCATCCCTGCCTGTTCACCTTCACAATTAAGACCTAGATCAGCCCAGAGATTAATGCAAATAAATATTGTAACTCTGAGTATAGCAACATCTCAAGCTGCTGTTAAGCAACATGAGCAAATAAAGTACACACACACACACACACACACACACACACACACACACGTTCCAAGTAGTAAAAAGCAGCACTTGAGGTCAGGGCAAATGGACAGAAAGCCTTTCTCCTTTGGTGCCCCTAAAAAGGAAGACCACTTGAAGTCCAATATTTTTTCAGATAAACCCTGGCCTCAGTGCTGACTTCGTAAGTTGTTTCATTTGCCTATCTACCCATCTGTCTGACTTGGGGAGGAGGGGGGGTCAGGTGACACAGGAAGAGGCTTCTACCTACAAGTAACTCCTACAAGATAAAAACCTCGAATAACTGTGGCATGATCTCACTATAACTAGTCAATGGCTCCCAGGCATCTATAATATAAAGGTCCACACCCCAAGGCCCTTTACCATCCAGCCCCTGCTGATCTCTCCAGCTTCATTTACCACCACTCCCATAAAAGCACTCATCACTGGAGCCATACTGACTCACCTGCAGTATAAGTATTCATTTGCCTGGATAACTCTTCTCACTACTTCCGTATAGCTTCCACTACCACTTACTCATCTTCCTGGACTCAATTTAAATAACTGAGGTTCTACCCCAAAGTAAGAGGTATTCTAAGACTCCTACCTCCCAGTCCCCAAATCAGAGGTATTCTAAGACTCCACCGTGAGGTATTCTAAGGCTCCAACCTCTCAACCCCCGAATCAGACAGAGTCAAATCACATCCTTCTTCTATTCTGCTTGGATCCCTAAAGCATACCATGACAATACATATCACTTAGTATTTTATTTTACAGTTATATCTTCTTTATTAATCTGAATGTACCCCAAAGAGTCAAGCCTTGGTACTCCTAGGGTCCAGCCTTAGGTTTAGGTTATAGTAGGCTCTCATAATATGCTAAAGCAATTAGAAGGCTCTAAGTGTGTGTGTGTGTGTTGGGGGGGCGGGGGCTGGTGTGCAGTTATTTCATTAAACTTAATGACACATTCATAATATACTTCATTTTCACATTTTCTAACTCTTTCATCTTACTTCAGAGGAGTCTCTCCCCACCCCCATACAAACTCCACTTCAGACTCCTTTATATGTCAGGCCTTTGTTTTATATATATTTTATGATTTGTAAGCCTACCTGTCACTGAATCTTTCAATAATGAAGGTCCAACACTGGTAGTAAAAGATTTTTTTACTAATGTGTCCTATTTTCCGAGTTCCAATATTAGTGTGCAATCATATATTGCTGGTAGTCTTTTGATTAACATATTTAACATATCACACTAGGTTCCAAGCTACATGAAGATAGGGACTTTGTCCCCTATTCTGTTCATCATTGTATCCACAATACGTGACACAAAGCAGGAGTTCAATGAATATTTGTTGACTAGAAAAGGGAAGAAAGGAAGGGAGTTGCTTCAGAGAGCAGGATCGTGGGGGATGGAAAGATATCTTTAAGGAATACTGATATTCACGAAAAGATTGCTCTGGGCCATTCCTGTAAAGCCAAAACCAGTTCACACAGCTTCAATTCCAACTCTAGTAAATCCCACTCATACACAGAGCTCTCCTCTAATTGAGGGATTGGGTTTAGTAAATCTGAAAACCAACAAGACAAGACCGGTTGTAAACCAGACAAGTGGCAATCCTACCTGCAACCAACCCTGTCCTTCCTACTCTACTAGTAATTGAACCTGACTCTCTAAATATAGGCACAATTACGCCTAAGGTGCTTAATATTCTTACTTTGGGGTAGAAGCTGGATTCAGTTGGCAAAGGGATTGATTTTTATCAAACAAAACTCAATGTAACACACATAAACCCAATCTGAGTCAACCACACATAGCACAGGACCCTATCCTGGGCCCTAGAGTCATGAATTGCTCCCCTGAGCCTCACATCTTGATATCTAGCTGCCTTCTGGGCATCTCCATCTAGATGGATCTAAGCACTTGAGACATATCCAGACATGTCCTCCCTTTAAAACCCGCTCCTCTCTCTGGGTTCCCTGTTTCAGTGCACAGCCTCAAACACATAAGCCAAAAACCTGCGACTTTTTTCTTCACTCCTTTAAAAAAAAAATTATTTAAGTTCTTTATTGTTTAATGTATTACTTAAGTCTCCTTTCCCCCCATTGACCTCTCCCCTCCCCTCCCGCCCCCCATCTGTGTCCATTGGTTATGCTCATATGCATGCATACAAGTCCTTTGGTTGATCTCTTACCCCCTCACTCCCTGCCTTCCCTCATAGGTTGGACAGTCTATTCGATACTTCTATGACTCTGGTTCTGTTTTTGTTCATCAAGTTTATGTTGTTCATTATATTCCACAAATGTCTTCATTCCTTTCTCACCCACATTCAACCTATTATTCCTATTTTTCCTATCCTCTCAAAACCTGTCCAATCAGTCATCCTCTCACCACAGATGGGACAATTTGAGTATCCTTAAAACAATTACAATTAACTGAAATGCAAATGTTTAAATCCAGGAGTTAATAACTATAAAAATTTAATTTCTCACCTCTGAGAAATTTAATTACTCACACAGCATTTTGAAAAACTGTAAATAAAGGGAAAGAATCAAGTATTTATTCTGCCATTTCTAGATTAAATATACCAGAGTAATAAACAGCAATGGAAAAGTTACTCTTTATTCAAGGTAACAGATGAATAAGAAATACTAGAATTAGAATATTACTATGAAATAATAGATCCTAGATATTGATCATTAACCGCTAACATAAAAAGAGAGAAAACAACAGTACATATCTTCTGATGGAATAACTCAACACCCCCATAAAGTAGTCTTGCCAAAAAAGTTGAACCTGACGGTGATCAGGCCTGTAGATCCAACAAGTAAAATAAAAGAACTCAGTGTTTCAGAGGAACACATTCATCTACATCACAAGGATGCAATCAGCAAAACCTGGTAAATTCAACAAGATAAATCACCTAATCTCTTAAATTAAATTAGAAGGGAATAAAAAAGATAAAAAGAGAAATCTACAGATTAAAAAAATATTTTAGAGATACACACTGGAATATGAATGGATGAAATGATGATACCTGAGTTTTGTTTCAAAATAATATGGAAGGGGAAGAAGTGGGTGGAAGTATGGGTAAGACAGAATTAGCCACTGGATGATGGTTACTGAGACTGGGTACATGGGTTCATTATACTACTTTATGTACTTTGATGTATATACAAAATCTAATAATATAAAGTAAAATAAACAAATCTTCTTGAACTCATTTATTTTCATCTCTACTGTCCTTTTCTCAGCCACCATTATTTCTCATCTGGCTTATTTCAAGACCTTCCTTATAGGTCTGTCTTGTTAGCTATTGTGTGTTTTTTTCTATATGTCTAGTCCTCCCCCACTCCCAGATACCTGCCCCCAAATCCATTCTCCACTCTGACTACTTTCTAAAACTCAAATAAAACCTTGGCACTTTAAAATCTGTCAGGAAGGAATAAAGCACCTTCCCAAGATTACAGGGGCCTTCCTGATTGAGCCCCTTGCCAACCTCTCCATTCTCCTTTCTCCTACTCCCAATGCTCTCAATAAAGAGTGCTATTTAAGTTTCCCAAATGTGCTTTTGCATGTACTGTTCCTTCTGCCTGGCTAGTTTTTATGAGTTATTTAATTCTCAGCTAATTCAGACATTACATCTTCCAAAAATCTCCAATTCTTCCCTGACCTAAAGGTTTTTTCCCAGAGCACACAAAACCTTGTAAGCAAATGCTGAACCATAAACCTTTTTTAAAGAGATGAACAGCAGAAGACTGATTATAGTCAATATTCAAATGTTCTTGAAATTTAGATAACTAAAAAGAGCTGTAGCTAGAATAACCTAAGTCAGAAAACACGTCACTTATTACTTAAATAATCTTTAATTTTTCACCTGTAAATGAGGATAATTACACTCAATTGTCCTAACTCAGGAATGTTCTAAAGAACAAATCAGAATGTGTGGAAACATTTTTATAAACATAAGTGCCATGTACTTATTATTTTTAGTAAAATTAACTATTGGGAGAAGGAAAAGTCTTTCTATGCATAACATAAAACTCAGACATCACTAAGGAAAAGATGATCATCATATCTGCATTTATATAAATTCTAACTTCTGAAAGGCAAAGACACCTAAACACACTCTCTCTCTTTAACACACCCATTAATATTTATAAGCATAAAGAAATCCTGTAAATCCAAAAAGACAAGCAAACTCCTCAATGAGCAAAGAATATGACCAAGCAAAGATGACCTCATATGATTATACACCACTTATTATCCAACTAATTGGCAAAAAAATTAGAATGCTAAGAATATTTCAGTGTTAGAGAGGTTTGAGAACATGGATATGCTTATACAATGTTGGTGGTTGATATACAACTTGAATACAGCTTACAGTGTCTATCAACATTTAAACTGTCCACACTCTTTGACCCAAGGACCCCACTTTTACTACTCTTTCTTACAGAAATACTAACACATGTTCACAAAGACATATGTATAAAGATGGTCACTAAAACATGTTACAATTTTTAAAAGCTGGAAGAAACTCAAATGTTTGTTAATATAGGAAAACTCAAGAAGTGAGAAAATGATTAAGGAGATAAGACACCAGACTTTTTAGACTGTACCTGGCCACTTAGCAAGACTCATTCTAGATTTTAGTCAGCCAATCATTCAGCCAGTCCCTTCTCTCCATTGCTACGTGCCTAAAGTGATGTCAGGCTATAGTAACAGGCAGGCAATGCATTCCTGGTCACCTGCACGGGCCTTCCCTGACCATCCCCCCAAACAATCTGGACAGAATCTCCAGCACAGCAATGCAGGCATTTCTTCTGGTGTTAAGACCCTTATGAAAATTAAATAAGGGGCAGCAAAGTACATCCTTGGGGTAGGGGTCATCTTCAGGTAAGTAGATAGCACATTTTAGCAGTAATTTTTAGATCTCAAGTGCAAAACACACTTCAAGGATTAACTCATTAGTGGGCTACTCCCCCTTGTGCTAAACCCACAGCTGAAAGCCAAGTGGTTGACCAAACCTGCTCAACCAGGCAGCCACTTCTAGAGCCCAGAGTCCCTAGGCTCTGGGCCCAGGCTTAGTCTGAGAAAGGATAACGAACAATCTACCTTATCACACCAGGAATGTTTTCCTCAACGTTGAGTACAGGGCCTAACACAGAGACTATTTGAGAAACAGGGTGATCCAGTACTTATATGATCCCAAGAGTGACTCTGCACTTTGGGTGTCTCATTTGCCTCACCCTAGCCCTGGCCCTATTGAAAACTAAGTAATTTACTTGTTAAATGAAAAGGATCCAGACATATGAGTCAATACTTACTATTCCCACCCACCCAAATGTATAATGTGGTGCTTCATTTTAGAAAACAGAAGTTTCCATTTTGCAAAAGGCTCCTCTCCCTCTTCAAGGCTCTTTACAAAAAGAAAATTCTCAGAAATATCAGATAACCTATTCCACTGAGCATCATTTGAAGTGCAGACTCACACAGGGAGGGAAGTCAGATCCTTGTCAAATCACATAAAGTAATGTCTATATTCTACCTGGCCTCTTCTATTATAAAAGAAACCACAGGTGAAGAGACTGCTCAGGAAGTTCCTGTCACAGTTGGGGTGCCTGTTTTAGTCTGTTGTTACCTTACTGTCCTAGGAAATCAGGTCTGAAGGAGGACCACGCATCATAGAAATATTTGTAGCAGGCCATTCAAGTGTCACACAGTGGTTTCAGGAGAAAAGACAGAATATAACAATACTAAAGAAATGTATGGACATACTGTTTTACTAACAATGCAATGAAACATCAAAGGAAATCATCCCAGCTTTGACAACTAGTTTTGAGGATGCCAGATTAGCCATAAGAGATATCTCCCATGACTGCAATTGCTATATTCTGCCTGGGTTTTGTTTTGTGATCTTTTCATCCTTCCATGTTGTCTTTTACATAGCAAATTTTAGCAGCTGTAAGCACAAGGCCAAGTGCTAGACACCTAAGTTTTATTATTTTGGTACTACAGATAATGTTACAATGAAAGTCTCAGTACTTGTATATTTTCTAATGCCAGTGGAATTATTTTCATAGTAAGATATCTTAGGGTTGGTTCATGAAGTTGGAGACTATGGAAAGCTTTATGACTCTGGCTCCATATATCCATGTCAGTCAGTTCCCTTAGGGATCAGACCTATCCCCAACTGCTGTGGCTGTCCTACAGTCCACCAGCAGAGGGCAGCATCCACCAGACTAAGGCCTTATGATAAAGAAGACTCCAAGCATGGAAGCAGAAGACAAAGGCAAAAAATCCACAGGGCAGTGCTAACCAGGGCTCCCAAGATCTGGAAGGTATAGTAGGCCCTGGCTCAAGCAGGACAATTAGGGATCATCCATAACTAACAACTAGCAACATTGAATATTCCTGTGTCCTTGATTCTTTTACTGGCACCATGATAAAAAATTTACTTGCCCTTAAACAGGTTTATACAATGCTATATCCTGCTAGTAACAGAGATGACTGGAGCCTTACCCCCTGGGGGAGACTAAAAAAAGGAAAGCATTAGGCTTTTGGCTCCACTTTGGCTGTTTTTGTTGAAGGAAAGGGTTGGAAAGAGTAAGCATACCTATCTATCACAGATGTCCAAGTTCTCATTTCCCCTCTTCTTAACTTCACTTATAAACTGAGTTAGCCGCAAAGTAGAGATACTGTAGGCAGAAATGAGGCAAAAGGTAACCAGGAGACCAGAAAGTTAGGGTATAGACCAAAAAAATAAATAAAAAGGAAACAATTGTAGCTGAAATGTCTCAGTGTTCATTTTAGATTGTCAACCAAGTTGAATCATCTCAAATTAATATGCACTACAGCTTGGGCTACTCTAATACTGCAGCTCTTGAGAACCTAGATAAATGCTAAGCCCTTACCTGTCAAAAGGCTGGAAACCACTGGTAAGCAACTCACTACTACCCCTCTCTGGAACATTTATATGATTGACATCAGAGTCATCATTACAGAGAGAATGCAACATTAATGAGGGTGGAAAAATAGGCTTTCTTAAATCCTGATTGCAGGGGTGAAGGGAGTCTGGGGGAATGGTATTATTTATTTACCACTTTTCAGTGTGTGTGGGGGGGAGTGAAAAGAGGGGGGGTGATTAAGAGCACTAAAATGTACAAACCCTCTCACTTGGAAATTCCACTTCTAGGATTTTATGCTGTAAAAGTAATGCCACAAGCAAGCAAAGTATTATACAAGTACATTTGCTGCAGCCATGTTCATAACAGAGAACAAAAAAAAGCAACCTAATGGCCACTAACAAAAGATGAATTAAACAAATCCTGGCCTATCCATTCAATGTAACCATAAAAATAATGGCTATACCACTTACTAGAAGTGTAACTTTACATTTAATCCTCAAATTTCAGTTTCCTCATAAATGGGAAAAAACAGTATCAACTTCAAATGATTATTTCATTCATATATTCATATATATAAATGAATTGAATTGCTGCCCTAGATATATGGCAACACAGTGCCTGGCATACAGCCAGCTCAGACCACTCAGATGATGATGGTGACCATTATTACTATCATCACCACCTGTGGGAAGTGTCATTAAGGAGGTGACTGATTTACAAATTTTATACTTCCATATAAAAAGAAACTTTCAAAACAAACATCTACTACTTTTATAGTTAAAATATGTATCTTTTATACAAAAAAATGAAAACATATGTCCACACAAAGCCTTGTATGTGAATATTCATAACATTACTCCTAATAACACCTATCTTGTCCATCAACTGGTGAATGGACAAAATGTATAGTATATTCATACAATGGAATACTATTCAGCAATAGAAAAAAAAAACTATTCATCTATGCTATGACAGAGACAAACCTCAAAACCATTATGCCAAATGAAAGAAACAAGACACAAAGAACACACATTGTTTGAGCCATGTATATGAAATGTCCAGAAAAGGCAAATCCATAGAGTGTAGATTAAGGATTGCTTGGAGTAGAAGTTGGGAATAGGATTAAAGAGTAAAGGGACACAAGGGATTTTACCAGGATGATGAAAATGTTCTAAAATTGATTTATGGTGATGGTTATGCAATTTGGATAAATTTACTAAACATCACTGCATTGTGCAGAGTGAATTATATGATAAGCAAAATATGCCTCAATGAATTTGTAAAAAAAAAATAAAGGTTGGAAAAAAGATGTTTATTAACCATGCATTATTTTATGCTCATATAATGCTTTGCCTTCGGAAAAGAATATCACTTGCATTACCCTATTTGACCCTCATGAGCATCATGTGAAGTAGACAGAGTAAGGATCATGCCCTTTGAAGAGAATAAAAATGATGCTCAAAGTGATATAACTAGACTGTAGCCACTGCTTGCAAGTAAAGCAACCAAAGCGCTGCTCTAAAATACAACTAAATCAATAAATGTGGCAGAAAAATGTGCCAAAATTCACCCTAGCCAGTGTAGCTCGGTTGAGTGTCATCCCGTGCACCGAATGATCACAGATTCAGGGCACATGCCCATGTTGCAGGTTCAGTCCAGGAGGCAATGGATCAGTGTTTCTCTCTCACATCTATTTCTTCCCCCATCTCCTCCTTTCCTTTCTCTTTTTTATTTATTTTTAATTTAATAAATCTTTATTGTTCAGATTATTACAGTTGTTCCTCTTTTTTCCCCCCATAGCTCCCCTCCACCTGGTTCCCATTCCACCCTCTTCCCTTACCTCCCTGCCACTGTCCTCATCCATAGGTGTACGATTTTTGTCCAGTCTCTTTCCGCACCCCCCACACCCCTTTACCCCTGAGAGTTGTCAGTCCACTCCCTCTCTATGCCCCTGATTCTATTATATTCACCAGTTTATTCTGTACATCAGATTTTTAATTCACTTGATTTTTAGATTCACTTGTTGGTAGATATGTATTTGTTGTTCATAATTTTTATCTTTACCTTTTTCTTCTTCTTCCTCTTCTTAGAGAATACCTTTCAGCATTTCATATAATACTGGTTTGGTGTTGATGAACTCCTTTAGCTTTTTCTTATCTGTGAAGCTCTTTAGCTGACCTTCAATTCTGAATGTCAGCTTGGCTGGGTAGAGTACCCTTCGTTGTAGGTTCTTGCTATTCATCACTTTGACTATTTCTTGCCACTCCCGTCTGGCCTGCATAGTTTCTGTTGAGAAATCAGCTGACAATCGTATGGGTGCTCCCTTGTAGGTAACTAACTGTTTTTCTCTTGCTGCTTTTAATATTCTCTCTTTGTCTTTTGCTCTTTGCATTTTAATTATGATGTGTCTTGGTGTGGTCCTCTTTGGATTCCTTTTGTTTGGGGTTCTGTGCGCTTCCTGGACTTGTAAGTCTATTTCTTTCACCAGGTGGGGGAAGTTTTCAGTCATTATTTCTTCAAATAGGTTTTCAGTATCTTGCTCTCTCTCTTCTTCTGGCACCCCCATAATTCTGATGTTGGTGCACTTGAAGTTGTCCCAGAGGATTCTTACACTAACTTCAAATTTTTGGATTCTTTTTTCTGTTAGCTTTTCCAGTTGAGTGATTTTTGCTTCTTTGTATTTCAAATCTTTGATTTGATTCTTGCGTTCTTCTAGTCTGTATATTTTTTTTTGTATAATATTTTTTATTTCAGTCAGTGTATGTTTAATTTCTAGTTGGTCCTTTTCCATATCCTCAAGGGTCTCTCTCATATCCTCGAGGGTCTCATTAAATTTATCGGCCTTTTCTAGGAAATTCTTGAAAAACCTTATAACCATGGTTTTGAACTCTATCTCCAGTCGTTTGTTTTCCTCCATTTCTTTGGTTTTTGATCTTTTTCTTTGTATCTGCATTTTCACTGCTTCCCTGAGTTGGTAGGGTGGCTTTGTGTGCTAGGTGTCCTATATGGGCCAGTGGCTTGGCCTCCCCAGTTACCTGAGGTGAACACTCTTGGTGCACCCCTTTGTGGACTGTGTGTACAGCCTTGTTGTAGTTAAGTCTTGATTGTTGTTGGTATCTGTGGGAGGAGTTGACCTCCAGGCCAATTGGCTGTGAGGATCAGTTGTGTCTACGCTGGGAGACAGCCTTATTCGACTAGACTTGCAAAATTGTAAAAGCCTCTGTGCTCAGCTTGGATGGGGCGGAGTCTCAGGGTGGAGCCTACAGCCTTGGCTTCCCGTCAGCCCCGCCCTATGAGGTTCCTGGGTCTCAGTGTCCCTCAGTGTCCCTCGGTACTAGCTGCAAGCACCTCTGAGAGAAAGGCGCCCTGGAGTTTCATCCGCTGCCAAACAGTCTAGTCTCTCCCCCAATGAATCTGGATTCCCAGATTCTCGCCCAGAACTGGGGTTCAGTACAGTCGGAACTGAGGTTCAGCGCATTCCGGAGCTTTTGTCTCCTTCCCGCTAGGGCAATCCAGCGGCACAGTCAACAGTCTGTCCTCTGCGCGCATTCACGTGCGCGCCTCCGGAGCTCTGCCTTTCGCCGCTCCCCTGAGTTTCCGCCTTATAGCCCAGATTCCCCCAGTACGAGCCTGGGTCCCCAGGGTCTCGCCCGGAACTAGGGTTCAGTGCAGTCGGAGCTGGGGTTCAGCTCAGTCTGGAACTTTTATCTCCTTCCCGCTAGAGAATGCCAGCCAGGCACTCAGCCACCCCGTCCTCTCCAGCTCCGTCCTCTCCGCATGCGCGCACCCGTATCTCCGTACCTCAGGCTTTTACAGCTCCTCTGATTTTCCTTGTGGTTTTCTCTTTCCTTCTAGTTGTAGGATTTCCAGTCAGCCAGCTTTCCTGTGGTTCTGGATGATGTCCGTTTTGTCTTTTAGTTATATTTTTGAAATTGTTGTGCGAGGCAGCAGTTTAGGTTTTTAACTATGCCACCATCTTGGTTTCTCCCCCTTTCCTCTTTCTCTAAAGCCAATAATAATAATTAAAAAACATATCCTCGGCTGAGGATAAAAAACACACAACTTTATCTTTGGTAAGTTCTAAATTATCAGAGGGTTTCAGGGTGGGATGGGCAGCAACTCAGGCAAGCCAAGAGCTAGGAAGGAAAGGCGATTTCCTTCAGATGACCAAGAATCTATACCTTGTGAGTTCAACTTTTTAGAATTATAATATTTGCCTAAATTTCCCCTTCCTATCCCTGAGTATTCAATTTTAAAAGTCTGGTTTTCTAATTCTAGCCATACCTTAGCTGTAAGATAGAGTCTTGAGGGATAAACCACTTATCACTGCTTAGACTAGAGTTTTGAAGAACAGAAGTATAATTCCCCACTGAGGCTGTCTGGTAGACAACTTAAGCCTTCCCACCCCACACTTCTACCCTTACTGGGCCTTTACTTTGTGCCTGGCATCAGTGCTAAATGGTTTATGTGTATTATCTTACCAAAATTTCATAAGAAGTCTAAAAGTAAGCTTACTACCCTCATTTTAATGATAAACTGAGGCTCAGAGAGGTTAGGTAAGTTGCCCAAGGTCAAACAGCTCATAAAGGGCAGAACTAGAATATGAACTTAAGAATGTCAGTACTAAAGCACAAGCTCTTAACTACCATGCTGTAGTGGTGGCAGGAAATAATAAGACAACTCAAAGGTACAGTGACTTACAGGGAAGAGAGTCAAACTACTTGTGAAGACTTCTTTCCAGGTAAATCATGAACGTTCTTTTTCTCTTGAGGGCTGTGACAATTTCCTTGTACATGGTGGCAGCAGTGGGACCACAGTCACAGGTTAGCTAGGCTAGCAAATCAAAGCATCCTGTTCTCAGACAGGTGAAAGTATTACTTTTACCTTTCTTTTGGTCAATTTTCTAATACCAAGTTGAATGTTGGTAAGAATTCTTTATTTCATTCTCTCTCTGAATAATGAGTTTTACATTAGGTATCTTCTCTTCTGAATCCCTGTTGGCATCATGACCCTGCCCAGCCTGGGGATGTGAAGGGACATAATCCTGGGATGGGAGTTCTCCTAGAACACACTCACTGCAGAGAACCATGAGGCAGTTTTCCAAAAGCTAAAATCAAGAAAGTAGGTCCCCTGACACAATAGTTTCTCCGAACAACATGAAACAACTCTTTGAGATATCAAATATTGTTCAGTCAAACCCTGCGATTTGAGAGTTGCCATTGGTTGAGTCTCTGCAGTCTGTGCAGTGCCCTGGGTTTTGCTCCAGATCCGTCACATTGCATTAGTGCCCTTCCTCCTCATTGCCTACAGAAATAACAGGCTTGAACATGGCAGCACAATCCATTTGTCCTGCTCTAATTACTTTCTGACATTACTCTTTTTATTGCTATCAACCTCCCTCCCAACTTCTCTCCCCCTTCCTCTCTTTCTTTCTCTCCCAACCTCTCACCCCTCCTTCCCTTCCCTTCCCTTTCCTTCTCCTCCTTCCCCTCCCTCCCTCCCTCCCTCCCTCCCTCCCTCCCTCCCTCCCTCCCTCCCTCCCTCCCTCCCTCCCTCCCTCCTTCCTTCCTTCCTTCCTTCCTTCCTTCCTTCCTTCCTTCCTTCCTTCCTTCCTTCCTTCCTTCCACCTCAGGGCATCATTACAGTCATCTGAAAAGAAGATGTTTAAGTTCTGCCAATATATATTTTGTTAACTTCCTATCACAAAATGGTTCCAGGAAGAGTAAGATATTAATTGTAAGAAGAAAAGCCACAAGGCTCTCAAAACCATTTCCCGAATTTCCCAGCTGTCACAAAGAGAATGGCCAAGGGGGAAACGCCTGGACTCAAAGTTACAGACTCTCAGTAAATTGTAACTCTGCTACTCACTAGCTGTGAGGCCTTGAGCAAGTCTCCTAATCTGTCTCAGTCTTAGTACTCTCTTCAAACAAATGGGGTTATACCTCCACTGTGATAAACTCACAAGAGCTATGATCAACTGAGATAATGTATGTGAAAATACTTTGAAAGAGCTGCAGTCATGTTATTAAGAGGAACAAAAATGGTGACCAATATTGATAAGAATATCTAAGTCTTGTGTCCTTCATTTAGCCCAGTGTAGTTTTATGTGCCAATCTGGCTGGCCTTTAATGACCAGATATTTAGTCAAATATTATTCTGAGTGTCTCTGTGAAAATGTTTTTGAATGAGATTAACATCGAAATTGGTAGACTTTGAGTAAAATAGATTGCTCTCCATAATGTGGGTGGGCCTCATGTAATCAGTGGAAGGCCTGAATAAAACATAAAGACTGGCCTCCCCTGAGCAAGAGAGAATTCTCCAGAGGATAGCGATGGGACATGAACTGAAATATCAGCTCTCTAGGGTCTTCAGCCTGCTAGTCCACCCTGAAGATTCTGGACTTGCCAACTTCCATAATCATGTGAGTCATTTCCTTATAAAAATTTCTTATCTATGCCCTAACGGGTCTAGCTTGGTGGATAGAGCGTCAGCCTGCGGACTAAAGGGTCCCAGGTTCAATTGTGGTCAAGGGCATGTACCTTGGTTGCGGGCACATCCCCAGTAGGGGATGTACAAAAGGCAGCTCATCGATGTTTCTAACTCTCTATTCCTCTCCCTTTCTCTCTGTAAAAAATATCAATAAAACATTTTTTTTTTTAATTTCTTATCTACACCTACACAAACACCCACACACACCATATTGGTTCTGTTTTTCTGGAGAATTCTGACTAATACATTAATACTCTAGAACCTTGTTTTGTTTAGATCTCACAGTGATCATTTTATGATCTAATAATTAAGGGACAAAAATGTCACAGATAAATTAAATCCAGAGGTTTATCTCCAAAGCTCTTTTGACATGGCAGATCCTGATTTATAAATTATACTAGTGGCCCGGTGCACGGATTCATGCACATAGAAGGAAATTAATTAGAAGAAATATTTTAGTATCACTATTTGCCCTTTCTCTATAATAGAAGTGTCAACCAAATTCAAGATCAACAATGACAGATAGAAACACACGCGTGTGATTGGCGCCAGTGAGAGTTTTATATGTATTGTGCATGCGCGTGTCAACATTTAAACTACAGACCCAGTGTACAGATTCGTGCACCGGTGGGGTCCCTGGGCCTGGCCTGCAGGTTTCGGCCGGATCCCCACAGGCCAGGTCAAGGGACCCCACCAGTGCACAAATCTGTGCACTGGGCCTCTAGTTTATATATATAAAAGCCTAAGCGTGGGTCCCTCAGCCTGGCCTGCAGAGATCGGACCGAAATCGGCTCTCTGACATCCCCCGAGGAGTCCCCAATTGCAAGAGGGCACAGGCCAGGCTGAGGGACCCCACTGGTGCCTCTAGTATGCATATAAGATATTTGGTTAATCTCTTCCTGCCCTTCCCCCTGTCCCCTTCCCTCTGAGATTCATTAGTCTGTTCCATGTTTCCATGCCTGTGGTTTCCACTCCTGCGTTGAGCATCTGCCCCCTGGTGGTCATTGCACGTCATAGCTACCGGCCAGCCGCTTAGGCTTTTATATATATACTAGAGGCCTGGTGCATGAATTCTTGCACAGGTGGGGTCCCTCACCTGGGCCAGCCATCAGGGCCGATCGGGGCCGGCTGGCCAAGGGACCGTAGGAGAACTCCAGGGCATCCCCGGCCCATCTCACCCAGTCCCGATTGGCCGGACCTCAGCAGCAAACTAACCTACCAGTCAGAGCATGTGCACCCTGGTGATCAGTGCGCATCATAGCAACTGGTTGAGCAGTCGATGATCAGTCGAACACTTAGCATATTAGGCTTTTATATATAGAGACTAGAGGACTGGTGCATAAAATTTGTGCATGGGGGGAGGGGAGAGGGGGGAAGGTGTCCCTCAGCCCGACCTGCACCCTCTCCAATCTGGGACCCCTTGGGGATGTCAAACTGCCGGTTTAGGCCCACAGGGATTGGGCCTAAACTGGCAGTCGGACATCCCTCTCACAATCCGGGACTGCTGGCTCCTAACCGCTCACCTGCCTGCCTGCCTGATTGCCCCTAACTGCTTCTGCCTGCCAGCCTGATCGCCCCCTAACCACTCCCCTGATTGATACCTAACTGCTCCCCTGCCAGCCTGGTCGTCCCCAACTGCCAGCCTGATGCCCCCAACTACCCTCTCCTGCCGGCCTGGTCACCCCTAACTGCCCTCCCCTGCAGACCTGGTCGCTCCCAACTGCCCTCCCCGGCTGGCCTGGTTGCCCCCAACTGCCCTCCCCTGCCGGCCTGCTTTTGCCCCCAACTGCCCTCCCCTGCTGGCCTGGTCGCCCCAACTGTCCTCCCCTGCTGGCCATCTTTTGGTGGCCATGTTGTTGTGGCCATCTTGTGACGTTGCAGTGGCCATCTTGTGACGACATCGTGCGACGCCACCTAGGCTTTTATTATAAGGTTAGATTGCCAGTGCGTGTCATATGTACCGGCTGGTCAGTCGGTCGGTCACTTAGCCTTTTATATATATAGATTAGAGGCCCAGTGCATGGATTTGTGCACCAGTGGAAGTTCCTCGGCATGGCCTGCAGAGATCGGGCTGAAACTGGCAGCCCAACATCTCCTGAGGTATGTTGTAGTGTGCAAAGTGGCAGGCAGCCAGAGAGGAGCCCGAGCCCAGGCCAGGAGCCGTGCCACTCCCGCTCATCCCGGCCCCACTGCGCCTGCCCCTGCCGCCACTGAGTAGGCTCGCTGCCACTCCACTGTGGTCTCTGTGCCCGTCCTAGGGCAATACCGGCACACCCATGACCAAGAAGTGACCACAGGCTCGCGCCCAATCAGTCCCATTGCTGGTCCCAATCCTGGTCCTGGTCTGGATGGGGGAGGGGTGCGCAGGGGGCGTGTCTGCGGGAGAGGCTCGTGCCGCACAGTTGTGCTCACCAGCTGTGAGCACAGTGTCTGGCACCCATCAGTCAGCTGAGCAGTGCTCCTGCTGTGGGTGTGCACTGACCACCAGGGGGCAGCTCCTGCATTGAGCGTCTGCCCCCTGGTGGTTAGTGCACGTCATAGCGATGGGTCAATGGTCGAATGGTTGCGTAGGCTTTTATATATAGATAGATATGCTCCCAAAGTCACATTTAAGCTAGCTTCCTGGAACTTAAAAGGCTTTTCTCAATAAGGACAAAGGATTGAGAAGCTGTCCTTATAGGAGTGATTAATATAGTGATTAATATATGTTTGTTGGATAAATGCAAGAATCAATATTCTTCTATTTAGAAAATGCTTTTGGAAGAAAAGAATACAACATTATTGAGCACTTCCCATGTGCTAAACACTGTACTGTTTCACATAATTTTTTTCAGCACTTAACACTTATAAGACAAAAATGGTGTTTCTCATTTCTGCAAATAACAAAATTGAGCTCTGAGACAGATGAGATGTTTTGGCATAGGTCACACAACTAGAGTGTGGTAGAGCTGAGATCAGACTAACTCCAGTAACCCATCTCAGACTATAGGATAGACCAGTGGTCGGCAAACTGCGGCTCGCGAGCCACGGTTTGCTGCTCTGTTGACTAATGAGTTTGCCAACCACTGGTAGACTAAATGTTACTGTGTAGTTGGAAGCTGTGAGGGTTAGGCAATTGTGGCATATTGTGTGCAAAGAGGTAAAGGGTAGTATATGACAGTGGTCAGCAAACTCATTAGTCAACAGAGCGGCAAACCGCGGCTCGCGAGCCGCAGTTTGCCAACCACTGGGATAGACTAATATGTCTCCACCCCCGTTTTTTTAAGTGGGGTTGATGAACAATGATGTACCGCTTTCCCTTCTTCCACTCACTCCTAGATGTGAGATGGCAAAAAAAGCTCAAAAGGTGGAATACAAGGGCTGCAGCAGTGAGCATTCCAGTGTAGCAAAATATTGGCTGTAAAGAGCACATTGTCGCAAACACAAGTAAGAAGATTTTTTTTTAAGGAAAGCAACAGACAGTGCAGTGGTTCCAATGAACTACATGTAGATGGGGACAGATGGTGTGTGCATCTGTGGGGATGAGGTGGGGGGGCTTTGTTTTTCATCTTAACAAGCCAGCACATCCTCTCAATGCTCACCACAGCAAGTGACCAGTCAAGCCAAAGCCAGGCCAAAAAGGCCTCTGTCTCCTGCAGCGCTTCCCCTTTCTTATCTCAGATGGCTTTCAGGATCCATCCTGAATTCACAGTCTTCCTGCCACAAATGTATGTACATTTAAAAAGAAAAACTAATCCTGCATTTTGTACTGTTGTACAGAGCCTACCAACCAGGAACCAGAACCTGCAGAACGATGAGTAATGAAGCAAGAATTGTTTGCTACTAGGCCAAATTAATTAAATAAATTAAATTTAAACTACATTAAAACAGGCCAAGTAAAACCAGATGGATGAGAAGGTATTTTCTTACAACTAAGTATGACAGCAGGTTACTTAAATGTAATTACTGTTGCAATTACATCACTGGCAAAATGTTGCAATTCAAGTAATTTCAAAACATACTCCTTCATCTTGATCATTTTAAAAATCCACTTATAACCATGACTTCAGAATGACTCCATAAGAAGGTATCATTACCCCATTTTATCCCAAGTGGCAGAGCGAAGCCCTGACTCCAAGTGTTTTTCCTTTCTCAAGGCCATTTCCCAAAGCTACCAAGGTCTTGTTTGTTAGGCTTCTCACTTTAGTTGTCCTGCTCCTAACTTCCTCCATTTCCTGGGAGAAAGAATGGTTTCCTGTTCTAACTTCTGTAGTTAGAACTTCTTACACATTCCAATCTAAAGAGTAAAGTCATCCCTGCCAAGTTCTAAATCATTGGCATGGTTGTTCCAGACAAAATAGTCATTGGCATAGGTAAGATTAGCCTCCAGTGATACCGATTTTCCTCCAAATTTTAGGGCAACTTTATTTCAGAAATCATTTGTTAAATTGTAAATACTTTGTGAACTAAAAGCAAGAGCCTTTTCCAAATGAACACCTGAGGTACTAAAGTATGTTTTCTACGTTTTTTCCATTTATATAATCAAGAAAGTAACAGAACCTGCAAAATGACAGTTCTAAATCAAAACAAGTACTTATGAACACACAGTTATATTGAATTCTATTGTATAGTACAATCTATACTAATAAAAGGATAATATGCTAATTAGACCAAGAGACCTTCCAGACAAAGCCATGGTGGCAGGGCTGAGGCAGAGGCAGTTAGGGGCCATCAGGTCATGAGGGGAGGGCAGTTGGGGGTGATCAGGCCATGGGGGGGGGCACTTGGGGGCGAGCAGGCCAGCAGGGGGGCCAGTTGGGGGCAAGCAGGCCGGCGGGTGGGGGGGGGGCAGTTGGGGGCGAGCAGGCCAGTGGGGGGGCAGTTGGGGGCAAGAAGGCTGGTGGGGGGGGGGCAGTTGGGGGCGATCAGGCAGGCAGGCAGGTGAGTGGTTAGGAGCCAGTGGTCCCGGATTGCGAGAGGGATGTTCGACTGACGGTTTAGGCCCGATCCCTAAACCGGCAGTTGGACATCCCCCGAGGGGTCCCAGATTGGAAAGGGTGCAGGCCGGGCTGAGGGACACCCCCACCCACCCACCCCATGCACGAATTTCATGCACCAGGCCACTAGGACCTATATAAACACCCCCCCATTATATTTTAATTATTGCACCTTTCTGAATTGAGCCATCTTCTTAAAACTAGTAGAGGCTGCCAACTATAGGGAAAAGAGCATGGATTCTGAGATCAGACAGACTTGGGTTCTAATTCTTGTTTTACTATTTCATACTTTTGGCCCTTGGTGCAAGTTACTCAATTGCTTGGAGCCTCAGTTTTCTCATACAAAATGGAGATACCATCTCTTACCTTTCATAGTTATTGGAGCATAAAAGTAAATGAATATATCAGGCAAGTTCAGTTCCTGGAATATAGGTGGTGTTCAATAAATGGCAGTATGTGCTTAATGAATGCTTGCTATGAATTGTTTTTAAAGTCCTACAAGGAAGATGCCTATTGTCCCTCATATGACCCAGAGAGAAGGGAATGAAGATTAGTGATATGATACAAAGTGGTAAAAATAATCTCCACTTCCAGCATTTCTATGTCAGCATTTCTTTCCCAAATTAGCTAGAATACAGTCACAACTGGATGTTGACTTTAAGATGAAATCTCTGGATAACAGAATCTGTATCCATTGATAGATGGATAAATAAATTTAAATATATGTACTAAATAGCCTCTCCAAATTGCTACAAAGCAAAACCATTTCTACATAGCTTGCATTTCTGCAATATAGCTTTAAAAGAAATGAAGCCACTCTGTAATCCCATAGATTATGCCTAAAAATAGAACGATGGGCCAGCTGTCAGATGCATACATTGGAGGGGAAATGGGGCTAAGAATCTCTCCCCAAAGATCATTGCAAGTCTTCTGGCACTTCCTCCCATAAAGATGAAAAACTGAAATCTATTCAATTCCAACAGCTACTACTTTTTTTGAACTAGGACAAGGGTTTAGAATTCTGTAGACTTGTGAAATCTCCCCAAATCTGCAAAATGCTGCTCCTATCAGGCTTATAACAGAAGGGTCATGTGTAATCTGGAATTACTGCTTCAACATAGGACCTTTTTTTTTTTTTTAAGTTTTCCTTTTTTGTGTGTGAACTCTTCCTTCTGAAGTTATTCAACATGTTTAAAAAAAATAAAAAAGATGAAATGTGATCAGGACTGGGTTCTAGTACCGAGCATTGGGCTAGAGTCTGAGAAGGCCCTCAGAAAATGATTGTTATTATCATTATAACTATTGTTCTTCAGACTGGTTATTACACTTCATGTATTATGCAACTCTGTTCCTGCTAATTGAGAACTCTCTCCCATTTAGTAGAGAAATGCCAACAAGTCCCAGGAACAAATCACCCATCACTGATACCAACTCGTGCCATTGTTCCTGGTTTCTTTGCAGTGAAGATATTTGCTTGTTTACATGGGTATTTCAGAGCTGTCTTTTCCACTGTACCATGGTGGCTTCCAATGCAAGACTGTCAGCCAAGAATAGCCATGCCTTAAAAGGTAGTGATTTTGAAGATCACAAGGTAGGGAAGGAGTAGGGTGAAAGAATTAGGACACTAATTCTATGGTGTTCTATAGGCCAAAACATAGACTCAATGTGTCACAGAAATTAAATCAGAGGATGAATGTAATCTCTGGTATCCTAATAAGCAGGGCCCCTGGTATCATGTCACTGGCCACACTACAGCCATACTAGGCCTTCAATGACATCCCGTCCTATATCCCAGGATCATCCTAAATTGAGTAGGCAAAGTCCCTGCTCCTCCAAGCCAAATTCTACAGAGCTCCAATTGCCCCAGAGAGGAAAAAAACAGGATGCCAACGGCTAAATCCATTTTCATAGCTAGAGAAGGATTAAAGAAACTGCACACATGGTGATGTCCAAATCTGAGCAACGAGATTAACCTCCATGTGGACTGCCTATACTTCAGAGGTTTAAAACAAAGAGGTCTGCCATCACATTTTTCACATCTAGAACTCAAACTGGAAGGGCAGTCCCAAGAGAGAGACAGTAACACACCATGCTGCCTCAGAACTCTAGAACTAAACACTAATAAAGGGTCACTGTCCTCTAGAAAATGTGGGGGAGACAGACCAGGAAACTACAGGGCCACGAGAAAAGCACAAGCAAGGTACTGATGGGAAATCACAGGCAGGAATGATAAATCTAGGAGGGGTGGAGAGGGTCTAATGAAAACTTCACAATCAGAAGTGGCGTTAGAGCTGTTTTGAAGAAGTAGGCTCCCAAAAGGCAAAGAAGGGGGAGGGAATAAAAAGTGCATTCTAGGCAAAAGCAGTAGCATATACAAATACATGGCAGCATAAAAGCACGAGGTTGTTCTGAAAGTACGAGTAATTGTTTGTAGCTAGAGATTAAGGCACACAATGGTGAGTGGCAGGAGAGGAGACTGAGGGATGTTGAGGAAGGCCAGATTGGGAAAGGACATATACCAGGCTCAAAAACAGACTTCTTCCTGAAGGTGGGAATAACATACATTTACTATTATTACAGTTTACTTATTTTATTAAATACTACAGTGTACTGGGCAAGGTGTTTTACATACTTCACTCCATTTAATGTTTAAAACTCTCTCCATATGGATACTTTTCTCCTCACTGTACACACAAGAAAAAAAAAACTCAGGAGAGGTTAGGTAACTTACTCAAATCAAGTCTGTTAGACTTCAAAGACTATACAAAATCTCACCCAAACAGGATTATTGATATAGGAATTCCTAGATGCCTGATTTCAAACAACCTAGGGCTCTTTCCAACATACTACAGGTTATGATGTAAATTAGCACGCTCTCACTTGAGCCTAAGCAAACTGAGTGGTATCTATATAATAAAAGCCTAAGCGACCATTACGGTGGAACTACTAGAACGATCAGTCACTAGGACGCACACTGACCACAGGGGGCAGACACTCAACACAGGGGACGCGCCACTCAGCCAGAAGCCAGGCTCATGGCTGGAAAGCACAGCGGCGATGGCGGGAGCCTCTCCCGCCTCCGCAGCAGCACTAAGGCGCAGCGAGCAAGCAGGCAGTAAGGAGCGAGAGGGCACAGGCTGGGCTGAGGGAACCCCCCCGCCCCGTGCACAAATTTTGTGCACCGGGCCTCTAGTATAAATATGTTCATGAAGCCCTTGAAATCACTGGCATCAAACTAAGTAGGTCCTTCTCTCTTTCTTAGTCTTTAAAACACGGGGATCCTAAGAAATCTAAGATCAATTTTTCTGATGGTCCTTGTCCGAAGCCAAGCCACCTGAGCAAATAAGACCATATCCCTGCTCCTCATCTGCTCTCGCGCACTAACCAAAGCCAGAAAAGCACTAGAACTGATCTGAGGTACCTACATATAGTGACTGTTCTTTGGATTTTCTAAGAATATTCTGCTCTGTGGTCTGCACGAAACAATGTTCTCTAAATTCCAATATTCAGGAAGTCAAATGAAATCTCCATCATAAAAACCCATGTGATATCAGGAGACATTTGTCCAAATCCAAAGAATATACAACACCAAGAATGAACCCTACTGTAAACTATGAATTTTGGGTGTCAGTATAAGTTCATCGATTGTAAAAATGTACCATTCTGGTGCATGATGTTGGGGAGAGGGAGGGAGGGTGATGTGCACTATGTATGAGAGGGGATATATGGCAACTTCCTGGCAGGGCTGGACTCAGACCCTAGACATCCTTTCCTGTATCTCAGTGCTGACTCCAAGTCACATTTCAACAGCTCACTTTTGAGAAGCCACACTCTCACACACAGAAGCTAGGTCTTACACAGCTATTATTTTAAGAAGCCAGGATTAGCTCAGGGCTAGACTGAGTAATGAGATACAAGTGCCTTGGGAATCTGTGAGTTCCCAGCATAACTAATGAGTACTATCAACTGTATTCTGTCCAAGATATGGATAGACAACTCCAATCGGCCAAGAGCTCTTTGTAAAATGTAGAGGCAATGATCAGAGGAAGAATATTTCTGTCCCTTCCCATATAGCCTCTGCTTGGAAAATGTACATTTTTTATAGTTACTATTAAAGATCATTTGTGGTGAGTTTTTTTTTTTTTATTCAGTTCCATTAGAGGTTAGTGTCACTTGGAAGCTATATAATGTGGTAGAAAAAATATAAGGGCTTTGGAATCATGCTTTGCGTCGTCCTGGCTCTGCCACTTCCTTGCTATGAACACTGGACAGGTCATACCTTCTCAAAGTCTCAGTTTTCTCACTTATAGTGCTTTTCAAAGTTCAGGAGGCCCTGTGAGTGAGTTGTAAATTATATTTAGTGGCTCACAAATAACATTTTTTTAAGTAAGAAAAAAAGAGAAAATATCAGATGATACTACCTGTAATAAGGACAAGTACTATTTTATTAAAATGATGTTTCACATACATATAGATATTAATATATATACACACAACTATGTGTATAAGTTAAAATATATCTTACTATATAAGTTGATAATGGTCAAAGAATTTGAAAGCCACTGATCTATAAAAATGAGACTGTTGGGTATATGCAGTGTTATTTTGTGTTTTTCAGAATATTTGAGAATTTGAAAAAATAAAATAACATGGGCCAAATGTTATCAATTAACCCTCCTAGAGTCAGAATATCTGAATACAACCTTATTTAAGAATACTGGGACAGTTCCTCTTTACTTGTCAAATTCAGATTCCCATCAGTAGGATTTTAAATACATCATAAAAATGAAACAGCCATCATCATCTGCCAAGGACATGCCCTGCTCAATTATTGACACAGAAAGATCAGGTCTAATTAAGAACTGAATTTTATCTCAAATTAATATAAAGAACCAGCCTATCCAGACAACAGTCATGTGTGGAATCACCCAGAAGCCATTCTTTATTGGATAAGTCTTCTCTGATGAAAAAAGCAGTGAAACCAATATTACCCCCAGAACTGTTCTAAAAGAAATATCACTCTGGCAGGACACCAAGAACTGGCTGCTACCATGTGAAAGCCCTGAGAAAGTCCCCACCTTTGAAAGGACTCCAGTTAAAGGTGGTGTCAGGAAGCCTCAGGAACCAAACATAGACAAGAAGGACTTCTTTGCCCTTTAGAACAAGTTACTCTTCTGCTTAAAACCTTCCAATTTGGGGAAAAATACATATGGGGGAAAAATTCAAATTACAAGTTCCTACACGCTAAGGCCCCATTCCCACCTCTCCAACCTCACCCCCTATCTGTCTTCACTTTACTTTAGGCCATAATACCCTTCCAGTCCTCAGACACACCAAGGTCAATCCTATCTTGGAGCTCTCAGAGCTATTCTCACTGCTCAGATCACACTTCTTCCAGCTCTTTGTATGCCGGGATTCTTCTCATCATTTGGCTCTCAGCTGTATATTTTAGTTCCTCGGAGCAGCATTCCCTATTTCCTCATTAAAGAAGTCCCCCATCAGACTGGGTGAAAGAAGGTGAAAGGATTGAGAAGTACAGATTGGCAGTTACAAAACAATCGTGGGGATGTAAAGTACAGCACAGGGAACATAGTCAATAATATTGTAGAACTATACATGGTGCCAGTTGGGCACTGGAAATATCAGAGGAACACTTTGTAAAGCACATGACTGTCTAACCACCATGCTGTATACCTGAAACTGATACAAAATAATATTGAATGTAAACTGTAATTGAAAAAAAAAAAATAAATTAGATGAACATTAAAAAAAAAAAATAAGTCCCCCATCCCACCCACCCCTAAGGCACTCTCCATCATCACATTACACGATTTTATTTTCTTCACAATAGTTTCCTGTTTTACTTCACACTACTTTGTTAAATTATTTTTGTCTCCTCACTAGAATTCAAGCTCCATAAGAATCTTTTCTGTTTTGGTCTTGACTCTCCTTAGCACCTAACAGTGTCAATTTGCATTAAACAATGCAACTTTCATAGACTAAGCAAAAATGTCACAACTGACAGTCCCAGTGGCCCAGAAAGATGAGAAATAAATCCCAAGGACCTCTAGTTCAGACAGACTGAAGACAGTAGACTGTGGCTGTCATGCATGATTAAAGGCTATGTCACAGCGTGATGTGGTCTGTGCTTTGGTAGCTTCCCCCCAGGAGTCCTCACTCTTATCCCAACTGAGGACTGGGATAAGAGTGACAGCTTCACCCTAGTATGTTCAAAGACTCCAGAATCCAAAACTTAACTTCTCTGCTGTCCATTTCTCCAATTTTCATTAAGAGCAATTTTACATCATCTAGAAAGCTTCAAAGTCAAATGCCATCTTTATTTTTAACTTATCAATTTCATTAAAATCAAGGCAAGGGTGTGATCTGGACATGGGCCTTAGTTAGGATCACAAAAATTCTCAAATCAAATAATTGGTTTAAGTTAGAGTCAAGTTCATCAACAATAAAATGCCAGCTTCGGGCAAAGTCGGCTGTCTTCTTGCATTTCAGAAAGACTAGCATTGCTCCTTACACACACATAGGTGTAAGCAACCCCTGGGTGGGTAATGCTACCAAACAAAAGCAACACCTTCAAAGTCTCTCTCAGTCACAGAAGCAGCCAGACACTCAAACTGCCAGTCCTGAATTACGGCCTCTGAATGGTGAGGGCTTCACATTTCACTGATCAGGGCACAGCCCAATCAGAAGACAAACCCCTGCACTGCCAGGGACCAGCAAATCCGCTTTCTTCCAGTGTGCACATGACTGAATGTGCTTCTGTCCATCATCTGGGTCATATATAGTTCAATGCGAGCTGAGCAGACAGGGCTGTAAGGAAATCTGGCGCGGTTCAATACCTCGTCTAGCCTGGGTTCCAGTACGTAATTTTTTTTTTTTTTTTTTTTTACTAACAAACTCATTTCTCTACTGGGACAGGATGCTGTGCTGGCTGGAAGTTCCATTTCTACAGCGAGAATCCTATCTGGAAACACAGAAGTTGTCCTCTAGCAGCAGCAGCTCGAACTTTTTTGATTGTTGTTGCTGCTTTTCTCCCATCACCCCCATCCCCTTTTGACAAAGATCCAACTGTAAAAAGTCTTACGTAACAGTTCAGGACTACTTCGGTTCTTTTACTGGGTAAGCACTTTCTTTTTTTTTTTTTTTTTTTTTTACTAAAAACCATTTTAAAATTGAATCTGTTAAGAGGCTTAACTAAAATCTTTTAAGTAATTTGTGTAGTGAAATACTGTCAGTGGATTTTTTAGTCTCATTTCTGCACGTGCTCCTTTGTTCTCAGAACAGAAGCTTTTTATACACACCCCATACCGCAGCTGGAGAGAGTTATGAAGTCAGTTATTATAAGGAACACAAAGGTTGCTTTGCATTCTTTGCCTTTAGATAATTAATTTTGTGTTTTCTTAAAACAGAGAATTTAATGAAGGGAGAAATTCACAAAAGAATAAACTGTTGGAGAACCTAACAAAGTTTGAAGTTTTTACCACCTTTTCTATCTGTAGTTTTGTGTGGCCAAACACTTGTGCCGCCTGGGGCACTGGGGGTAGAGGCAAGCATAGACAGAGAGGAACTAAGCCAGACATGGACAAAGGCATGAGCCAAAACCAGACAGTCCTGGCCGTTCGATAGGCCAGCAGTGGGTGAGACAGGTCAGCCAGCTGCAGGGGCGGGAGAAGGGGGGGAATGGGGCATGGATGTGTGAGGTGCTCATGCGTGCGATCGTGACTAGATTCTGAAACTGCCAGCCATTTTCCCAGCTATGCTTTGTGCAATCTAAAGGAATGCATCTCCTGGGAAGCAGTCTTGCCAGAGCCCAGTGATAGAAAGGCGTGTGATAACTACCACAACATATAGTATCAGAAAATACTGGGATCTGGGGTGGGCAAGAGGGAATGCTGAGGGTGTGGAAATTTTTTAGTGATCTGGAATGTGTTGAGTGACAGGAAGTGCCCCAAGCTCCCCCCAACCCAACTCTTCTCAGTCGCGCCTGCTTTTGTCTAACTCTTGTAATCTACACACTACTGCTTACAAAGCTGTCTGAGTTCGAGACAAAAAGAAACATAAAAGGCTCTCCATCCCACAGTACCTGTGATATGGAAGGAATGTAAAAAGTATGGCTCTTCAAACCTGTGGACATTTTTTTTCATATACAGGAGAAAGATAAAATAATTTTCCAAGTATTAATGAAAATTATAAATTATAGCCTAGCTTCCAAATCTGATTTTTAAAATCCTGATTCTGCAATACTTACAGATGCTTAAGTTGGTTCCTAATTTGAAGGGGTATTGTTTTGTTTGGCTAATATATTGCATTTAAAGTTGTTTATATTTTCTTTATATAAATTTGGACTTTGGGAGAAAAAAATGTGAATAAGCAGAATGCACTAAAAAAGGAGGATTTTTCCTCCTCGTTGGTTGGAAGGCATTGGTTAAAGAATTGGTTTCTTGGAAAAAGCAGCTTGCTCTCTCTCATTTTTGTATGTATGCTATAAAGATAACTTTATGCCATAATAAATTTAAGGTGGAAAACTTACGACAGAAAATAATAGTGTTCTAAATGAGAAATAACTTAACATTTTCTTAAACTTCCATATTATCAACAGAAACACTAAAACTTGAAGAAAAGTAGCTGCCAAAACACTGAATGGCTAACCCTACTTTTGGGTGATGAAATGGGAAATTAAGTGTGAATAAAATGATCTTGAAGAATGTTTCTATCTCCTACCACAAAGGATGTTAGTGGTTAGCCTAGGAGTTAATCTTTCCTAGCGTGGCTGAGCCTTCATGTCGAGCAGACGTTATTCACATGACGATTCGAAAAGTCCATTCATATATCTCACTACCTGGATTTGAATAGAAACCAGACAGCAATTCTTTAGTTCCAGCCACCATTCGCCCCACTGGACAATAGCGATTTGTTAGCACAGTCACAGGCTGTGGGACACAAAGCTTGGAGCTGCAGAAAGATGGGGGATTCGGAGAACAGGAAATTACAGGCCCGATGCACTCCTGGCAGCTCTGAGAATACAAAAAAAAAAAAAAGAAAAAAAAAGGGCAACACAGCGATGCCATGTTTGAGAGCTACTTCTAGCTTTTTTAACCACCTCCAATGTCATAAAAGCTCTATTGTTGGAGTACATAAATTCACGAGTTCCATGTGCTCTCTTTTCTCACTACAGGGAACTTCAATGTCCTGGCACAGTTAGAAAAATCAAAAGCATTCAGGGTTGATTAGTTGTGAGCTCTGATAGAAAGGCGAGGAGCATTTTACAAATAAAATGTCAGAGAAAAAATATGCTTAATAACACAAGTGACACATAATAAAATTTGTATCTTTTACAAATTATTTCATAAGATAATCAAAATGAAACCAAAATGTATCAAGACTCCAGAGAAATAATATTTTCTTAAAAATATCATATGAAACCTATTATTTCCATCAAAAGTTTCTTTGGAAGATATAAATCAATTTAGAAACTAATCTCATATAAAACATCTGATTGGGTTGTATTTTCCAAAACAAAGAACTAAAATTAAAGTCCTATGGACTTATTTTAGAATATTAGAAAGGAAAACTACATTTTACTTTGTTGATTATTAAATTATTGTAGCTCCCTGGATAAATTTAGAAATTGCTTCCCTCACTTTAGACATAAAAAAATAAAATTAATGGACATTCTAGGTGAGGGGAGAGAAAGAATTCTCTAATCTCAACCAACGAGCAGAAGAAAACAGTACATGGGTTCCTGTCCAGGCTCTCATACTACAACCTGAGCACCAAACAAGGCCAAACTAGTGTCCATTTCAACAGGAGACCCTGCACAAGAAGTTGTAAATGATTTTGTTCTGGCTCTTCCTCTGTGATCTGTTAGCAAATACGTCCTAAACAATAGCATACCTGAAATACTCATCAAATGAGATCATGAATGATCAAAAATGCTTTGGAAATATTAATTGTTCTACTCTATTTGGTTCCATGGCTTTCAGTTGAACACATGCCAAATTTGTTGCTGAAAAACACATCAGCAACTTTTCAACTACCAATTATTGGATTTTTCTTAAATTCTATCATTACTCATCAAACACAAGCATCAGTTATGACCTCAAACTACACTGCTGTCTAATATAATAGCCACCAGCCACATGCGGCTATTTTTATTTGAATTTAAATTAACCAAATTAAATAAAATAAAAAATTTTCAGTTCCTTAGTCACAATAGCCACATTTCAAGCACTCAATAGCCTTATGTTACTAGTGTCTATCATATTGGACAGCACAGATACAGGACACTTCCATTACCACAGAAAGTTCTATTGGACAGCACTGATCTAGACAATGCTCACATCCAGAACACCTGTCCTCACCTACACACCCAGCTGGACAGGAAAGAAATTAACCTCTAAGTAAAAAAATACCATACAAGCATCATGATACTTGAGAAATGTCTTTTTTTTAAAAAAAGCATTTTGAAATCCAAGGTTTCATTTTTTCCCTTGGTCTACAATAAAGAGTTTATGAAGACTATTAAGACAGTAGTGACAGACAGGTAGTAGTAGCAGCCAACATTATTAAAATGCTCCAGAATGGCATTAACTTAGTGTCAAAAAGTTCTTCATAAACACAATTCCCTAGTGTCCTTTACAGAATCATTATCATGGACAATATGGAATAGCAAAGAACAAGGGCCTTTCAAGTCAGTCAGACCTGAGTTTGATTACCACTATCTATTTTACTAGCTACATGATATCAGACAAATGAGTTCACCTCTCTGAGATTTAGTTTCCTTATCTGCAAAATGGGGAAATAGCTACCCTGCAGGATGTATGGAAGGACTCACAATAAAATATATAAAGCATCTAGTAAGGTGATAGGAATGTAGTAGATTCAAAAAAGGGTAACTATTATTATTTTCCCCCTTACACTTCATGATATAACTCCTTATCGACAGGTAGATACTATTCAACACTATAGCCTTCATAAACAAGTATCCTAAAATACTAATGCTAGCCATGTCAGTAATTCAACTGGAATAAAATGAAAATATTTATATGCTAGACAGCTTTTCCTAGCCAGTGTGTGACCATACTTGGCTTAAATAACATGCATGGTCCCTGTGTGTTCAGTCATTATATTTATGGATCTGGGCTTAAGTTTTTGATGGAAGGACAATGTTTTATAGCTAAAAAGTAAACTCTACCCCGTGAATACAAAGCAACAGTTTCCAAATACTGGGAACCTGATGCCTAAGAACATGCGAAAGGCCAATTTAGAAATGGAATGATAAGCCTTATTCTCCCTTGTTGAGAGGACCAAAGCACAAAACTTTAGACTGAATCATTAAAAGAAATATTGAACTGAAGCTTTTTTCAAGGAATACTGAAATAACCTAGATTATGATATACTAATAGTCATGGACTGACAAAACATCCAATGTGTTATGAACTTCAAGTCCTATGAACTTCGTTTATGGTCAAGACCAGATGCAATGAATGGTGCCCCTCAAGGCTTTAGTAGTTTTAAAAAAATGCAAGTGACTTCCATTATTATTACGTGTCTTAACCTCCAAATAAACTGGATGTAATAAACATGTTTATGAGGTTCTTAAATTTTGAGCCATTCTCAACCCATACGATGCTTGCTAGGTCCAAAAAATGTGGGTCTTAGGGTCATGTTAATATTGGGTTGAAATCCTGTCTTTGTCTCAAACTCTTCATACATAAAATATGAATATTAATGCCTTACTGACAGGTCCTTTTAAGGCTCAAGGATCACATATATAAAACATCTTGAACTGTTTCTGGCATATGGAGAACACTTTGGAAATGTCAACTCTGTGAAGACACAGTAAGGGCTTGAGGTCTCAGTTCCTTATCTGAGACTCTTCCCAAACGGAGAAGAAATAGAACAATTCCATGCTGATATATAGCACAGACCATCCCCTGTTCAAATTTCAATTAAAATAAGCACATAAAGATAAAAGCTGTCAACACTGAACAAAGAATTTCAAGTCTTAAAAACATGTAATGGATTGATTGAGTGAATACAGGAAAAATTAGTATTTGAAAAGTGAGATGGTACATCAGATTTTAATATCATAAAGTGCAATTTAATACTGATACTATCTATATTCATGCTACTGAGTATAAAAAGCACAGAATCATTTTCTTAAATTAAGAAGTAATATTTCCTAGAGACTCTTTTAGGATAAGATTTCTACTAATTCTTGGTCATTAGAACAAAAACATCGAAATTCTAAAATACTGCCCAAGATTGAGAAATTAAAATCAGTCTCCTGTTGGTAGGAGACTATTCATGTTTTCTAAAGTCAAAGCCCTAGAAATAATTCCTGGGTAAAACGTTTTCCTACTACACCTGTACACTCATTTTAAAATAGAAAACAAGCCAGCAGAAACTAGGTATTTCTTAATGACGCAAAATAACAACAAAAATGTTGGACATGCTACACAACATTTCAGAGTGTGTGAGGCAGATTTCCAACGCAAACAGAACTGTAAGGGAGATAGTGTGGTGGGAGATCTGAAACGGTGCCTTTATCTCCCAAAAACTGGCTGGATTAGAAATGACATCAAATCTTAGTTCTGCTACTATTTAACTAGGTGACTTTAAACACGTCACTTCTTAGTCTTTGTTACCAGTGGTAGTTCAAAAGACACATTTATGTTACTGGCTAAAGGACAAATAGCACTTAGAGATGAGGAATTTCAATTTGTTAGATGGTATTTAAATTTCAGTCTGTGCAAAGCCTAGCTACCATAAAATGTTTACAGGACTGCTTAAGCAGGTAGATTAGATAGACACATAGATAGATCTAACTGCAAGGATTTCTTCCATGGATGCCATCAGCAATGATAAATAACTCATAAAAGGTTTCCTCAGCAGGCGTTTCTGGCTTCTTAATAAATGCTGATCAAGCATAACCCTCTTTTCCTAGTCATTCATCCAACAAATACTAAGTTCCCAGTAAGTATCATGCACAGTGCTAGACCCAGGTTGAGTGATGGACAAAACAGATATATTAGCTGCCTCCATGGAGCTGACAAGCCATAAACTTGGATAACTCTGGCTAGAAGCCACAGCACTTAAAAATGGTAGGAATCTGAGTTCAGAAACTTTCAGAATAGTTCCAGTGATTTGGGGAAACTGCCTTGCCATCCTATTGAAGCTGAACTAACATAGTTCATAAGATAATGGAAAAATGTGCACCTTTCGTTCCATTTGATTCAAGCAAAGAAATATACGTACTAAACTACAAGATCTTAATGAATTTCAAGCCATTAAGGAAATGAAACACATAGGCTGGTTTCACAATGACTACTGCTCAGATCTGCGGTACACCACTAATTCAGTCTCCTTTTGATGAATATTTAAGAACAAGGTAATTTCTGGAGGGGATTGAGTAAAAGGGGTCTGGGCATGGAATGACATTCCAGGAGCATTAAATGTGATACATATTTCCTTTACTCCCTTCCCTAAGACTATATTTTTAGCATTTATCATTTCCTTTAATAGTACATGCTATAATCATCATGATTAAACAGCTAGTTAAGACTCAACCCATGACTCAGCTGGCTCTTAGCAGTCAAGAATATTTGAGACACAGATGATAAATATAAAGAGAAGGAGATACTAGGGTCACAACAGGGCTTTTATGGCAATTCATCTCACAAACCAGAACACATGTCTATGAGGTGTGTAAGTATTTATCTCTTTTCCAATTGCAATATAGTCTTTTGTTGTCATAGGACTATATAAAGAAGTTACTGTTACCAATGGACTAAAATATATTCATGTACCACAATGGCACAATGTTATCTCCACAGAACCCAAGGCTCCCAACATCCAAAGTCCCAATCAAGAAAATTCCCATTCTAGTTGACACTTACAAAACTTGGGTTTCTACCCAGACTTTTTTCCACAAAAAGATTCAATATCAAGTGTCTTGCTGTTTCATTGGGTATCAAAATAAAGTAGAAAAGTGATCTGGCAAATGTACTAAGAACAAATTAGACAGTTACATCAAAAAAGACAGTTACATCTAATATTATGACCCAAATTTTAGTATAAGTACTTCCATTTGGCTTTCTAATAGCATTATATTTTGTCAGGATTACTTCTCTGTATAATTCCATATTACTAGAACAGAAAATTTTCTGCTGCTTGGCCACTTAAAAGCTTCTAGGTATATAGTTCTTCATTCAAGGGGGATAACTGTTGAGTTCTTAATACATGCTAGGCCCTGTCCTAGGCATTGGATACATAATAGCTAACAAGACAAAGGTCCTGTACTTGAGCACTGTAATCACAAGACTTGAATTCACTATCAGTTTGAGCACTCACTGACTGTGTGAACCTAGACAAATTTGCCTCTTTGAACCTCAGCTACCTTCTCTAGGAAAAGGGGAACATAATACCATTTCATAGAGCTGCTGTGAAAATTACATAATGTTTGTCAGTGTCTAGCATAGTGTCTGAAACACCAGACACTTGACAAATAGTAGCTATAATTTTACAAATAGGAGATATGTATTACTATTATATATCCTTTTATATGCATGTATGAGAATCACTCTAGTTTTAAATAACAGGATTCAAACACTTAGGTATCCTATCTAATAAAAGAGTAATATGCAAATTGACCATCACTCCAACACAAGATGGCTGCCCCTGTGTGGACACAAGATGGCCCCCACAAGATGGCCAGCAGGGGAGGACCAGGCCTGTAGGGGAGGGCAATTGGGGGGAGACCAGGCCTGCAGGGGAGGGCAGTTGGGGGAAACCAGGCCTGCAGGGGAGGGCAGCTAGGGGTGACCAGGACTGCAAGGGAGGGTAGTTGGGGGGACCCAGGCCAACAGGGGAGGGCAGTTAGGGGTGACCGGGCCAGCAGGGGAGGGCAGTTAGGGGTGACCGGGCCAGCAGGGGAGGGCAGTTAGGGGAAACCAGGCTGGCAGGGGAGGGCAGTTAGGGGCAATTGGGCTGACAGGGGAGTGGTTAGGCGTCAATCAGGCTGGCAGGGGAGTGGTTAGGGGGTGATCAGGCTGGCAGACAGAAGCAGTTAGGTGTAATCAGGCAGGCAGGCAGGCAGGCAAGAGTTGGGAGCCAGTAGTCCTGGATTGTGAGAGGGATGTCCGACTGCCCGTTTAGGCCCGATCCCACCTAAATGGGCAGTCGAACATCCCTCGAGGGGTCCCAGATTGGAGAGGGTACAGGCTGGGCTGAGGGACACCCCCCTCCCGTGCACAAATTTCGTGCACCGGGCCTCTAGTAACTAAAATATTTGTTTCAGGTGTTACAAATTAAGCAGAATAAAAGCCATTAGAGCAGGGGTGGGGAGTCTTTTTTTCTGCCAAAGGCTGGATATTTATAACATCACTTGTGGGCCATACAAAATTATCAACTTAAAAATTAGCCTGCTGCTATATTTAGTCAACCCTTTCATGAACTCACTCCTAATGCCTTGGCAGGGCCAGACCAAATGATTTCTCAAGCCGTATATGGCCCGTGAGCTGGATGTTCCCCATCCGTGCTAGAGGATGAAATGCTACTTCTGGTTATTAAAAAGCTTCTGGCTGTATATGCTAAACACAAGATAGCAAGAATTTGCGAGAAAATACAGGGTGGGGCAAGAGTAAGTTTACAGTTGTGAGTATGTGAATGCAGTTTATTCTGGTACTATTATTTATTAACTAGAGGCCCGGTGCATGAAAATTCATGCACTGGAGGGGGGGGTCCCTCAGCCCAGCCTGCCCCCTCTCACAGTCTGGGAGCCCTCAGGGGCGGGAGGCGACCCAGCAATTAGGGGAAAGCGACGCCCCCATCACACCTCTGCTGCTGCCACTGCCACTACCAGCAGCGCAAGCCTCGGCCGGCCCTGGTTACCTGCGCCTCGGGCGGCCGGGGCGGCTGGGCAGCGGCCATCCAAGGCTTGCCTGCACCTCGGGCCGGCCCTGGGCGGCTGGGGGGACTGGGGGACTCCAGAGGCAGGCACACGGAGTGGCCGGGCCCGCCTGGGGGCAGGCCCAGCCGTGCCGTGCACCTGCCACCCCGGCGGGGCTGAGGGAACTGGGCGCTGCCACCTTGTGGCTGTGGGCACCGCCATCTTTGAGGGCTTGGCAGTCAATTAGTATATTCCCTCCTTATTGGCTGTGGGCGCCGCCATCTTTGTAAGGGTGTGATGGACAATTAGCATATTCCCTCTTTATTAGGTAATTATATTTTCCATACGAACAACTGTGAACCTACTTTTGCCCCACCCTGTACTTTGAAGTTGGGATGTTAATGGTGAAATAGATCACTGCACTGCACTCACACAGATCTGAAAGGATAGGGGACCGTATCTCTAGCAGTATTACTATTTCAGCCAATTTAACCAGAAATTGCATTAAAATATATATATATAAAATAGTTGGAATCTCAAGTCTACCATAGTCATCAAGAAGGGCAAAAAAAAAAGCATGTTTTTCCTCTAAATATTATAGTCTCACATAGAAACTAATCTGAAAACAAATCCTGGTAGTTATCCAGGTAGTTTCCAATTATTCTCTACTAGAGGCCCAGTGCATGAAAATTCGTGCACTCAGGGGGGTTCCTCAGCCTGGCCTGGCCTCCTTCCAGGAGCCCTCAGGGGATGTCCTACTGCGGCTTAGGCCTGCTCCCCACAGTCTGGCCTCCCTCTGCGGGAGGGACTGGGCAGGCGATCAGGGGCTGGCGCCGCCCCCATCACCCTGCTGCCGCCACCGGCCTCCCTCTGTGGGAGGTAACCGGGTGGCCAATCAGGGGATGGCGCTGGCCAGCGTGCCCCCCCCCAAAGCCCCTCCGCCACCACTGGTCGCTGTCGCCCACCCCCCCATTGTCTTCCCCTCCCTCTGCCCGCTGGCAATGCACTCTGACTGGCCTGGCGCCGCCTGCTCCCCGGCCTCAGCCCCGACCCACTGGTTGTTCCGCCGTTCAGTTGATTTGCATATTACACTTTTATTATATAGGATTATATAATACTGTAGTGAACATATTTATATCACTATCTACATTTCTGATTTTTTTGGTCTGACCAATTTACACTCCCATTAACAGGAAATGATAGCACTTACCTCACCCAAAGCTCACAAACACTGAGAATGTGCTCTACATAATTAGCTGGCATCCAAATATAGTCACTTCTATTTGTTCAATAATGGGAAAAGAAGAGACTTTTAAAAGAAAACTCAAAGAAATAAGAATAAGAAAGTAAAAGAATCTCCCTAGAAAGACAAGTTAGACATCCCTAAAAATGCTAGGAAGTTGACAGAAATCTTGAAAACCTTCCAACAGGACACAGTGTTTAACATTAGGCTCCAAAAGTCTCAAAAGTCAAAGCTAAGCAAATCAAAACAAAGCACTCTATCTCATGGATGAGTTTCATTGCTTGGACACAATGACATGAGTCAAGAATCACTCCCACCTTTGGGAGAAAAATTACATAAAAACTGTATTGATAAATTAAGATGCACAAAAAATCAGTATTTTCACATCTGAATTGTTTTCCAATTTTAGTAATGAGATTATTAAATATGAATATATATTTTTGATATCCCATGTGTAATAGAAAATTCTATAAGTGGTTATCAAGGCAAGAAGATACCAAACAACCATCATTTATCCAACAAATCTTTACTGAATGACAACTTCGTTTCAGATACTTTCATGCATAAGAAATACAAATTCTTTAAGAGTTCTTTACTCAAAAAGCTTGCCTTTCATATTCTTTACAATGTGGCCCTCTAACATCATGTAACATTTGCCTGCCTAATTGCTGAAATAGCACATATTTCAGACCATGGCTAGAAAAAGGAAATCCTTTCAGGGCACTGTACTGAGTGATCTACTCAAAAATCAAGATTCCCTACGAGAAGGAAAAAACTCAAAGTCAATACAATCCAATTGAACAGATATGGCCCCTTAATATTACATGGAAATGTTTACCCAAGTACCTATAGTCAAGAGGAATTCAAATATTGACAGGGAGGAAAAAAACCTCTTACTGCCCGCAGAATAACTAATAAAACTACTATCACTTTCATTTCTTGTAATTTTCCTGTAAATCCTGTTAATTTGAGTCTTACAAGATGGATTTCTCTTTAACAGAAAATAACTCCCCAGGTTTCCTGCAGATGTTTGAGAATATGTGTACCACACAGAAGAGAATTTGTCACAGTAACTGCATGGTCCAGAAATGAAAGCTGATCAGCTCAGTGTGAAAGGTCAGATTCCTAGGAAAGCTTTGCATCTGCTAAAAGACTTTGATACCTGCGTATACCTAATGTGTTTCAGAATCCAGCACTGTTATTAGCCTCTGTTTTATTGATGGAGATGTTGAAGCTTGGAAAGAAATGACCTGTCCATTATCAAAACTGCTAGGAAATAGCCGAGTCCAGATTTACATGCAGATGACTTGTTCTTGGGGACTGGCTCATTTTACTATACCAGTTTGAATTTCTGTGGTTTGGTAGGGCTTTCTCTTCCTTTAAAACATTTTAACTGCTAGACACTAGATAATTTTATTTTCTGCTCCTAATTTTAAAAAGACCTGATTTCCAAGGTCACAAGAATACAGTACATACGATGAAAATAGATTTCTGGGTGTCAGCAAGTATACAGTCCAAATTATGCATGGAACTTTAAAAAATAGCTCAGTATCATTAATTTATTATGCTTCAAGTCTCCAGACAAAGTAGAAAGAAAATATACTAGTAATCGATTTTTAAAATTTACTTAAGTATAAACAACATAGTCTAATTTGAAGAAATATATTGTTTACTAAAATCCACTACAGTTTCCATTGCACGGATCCTTTGTGCTAATATTTTAAAGTATTTTAAAAATATATATAATATCTTAAAAGACTGGCCTCTCTGGATTATCATATATGAATGTGAAAGCCCTTTGTAAATGATAAAGCAAAATTATCACTAACATTATTATTTCAAGGCATTTGTTCTGCTTTAATATAGTTCCTAGAAATTCATGGTTATCTTTTGTGAACAGATGACTAGATAAGATCCTTAATTTGGGGCAAAAAGCAAAATGTGGAGAAATACGTACAATAAGACAAGATGGGTTTAATCAAAACTCCATTACTAAATTTCTAACTAAAATTCCCTGAGCTTCAGGTGCTCAACTGTAAAATGGAAAAAATACTTAGCTAAACAAGAGTTTTAAATAACAAAGTGCCTAATGCCCAATACAGAGTAGTATTTAATGATCGATTGTTAGTTCTCTTCCTTTTAGGGAGTTTCTTTTTCTTTACAGGAATCAGACAGAATTCCTAGATTGGTAGTGAATATGGCCTATATAGGAACAAGGATTGCATTGCCCAAAACTTGTGGCTGGAAATCAACTGGCGTTTTAGTAGGTTTGGGATTTATCTTTCTGTTATTTACTGTCAGGCACTTTTTTTTATCAAATATTCATTAACAGTATAATTTATTCATTCAAAGATTCACTGAGCATCTATTCGGCAGCAAGCTAAACACAAAAATGCCCTTAAACCTGCACAAAAGGAGCTCACTGTCTAGTAGTAGAGACAAACCTTAAACAGATAACTAAGTGCTTTGATAAAGGAAAGCCTAGGATTATGGAAGCACCTAACCCATAAGGGGAAGAAAAGTTGGAGGAAGAATCTGAGATGAGTCTTGAAAGATAAATAAAATTTGTAGGCCAGTAGAGAAAAAGGAGCTTTTCAGGCATAAGGAATAGTATGAGCAAAAGCAGTAACGTAAGAGACCAAATCATATATTCAACAAACCACGTGTGCAATGTGGGTGGAGCACAGGGAAAACAGAGAAGGTTGATAAGGGATGTAGGGGCTTCTGTCAGGCTCAACCTGTGAAATTCATTCCAACACTATGCAGTAATTTGCTAAATTTGTGTAAAGAGGGTGATTTCAATCTCATTTGAGAGTTGAATGTGCTAGTTCAACATGGATGAACCTTGAGGACATTACCTTAAACAACAATAACTTGGTTTTGTGAAGGGCATATGAACTCTAACTATTCACTTTACATCTAACAATCAGAAAACACTACTTGAGAAACCAAAGAAGTTACCTGAGCTGTATAATTACTGAGGTGCATGTAGCTGCTCAAAATGTGCAAACCTCTCTGGCAGTCTTTTACTTTGTTGCCTCATAGGACTGAATACATAGCAGGCCCTCAATACTTACTAAATTAAATCAGAGTGAATGAGAGAAAGTGAGGGAGACCTTTTATGCATTCTTTGTTCAAGGGCCAAGTAAAATGAAGACTTTAAAATAAAGAAACTTCCTTTTTCCCCCTAGCTTTCCTTTCACATGAATTTGGTTAACATATTTCTTAAGATTCTTTTGTTTGTTTTCAGATCAGACTATTTTTAATTGAAAAGGTCTAAAAAGCTAGGAAATGTACTTTATACTAAATTATTACATTCTGACAATAATCTCCAAATTACCTCCATGCAGATTCAGCTGACAAAGATAGTTAGCTTTAGTAAAAGTCATGATTCATTCATGATTCACTGTCAACAAATACTGACTGGGAACATGAAAGGCAGTGTGATTAAGGAAAAAAATTCAGAGTAGATGAAGCAAAGGGTGTGTCTATTTGGGAGCAATGAGGAAAGAATGTGACTTAAGAAGTCAGGTTAAAGCATTTAGATTTTATCTAAATATAGTCAAAAAGGTCAAGTTTTAAACAAAGTCAAATCTGCATTTAGCCACTGAGTGGAGATGAATAGGTTAGAGGTGGGCAAGACTAGAAGCAAGGAGACCATTTGGGCTATTGTCATCATTCAGATGAAAAGAGGATGGTCTTGACCACAGTGGTGGCAAAGATGCAAAGGCTGTGTCACATGCTACAACATGGAATATTATGCCAAGTGACAAAGGCAAGTCACAAAAGACAAATATTGTATGATTCTACTACCACCACCTATCTAAAGTAGTCAACTTCATAGAAAGAGAAAGTAGAATGGTGCTTACCAAGGGCTGAGAAAACGGAAAATGGGGAGTTGTTAATAGGTTCAGATTTTCAGTTTTCCAAGATGAAAAGGTTTCAGAGATCTGTTTTGTGTAAATATACTTAACACTACTAAACTGTGTGTTTATTTTAAAAGGGTTAAGATGGTAAATGCTATGTTACATGTTTTTTAACCACAATTCTTTTTTAAAAAGATGTAAAAGGGAGGCAAGGCTTTTTTTATTTTGTTTTGTTTCAATATTCTACTCTATTCAACCTCTGAGGATTGTCTCTTGCTATTTAACTGAATTGTAAGATTAATACAGCTAAATGGGATCTGATTTGCAGGGCACCAAAGTTTCACATTGCCCCAAATATCTTAACCTGATTACTTGTCATGCTACTCAACATTTCCTCCATCAAAGTCATTGTTTATATATATATATATTTAAAGCATGCTTAAAATATTACTGAAAAATAACTCAAAATGCTTATAAGAAATATTACACAGAATAAAAAGTGAAGCCCTAGCAAGAATAATGAGAGAATTTGTTTAACTTCAATTTGTAAAATACACAACCTCTGTGAAGCACAATAAAATCAGGTATGCCAACATAGTACATACAGTATTTCAAAAACAGAATTTCACAGATGAGTAAGATCTCCCCACTATAAACTTCCAGAAATCCCCTGAAGATAACAAAAAGAAATCTATAAAAAGTGGTTAAGTACCAGAAAATGGAATTAAAGAAAAAGTCAAAGTCTTAATAAAAGACAAGTTTACTATATGCCATGATTTCATGAAAACATTAGTTAGACAAGAACTCATTTTCAGACAAGAAAGCAGTATCTGACACGTATCAAGTTTATCTATTGTCAGAACATGAAGAAGTGAGAAAAGCCAGGTCATTGTTATCAACAAACTATGTGAGGATTAAGAATGAGGAAGAACAAAATTTGGAAGTAAGCTCTGTCCTCTGAGATTTACCTCTTCATTGGACTTACCTAGCTTATTACAGCTTCCCACTAAATATTATGTGGTAGTTAAGAGCTTGAGGTCTGGTGTTGTCATGCAAACCTGTATTCAAATCTTAACTCTGTCACTTCTTAGCTATTTGATTCTAGGCACGTAATCTTCGCTAGCTGCAGTTTTCTCAAATCCAGAATGAGAATACCAATTATTCACAGAAGTCTTGTGAGCATTAAATGACATAAAAGCAAAGCACTTAGTATCTACCTGACCCATAGTAAGTGCTCCATAAATGTTAGTTGGTATTTTCTACTGTAAAATGTGACCAATTCACATACCCATAAGATTAAAACCACACATATAATATCTGGCTACACAAGAGGAACTCAAATGGTAGATATTGGTACCCCCCTACTTTTAGGAAACTGTTTTCATTCATTGTCAAACTGAGTATGAAATGGTATATAGTGAGTGCACTGATTAAAAACACAATGGGTCTGAAAATTCTGAGTTCAGATTCTGACCCTGCCAACTTATTATCTATGTGATCTGGAGCAAGTTATTTACCTCACTCTGCCTTCCTGTTCTCATCTGTAAAATGGGAACAATAATAAGTACCTATCTTATTGGGTTGTTGAGAGGATTAAGACAACCCTTCTTTTAAATGCTTTATATATAAAGCCCTAAAAATAAAACCTGGAACATACTATTAAGTACTATATAGTACTAGCTGTTCTTATTTTAATAGCAGCGGTACACATGTTTTGTCTGAGGCTGCTTTGCACCAAAGAAATGAGGAATTAAGTTTGGACGGGAATCATTCCTTTGTCCAGCATAGCCATGTGTATATGCTTCCCGCCCACTAGTCACTTAGGAGTTGTCTCAGTTATCAGATTGACTGCTGCAGTATCGTGCAGTGCTTGTGTTCCAGTAACCCTTATTTTACTTAATAATAGCTTCAAAGCACAAGAGTAGTGATGTTGGCAATTCATATATGCCAAAGAAAAGCCATAAAGTGCTTCCATTAAGTGAAAAGTTATGTATGTACAGTCATGCACTACTTAACGATGGAAATATGTTCTGAGAAATGCATCATTAAGCGATTTTGTCATGTGAGCATCATAGAGTGCCCTTACACAAATCTAGATGGTATAGTCTACTACACACCTAGGCTATATGATATAGCCTATTTCTCCTAAGCTACAAGCCTATGAAGCATGTTAGTGTACAAAATAACACAAGATTAAATCAAGCACAAGAGAAAATGATGCAATAAAGAGATGCGGTAAACAAGGAATGTATGAGTCTTCTGTGGGCATAGCACAGTTTTACCATTTTATAGAAAACTTTCTTTTTAATAAATAGGAAGAGTACACTCTCAAGTAATGATTAAAAGTATATAGTAAATACATAAACCAGTAACACAGTTGTTTATTATTATTATCAAGTCTTATATACTCTACATAATTGTACGTGCTATGCTTTTACACGACTGGCAGAGCAGGTTTGTTTACATTAGCATCATCATAAACACATGAGTAATGCACTGCCCTACCTCATTACGACAGCTACTATATCACATGCAATAGTAATTTTTCAGCTCCATTATAATCTTACTAGAAGCCCAGGGTAGAGTCCCTAGTGGCTGCCGGCTGCCCGCCACGGCCTTCCTTCATTCCGCGCCGCCCCCTGGTGGTCAGCGCATGTGATAGCGAGCAATGGTACTCCCGGTAGGTCCGCCAGTCGAACTCCCGAGGGGACACTTTGCATTTATTAACTAGAGGCCAGGTGCATGAAAATTCATGCACTGGAGGCGGTGTCCCTAGCCTGGCCTGCCCCCTCTCACAGTCCGGGAGCCCTCAGGGGCAGGAGGCAACCTGGCGATCAGGGGAAGGCGGCGCCCCATCACACCTCTGCTGCTGCCACTACCGGCAGCGCCTCAGCTGGCCCTGGTTACCTGAGCCTCGGGCGGCCCTGGGCAGCTGGGCAGCGGCCATCCAAGGCTTGCCTGCGCCTCGGGCCGGCCCTGGGTGGCTGTGGGGCTGAGGGGGCTAGGGGACTCCAGAGGCAGGCACGCGGGGTGGGCCTGGCCTTGCTGCACGCCTGCCGCCCCAGCAGGGCTGAGGGGACTGGGCACCGCCATCTTGTGGCTGTGGGCGCTACCATCTTTGAGGGCATGGCAGTCAATTAGTATATTCCCTCCTTATTGGCTGTGGGCACCGCCATCTTTGCAACAGCATGAGGGTCAATTAGTATATTCCCTCTTTATTAGCTAGGATGGGACCACATGTATATTCAGTCCATTGTTGACCATAAGGTCATTGCACAGTGCATGACTATAGAAAAAAAATAGCACATAGTATAAAAGGTTCAGTACTATTCAAGGTTCCAGGGATCCACTGGGGATTTTGGAAATGTACCCCCACAGAGAAGGGGGGACTACTATACTAGTATTTTCTTTCCACACTCCACAAATCTTTATCCCTGAGCAAGTCAGAAGAGGTATCTAAAGAAGCAAAAATACAAGCAAGTAAGCATACTTAATACTTAAGGGAAATTTCATGCTTGTTCTTAGAAGGTCATCAAGTCAGTTCTGTGAATTGGCTTTTGTAGCTGACCTACAAAGTGAACAAAATACTAAAAGACATCAGCTACAAATAAAACTGGTGAGTTATAATTTATATAAGAGTCTGTGCCTCCTACCATACTATGGGCTTCTTAACAAGATCTTATTCATCACCAACATCTAGTACACTGCCTAGTGCACACAGAAGGTGTTTAATAAATGGTGACTGAATATAGTCAGTGAGTACCTCCCCCTTGTGGGAGATATTATATTAGGGGCCAGAGAGCCCATAATGGTTCACTTATGTTGATGCCAAATGTTTTAGACTCTTTAAACATTAAACAAGGCCAGATTCGGTTAAGGAGCTGCAGCTGCAGTTGCACCTGCTCTCATTTCAGACTTATTCCCAACAGCAAAGCTACCCTCCTCTACATGCCTCCTGAAGCAAATCAAATATTTCTCTCCCATGATGGAGAGCCACTTCCCATGCAGCTCTTGGTGGTGTTCTTTCTGCTCAGCACAGGAGGCAAACTCCAGAATCTTTGGTCATAAAATGTGATGGTTGGCAAGAGCAGGTGCTGAGTAAGCCTGGTACACTTCCAAATGAAGTTTTGCCATCTAGAATTCTGAATTGAGGATGCCAGACTCGAGAACATCTGGATTTGCTTCTCTGGCTTCAAACTTTCTCTAAAAGAGGCCAGGAAAGAGTATACTGTTGCCAGTGTGTGTATGTGTAATTGCATACTCACATACTGTCTTAGGATAAGAGTCCAAGACTTGGCAAATAGATGGAATGTAGCACATGAAACTTCCTGAACAGAGAACCATGCAAAGGGTTTCCTTGCAAAACATAAAGCAGGAAAGGTGTAAATTGTCCTTCTGTGTCACATTTTGGAAGAATTCACCGAGGTTAATAAATACTTGAAAGTTAGATGGAGGGAAATGTGAGAGGCAAAACAGCACCATTACCTAAGAAAGCAGTAAGTTTATTATATAACAACTCTTTATTTCCCCCTCCAAAGAGATTATGATTTGGTACATGCAGAAAAAAATATTGAGGTGTGGACTCTGGCGGACAGATGGTGTTGAAATTAAACAGTATGAGCTTTGGCAGCTGCACTATGTACTTTTGCAAATTCTTACATTACTCTGGTGAGGGCCCTGTAACCAAGCTGGCATGAGTTCTAATGTGGTTTGGAGAGAGAATTTCTTGGCTTTTTAAAAAAGGTGACCTACAAATAGCCTTTTTTCATACAACAGGGAAACAAATATTTTTCTTTACTCCAGATTTTGCTTTAAAAAACAAAGCCATATTGCCAAGTTTAGAAAGTATCAGAAATAATCTTGAAATTTTAAAGGCCACTCAACACAAGCTCTAAAAAGACTTCTAAAACAGTTCACAAATGTCTCTAAAATAGTTATTATTCACATCTGTGGCAATAAAAAGTCAGTTACAGAGAATGATAATTACCTTCATATTTATACTCTGACATTGGCAGCTTAGGATGTATCCTTTAGAGGCCAAGAATGGGGCACCCTCCCTACTTCAGCCATGAGAACTTAACAAGTTTCTTGACTTCAATGTCCTCAAATGCAAAATGAAATAGTAACATCACTCTACAAGACAGTTCTCAAAACAGCAAGTATATGGCAAATCCTCAGTAGTAGGTATGTTTTTGAAACATAGAACCTTTTAAACTGGTGTTTAATTAGACTACCACATACTTAATGAAGTAAGTGGTCTGATTTTTCCCCATTCATATTCAAGAATGGGAAGTGTTTATATATCACCTGATTTCAAGATCAAGATTGGGTTTGAGCTCTTTGAATAGTGATATCACAAAACCAGACTTGATTCTCTGTATCTCTCCAGCAACATCAAAGACAAACACAAAATTCCAAACCTGAAAAATGACAGTTAAGGAAGGGGGGGGGGGGGGACTTTAGTTCTCATAATGTAGATATAATTTGACATGTTTAGACTGATGGGATTTTTTAACCCTTTGCACTCACTTGCTTTTTTCTCGATTCCTGCTACCGATGCTAACCGTGTCAAGTCACACTCGACATCCGAATGCAAAAGGTTAAATCTCATTTTATGACAAAATATTTCAAATTTTCATAAAAAGTGACAATTGTAAAATGAACCATCATTCATATTCAATAATAACCAAGATTTTGATAATTTGTTTCAGATACGATTGATAGTATGTTACTTTTTAAGGTATAATTTACATGTGGTAAGGCTAACAAATTTTAAGTATGATAAATTTTTACAGTTGTATACACAGGACAAATTATGGAACATTTATAGCAACTCATAAGATTCTCTGATAACCTTTCTCCCCCAAAAGTATCTATTATTCTGAACTCAAAGATCATTATTTTTCACCTGTTAGGTCCATGGTCGGCAAACTGTGGCTCGCGAGCCACATGCGGCTCTTTGGCCCCTTGAGTGTGGCTCTTCCACAAAATACCATGGCCTGGGCGAGTCTATTTTGAAGAAGTGGCGTTAGAAGAAGTTTAAGTTTAAAAAATTTGGCTCTCAAAAGAAATTTCAATCGTTGTACTGTTGATATTTGGCTCTGTTGACTAATGAGTTTGCTGACCACCGTGTTAGGTTTTCCTTTTACTACTAATTAATCAGATCTAGACTTTACTTTTGCCAATGTCTATTTTAATCATACATATTTTAGCCACATTGATCCCATTAAACCGGAGTTTATATTGGACTCTTAATATGAGTAATAGTAGTAAAAACAGACTAAAGACCTAAAAACTGTAGTTTAAAATGTGTACATATTTAGAATGCACAAATGCCCCCTGCAACATTTTTAAAGGAGCAGAAGATTGAGAATACTAGCATAAAAGAGACCAAAAGGAAAAGTGAAATTCACTTTTATTTAAATAAATCCTAAAGAAAATGCATTACAGTTATTTTTAATTAATTAGTATATAATTCTAAAATTTTCTAAACTAATTTAAAGAGAATATTTAACTAAGAATTTAAACCCTTAATATGTTAATTCTTTATTGCCTGCCAGTGTCTGAATAAATCCCACCCCAATTACACTTTCTTTAAAGTTCAGGCCATGCTCAGGCTCCTATGCCTAGAAGCTGACATTCTTCCTCAATGAGCCAGATCCCTACACAATCTTAGTCCCAGTTACACACACACAAATTAAAAGACCACCCTAACCAAAAACTTTTTCATTGAGTAAAGTCCTAAGTCTAAACGATGTATATATCACCATTCAGTAACTGCAAAATTTAGTATTTCAATCAAATGATACAATCTAGTTGATCTTACACATTTAGCAATTATCACCACTATTAAATTAACATGTGACTGGACAACATATGACTGTAAATTGCTTTGACATATGCAAACCAAGCACTTCTATGGTCAGCTGGAGAACTGGGGAGTGGGACAGAATATCTCAGTGCAGTGACAAATGCAATAACCACTACCTTATCAGGAGGGCTATTGGAAGCATTAAACTGAGATAACACAAAGAAAAGGTGTTGCTTCTCTCACCTCCTCAGCACTCCTCACCCTCTTAGACTAACATGGACTAAGCTATGATTTGACAGAAATGTCCTCTCCTCACCTTCACATCCTAGAGCAGCACAAATAAAGATTCTCATCCAACAGCCAAAACTTTTATGAATTCATTTGTATAGCCAAATATCTCTGAGTTAAGACAGAAACTTTGGGATAAATTCCTTTGCTTTTACATAACCTAGTTAAGACTCCATTGTGGAAATAAAATTTTAAAAAGGTAGTTAAGAAAGCCCCAAAGGAGAGGTTCACAATTTGCATGTGGCTTACAAAGAACTGACAACTACTCTCCCACCTCTACCCAGACCTCAAGTTTCCCTTCAAGATGCTAGCTAAGCATTTACAATTAGTCACTTCTATAGATGTTATTCTTGAACTAATCTTTTTATAGAGACTATACAAAAAATGGAACAATTATCATAACTGGCTGCTTCTGATCACTGTTTATTTTGGAGACATAAATAATCACCTGCCACTTACTGGCTTTACTGTAACTAACATCTTTTGGAAGATGCTTTGATCTCCAAATTGATTTATTAAGCTGAAAATTGATTCTCTCTTACGTTTAAAAGACTAGCAAGCTAGACTTTTACAATTTTCTTCTGCCTTGATCTAAAAAAACAAATGTAGTATCAACTCAAGTAAGCAACACCTCCCCAAGTATCTTATCATAGAACAATCTCTAAGGGGCCAAAGAGGGCACTACTTAACATTAGCAATATAAACAAAAATGTTCATATTTTTCATTGCTTTTTAAACTTAGAAGTTGAAAATAAGACATTTGACACACACAACCCCCAAAAAATAGATGCACTCTGAAACTTGTAGAATAGACAGATTGTGGGGTTATTACTCACATCTCAATAAAATACCAAATTTACTTAAAAATTAATAATATATTTGAATGATTTCACTTATATGCTATTTAGATAAACAATGAATGAAGCAAGGAACACTTACAGTTTAATATAAACATTTATCAAATGCCTGATATACATCTGAACAAATGTCTATGTTTTCACTGAGTTACATCATAGTAGAAAAGATACTCCGTGCACACAATTCTAATACAAGGCTCACCGTCAGAAATGTTATAGAACCAAGGAGGAAAAACGGAGATATTGGAAGCCCTGGCCAGTTGCTCAGTGGTTAGAACCTCAGACCAAAAGGTCTTGGGTTCAATTCCTGGTCAAGGGTGCATGCCTTGGTTGCGGGCTCGATCTCTTACCCAGGTCGGGGAGGCATGTGGGGGGCAACCAATCAATGTGTCTCTCAAATCAATGTTTCTCTCTTCCTCTTTCCTACCCCACCTCACTCTCACCCTCCTCTTTCTCTTCCACTCTCTCTAAAAATCCATGGAAAAATATCCTTGGGTGAGGATTTTTAAAAAAAGAGATATCAGGAAAAATCTGGAAAGAGGGAGAATTTAGCATTGGGAAAATAACTGATTCTACCCAATCTAGCCCATATTGCTTTCACCCTCTCTGATCAATAGGCACTTATGAGAAGTTTGACACCAGACAAGCCAAGGCTCTGTGACTCTGAGCAAATCACATCCCATATTAGTCTCATTCTTCATGTATAAAGTGAGCATAATACTAAATACCTTGCAGGACTCTCATGAAGATTAACTGTGAATGATCAACCTATTTATATAAAGTAGATTTACATGTACTACCTATATATACTAGTAAATATATTTAGGTATTTTATATTTTTATATATACTTAAATAAATATATCCTTACATATATGTGACATACATACAGGGGTGGGCAAAGTAGGTTAAGAACTGTCACAAAGTGTGCTTGAGTATAGCAAGTAGACTACAAGAATGTGTAAATAATGAAGGCTGGCAATTTGAGGACTTACAAGAGTATACCTAAGTGTACTGCACTGTTGTGGCATTCTTTTGAGTTAATAAAGCTATCACAATAATCTGCAAGTTTTTTTCCATATGAACTGTAAATCTACTTTTTGCCCACACCTGTATACTGAATATATATGTATATTTATATGTACACTAGAGGCCTGATGCACAAAATTTGTGCAAGGGGCTCGTCCCTCACACCCCCAGCTTCATCCGTAAGGTCGTCCGGAATGTTGTCTAAAAGGTAGTTCAGCCATCCAGTCTAATTATCATATTATGCTTTTATTATTATAGATATGTGTATATGTATAAATTTTACATACGTATAGCCATATATCACAATGCCTGACACTGAAAGGATACTCAAGAAACGGAGGTATTTATTACAAATAAATACCTAAATGCTGAGCACTATGCCAGGCACTATTAACCTCTGCATCTGAACACTGCCTGGTAGGTATGCTGTTTAGGAATGTAAAAATTCTTTGTGTGGCAAGAAATCTTAGAGATGCTGATTTTGTCTATCTTTGGTTAGTGTAACTTTTTTCATAGAAATTAAAGTAACATATAACATACTCAAGACTTGAATCTGGATCTTCTGACTTTATTTTCTGTTCAATCTAAATCACAATTCCTGAATTCACTAAGACAATGGTTTAGAAACTCTCATTCCATTCTTTCCAGCAAGCAGGAATTTTAACCAAATAATTACAATAATAATAGTAAACTGAAATTTGAATGTTATGTGCCAGGTATTTTTATATTCCTGTTAAACTGAATTCTCACAACAACCCTGTGATATAAGTGCAATTAATTGCTAACCTCCATTTTACAGACAAGAAATGGAGAATAAACTACTTGCCAAAAGTCACAGTTACTAAATGGCAGAACTGAGATGTGAAAATAACACATCTAACAGAGAGATATATCAGTAAAAAAGTTTTCTTATATTTGCCAATAAAAACATGTGTGGTCACCAGCAGTGGCATTTATGGAAATAAAGGACCTGTGACTAAGTATAGCCCAACACACCTTCAGATATAAGACAGAACAAAGTACTAGCCTGGAGTATGGCCACACAAACTCAATTCTATACAGAAAATGGCAAGAAAACAAGCAACTAAGGAGATGTGCCAAACATAACCAAGCTGCCTCTCTTCTGTACCCATCCAGCATCTCTAGCATCACCCATTAAAAAGAAGTGACAGGAGGCAAGAGTGAAGGATTCATCACTGACACACAGCTGGGGCAGTGAAAACTCTTGGCAGGTGTTCTTAGAGAATGCTGTAACTCCTCTCCTATGCAAACTAACCCCCAAGATGAGTCCTCCTGACTTTATCATACTGAGCTTTGACAAGAGCCATCATTAGTGTCCAAACTCCACTTTTTCCAGGCTGATGACATGTGTCAGGCCTTGATTCCTGGTGCCACTCCTGCCTGCCAACTCAGGAAAGGATTCCATAATGCCTTTGTGTTTTTTTTAAAACACCTCAAGTCACAAGGCAGCAGCTGACACCAACTCCCTCCTGAGAATGGACACTTGGCCAGGAGCCCAAGCTTAAGTGGATTTGGAGGTTCTTGATCTTTATTGAAATAATTCCTACCTTCTCACTGGCACAATTAAAATAAATTCCTCCCCAGAGAGCTGCCAGAGGTTCTGCAAGCCTCTTCCATCCAGTGATAGTCAACTTTGATTAGAGAAAAGTGTTAAAGTGTAGCAGCTGCTGGTAAATGTCAGAGCCTGAAGGGCCTTCTCAGAGTTTTGATCCCTTACAGCTATTTCTCATTTCATGCTATGGACAGTTTTTAAGCAACTACTCAGCATTGCTTACTTAGTCAGATGCTTCAGGTCAGCATACCAAATTCAAGTCAATGGTCCGGTTGCACTAGTTCTGGGTGCACCCTAAGGCTAAGTTGTTTGACCTGCCAGGCAGATTGATTTTGCAGATGTACTTTGCAGATGGCCAACAGGACATTAGGAAATTTCTGCAAAAAGCATGCTTTTTCACAATGAAGAGGTAATGTGGTCTAAGTAAACACCACAGCAAGGAAGCGCGTGCGCACGCGCGCACACGCGCACACGCGCACACACACACACACGCGCGCACACACACACACACACACACACACACACACACACACGGGGTCGAGGATTTCAATTCTCACCTGCTGTGTGTTTGGGTTTTCATTTCCCTTCTAAATCAGCTTCCTCATCTATGAAAGAAAGAGCTTGGCCTAAATCAGAGATTCCCAAATGTCCCATGAAATGGCTACATCCGAGTCCTCTGGGGGTTTTTGAAAACTACAGAACCCACTCCTATGAGATCGGATTTACTAAGTGTAGGATGATGCCCAGGAATATGCATTATTAGCAATCCACCTTTCCTAACGCCACTTTTTATCCTGATGCAGTCCGGTTTGAAAATCATTAGACTAAATGATCTCTAAGACAACTGACAACTTGAAAGTTATAAAACTGTAAACTGGAATTTATTTTCTAGTTTTTCATCCCAGAACTTTCCCCCCTATCCATGACTAGCATTCCCATTCAAACATCAAAACTGTCCAATTTCAGCCCTGGCCGGCTTGGCTCAGTGGATAGAGCGTTGGCCTGCGGACTGAAGGGTCCCAGGTTCGATTCTGGCCAAGGGCACATGCCTGGGTTGCAGGCTCGATCCCCAGTAGGGGGCGTGGAGGCAGCCGATCAATGATTCTCTCTCATCATAAAAACTGTCCAATTTCAGGTTAGCAATGAAGACATAAGTCTTAATACAATATGTCAAGTATTAATAGCATACCCAACCTAATAAATTAGTATTTCATTTATGAAAGTATGAGGTAGATCTAAGTATAGCTTTTCTAGAAAATATACTCAAAAATAAAGTTTTTACATTATATTTTACAAAGATTCAATTATAAGCTGAACTAGGCATAAAAAACATTTAAAGAGCATTTTCCCACCCTACCTGGTTTGGCTTGATGGATAGAGTGTCGGCCTGCCAGGATCAGTTCCAGTCAAGGGCACATACCCAGGTTGCAGGCTCGACCCCCCAGTAGGGGACGTGCAAGAGGCAGCCCATCAATGATTCTCTCTCATCATTGACGTTTCTACTTCTCTCCCTCTCCCTTCTTCTCTGAAATTAATAAAAATATTTTTTTAATAAAATATCTGAAGTAACTTGATATAAAGTTGCCATGTCAAATAGCAAAATATTCCAAGCTATTGAGTTTAAAATTCTATTCCTCTCTCTCAACTCTCTGGTAAAACCTCAAGCAGGCTAAATATAAGAATGACCAATGATTCCACATACAACCACAATCTGTGGCACACTCTTTTCCCCCTCTTCTAATATTCAAGTAAATACTGTGAATTAAGCAGACTACTTGGCAAGCATTGTCTTGAAATAACACATTCTTTCAGCCTAAGTTTAACTTAAAGCCAGAATTAGTAGTCAGAGCGTTCAGATCAGATCCAAACCAAATGGTTGCTGGAAAAGTGGGGTGGGGATTAGGGGTGGGGAAGCTGTTGCAAAATAAGATAGTTAAATTCGTTCAAATATTTGTGTAAATTCTCATCTGGCAACTTATTTTACAAATTCTACTAGCATAAGCAAAGTTATGGATATCAAGATGGAGATCTAGATGCTCAATGACAACCACCAGTAGTGATAAGACTAGATTACAAAATCCTGGTCTACACCTTTAGTCAGGATTTCTTAACCTGAAGTCACAAGGAAGCTATAGATGGTTTCTTGGGAATTCATAACTGAAACTGCTTTCAAAATTTTGTTTAGGTGCGTGTATTTAAAAGGGAGAGAATCCACAGCTTTCCAGAGTTTTTAATTATATTATCTAACAATCCTCACAATCAATATACGGTAGGTATTAATATGATTCTCATTTTTACAGACTGAGGGAATTGAAGCTTATGGGAGATAAAAACTTCACCTAAGGTCACAAAGTGGAAGAGCATTACTTTCAAAAATTTATTTAAAATGTACATATAATTAGCTGGTAAGAGATTGTTTTAACTTTAAAAGAAGGTTTTTTTATATTAATGTATATGGACTAGAAAGCAAATTCTGGGCAAAACAAGCAATTTTATTTAGTATCATATAAAGAATAGTTGCAAATGATTTTAATTTAAATATTTTGAAATAACATAATACATATAGCTTCTAACACATTTGACATATTTTACTGCATTTAATCCTCACTACAGTCCTATGAGGTAGATACTACCTCTATTTTCTAGATAAGGAAACACAAAAATAGGGAGGTTAAGTAATTTGCCCATGGTCAAATAGCTAGTAAGTTGCAAAGCCAAGATTCTAGCTTCAAAGTCTGTGCTCTTTATTAGGCTATAATAGTGCTTCTCCAAATACTTCATATATGAACATTTTAAACTATCGTCACTTTAAAGGAAAAAAAGAGACAGCCAAATAAGAATCCACTTTGGAGAAATCTATCATAAGGTACTTTATTTATTCTACTGTAGCACATATGAACCAATAGCAATGAGAAATGTGAGACCCAGGATTATATTTGCATGCTACTTTCCCGTACATAACCTCAATAGCTTTTCACAACTGTGTACAAAAAAAAGACAAGTACTATTTGTCCTGCATCTTTACTGAAGCTCTGAGGGGTTAATCTCACTACTCACCATTACCTGAACTTTTTAAAAAAAATTTATTGATTAAGATGTTACATATGTGTCCTTATTCCCCCATTACCCCTCCTACCACCCCTCCCCCACACTCATGCCCTCACCCCCCCTGTTGTCGTGTCCTTTGGTTAGGCTTATATGCATGCATAAAGTCCTTTGGTTGATCTCTCCCTACCTGAACTTTCTTGCCTCTACAGTTTGCTGTGCAGAGTTTTCCCTCTATTGGAATATCTTTCCTTCTGTGTCTAGTGAAAATTCAATTAAACCTTCAAGGCTCAGATCAAATGTGACCATTTAGATGTACCTTTCCTAATACTTCTAAGCAGGATTAACACTTCTTTTCTCTGTTATCTTTAACATGGATTATATCATTCTGCCAGCACAGCAAACATCCTCTTTGTCATCAGATGGGTCTATGTCTAGTTCCCTGGGTAGACAGTGGGCTCCATGATGGCAAGGGCTGTATGTAGGAGAAAGAATTCTTAGGATTCTGCTGCTGAATTAGTAAAGGAATGAAGAAGAACACTATCAGTGTTCTAAGAGGAACATGAATTCATGCTGACATGTTGCTGTCATCTTTACAACTTTGTGATCAAGGCTAGCAGCATTTCCCTAAACACTTACAGAGATGCTCCCTGCAAAGTGCCTGGGAAGTGTCTGGGCAGTCACCCACCTAAGACAGTGACTCCTATGCTACTAACCCCTAAAATACGTTATTTAATTGAGTTTATGCTTCTTGTTTTTTGTTTGTTTCAAGTATATCAAGAGGCTTCAAGAGGAGTATGAAAACATCTACATCTCCAAGTTGGAGCAATGTGGGTTTCAATATTTTGTAGCACATCTGCAAAAGAAAAGAAAGGAGGTAAGTGAAACGACAAAGGATAGAATGGTGAGTTTTGGCAAACTCAAAACCCATCTAAATCAAGAACTGAATAATTGGCCTAATTTATTAAATCTGTAGCTTCGATAAGGGTAATTTAACCCTGAACTTTTTTAACCCTTAGACTTTACCTTTCCTTTGAGTACATAAACCCTATAGCCAAACTCACTTAAAAGATGCAATATGTACCTTAAACTCACTTTATGATAAAGAATAAAATTAAGGACTTAAAGCAAATTAAAGGAATGAGGATGCTGAAAGCTTTATTGCCATGAAAATTAATTATAGGAAACACTTTTATGTCATTCTAGAAACCTACCTTTCACTCTTCTCTAGTTTTTCAAGTTTATAAAAAGTGTTCTTAGAATGCCATAAATTTAAGCAATGGTATTTTGCAAATATCTAATGGTTCAGTGTAGCAGAATTTAGTATTTTTTTTAAGTCTGAATATTTATCCAAATGGTATAAAGCATTAGCATCTCTTCAGGCCAAGGGGAAGACCATTTAAAATAAACCCAGTAAAGAGTTTTTAAATACTACATAGTAACAGTTGTTTGATTTTTTTGTTGTCATTTGTATACCATTTACTGCCCTATTACTGAGAACTCAACAAAGCTGGCTAACTGAAGTGTTTTGACATAGCGAGTGGAACAATTAAACTGATGCAGAATGTAAACAGTTTACATTCAAACAAAATTCTCAGAAGTTGATTTTTTAATATATGTACCATTTGGCTACTTTAAAAATAAATTTGAGAACAGTCAACCGTTAATATTTAAACCTAAAGCAAATATAATAACTATCCCTGATTAAAGATTAACCTCAATTCAGCCAGTGGTTCTGTAAGCCCTTTTGCTACTGAGTACTCCTGGTTCCCTCCTATTATACTGGTAAATCCTACATTCTGAAGAGTTCCATATAATTAATTCATTTTCCAGATATTTCATCAAGGACCCAGCCAATAGCCAGTAAAAATAATCAGTATGTCTACAATACACTGATACCCTTTCTCCAAAAGCAAAGACACCTGACATTTTAGTCCCTCTCTTGTGAACTCACTGAGAAATGCAGGCTTTCTATTAGGTAGTGGGGGTTTTCATTCATTTTTTGTTTTTTCAATATGGAAAATAGCCTGCAGACTACTATAAATCTCTGCGATAATTTAGTAATCCCAGATCTCAGCTAGGGAGATTATAAAGTATAAAGATTAATTTTTTTCATCTTCCTTTATGAAACATTTCACCTACAGACTTACCAACTATTATTACAGGCAAACAAGAAGAGGATGTTTACTCTCACAGAAGGTTCTATCCCCAGAAATTCAACAGTAAGTTTGTGGTGGAAAAGAGAGGAGGCAGTATGATCAGTGAGCTTTGCAATCATAAAGTCCAGTATTTAAGCTCTGGCTTGTAACCTTGACTTTTGGCTATGTAACTTTGGGCAACCTACTTCATTTCTCTAAGACAGTTTTCTCATGAGATAAAAGTGAGTTGTTGAGAATTTAATGAGATAAAAATAAACAAATCTCAGCACATAGTAGGGTACTGAATTATGTTAATTCTTTCTTACCCTCACCCTTTAATAAGTAACATATACTACTATAAAATGGGGTATTTGACATTTTCAGAATTACAAAGTATCATTCAAAGCCATTTTCTCAAACATCCATCTGATGTGTGCTTATATAAATACTACAGTCTCACAATCCTAAAGTTCATTAACTCTCTGGTGTACACAAATCAATACAGTACTCTCAACTTAAAACCTGAAAAGAATGTGAGCCTATATCAGCAGTGGTATCACTGCTCCTGAAATGTGGGTACGGGCTGAAGGGCTGCCAGGGCCAGGATCCCGCCTTCAGAGGACTCCAAGGAACATTCAACGCTGTCGGTGAGTTTGGGATTTGAAAAAACCACCGACCGTTGACTGTACCTTGGGCTCCTTACAGACAACACCATATTTTTGAAGCAAAAGAGCAGGCTGTACCTTCGCATGCCAAATTGGATCACCAGAAACAGTCCCAATGCCTGTCCCCCAAAAGTGAATTTTTTAAAAGCTCTCCTCTATTTCTATTGCCGATTATTCTTTGTGTTTTGTTGTGTTTTTGACAAGTAAGTGTTTCATTCCAACAAGATGAGAAGAGCTCCATGATAATACTTAATGTGCCATCCTGGTAAGAAATAGAACATAGCAAGAAAACGTTTATTAAAAAACATGTATTTCATTTTGGAGCAAAATCTAAGTATTTTATACCCATTTCTCCTACATACCCTCAAAACTTTTCATTAGGGGCAAGGGGAGGATATAATAAACAAAAATAGCACAAAATTTTCCAATGTCTGCACAGTTCTTATCACATTCTGCCTCCAATTATAGTTACTGTGGGTAAGTTTTGACAGCCCCATTAGAATATGAGCTATTTGAAAGCAGCTATTGCCTCACTATTTCCATCCACACATATGCTTATTTAAATGTTTGTTAAATTCAAGTAAAATCTGGTCTGGAGTCAGACAGATCTGGAATGCATCTTGACTCAACTCCCTAAGTAGCTGTGTGACTCTAGACAAATGCTTTCATATATAAAATGGGGGATAATAAGAATACCTATCCTCATGGAGTTTTGAGATTCAATGACATAATACATAAGGTGCTTTGTACCATTCCTAGAACACAGCAAATGCTCTATATATGAAAGCTATTATTATTATTTAATCCAAAACATAACCTGTGCTAATTTAACTTGAAAAGCACTCATATTCTCGGTTCAAAAGAGAGAGGAAGAACTAGGGTCCTCAACTCTTATTTACACCTCCCAGTATGCAAGCACAGCTGTGTGATCACAGGGCTACTTGCTAGCTTCTCCAGGAGCCCCTTCTCTTCTCTGAACCATAGTTTCCCTATCTTTCAGAACCTCCCAGCTCTACTGTCAATGTTATCAATAATTATGTGGCTCCTCAATGGTTAGTTAGTGAGAGAGGCCAGACACAGACCTCAAAGAATCAGTGTGGAAAAGAAGAGCCAGGAGTCGGGGAGAGCCAAGGCAACTCCACCAAAGGAAACACTGATGGCTGCACTCAACATTCATTGCTGTCGGTGGGTTTGAGTCTGAACCAACTCACTGATCAATGAATGCAAACTGCGGACCAAGCAACCCAAGGAAAACAAAGGCCACATGTGCAGAGAGTTCATCAGCTCCTGTGCTGGGTAGGAGCTGCCGCTGTATCCAATATACTGGCTAATGCCTCTCGTGCTCTCTTTGGTTCTAATATGAAATAATTAACATATACTATTATAAAATGGGATATTTGACATTTTCAGAATAACAAAGTACCATTCAAAGTACCTTTGAATGCCTGGTACTTTCATTTTCTCTTTCTTTAAAGATGTTCTTTTGTTACAGAAATGACATTTTGTAAGAATAAACTATACAACTTGACATCACACCATATTTTTAAAAATCAATACTTTCATAATTTTTTAAATTAAAAAGAATCACATGCTGCCCTAGCCGGTGCTCAGTGGTTAGAGCAGGGGGTGGAGGACGTGTGGCCCGCATGCCTCATAAGGCCCACGAAATTATCTGGCCTGGCCCTGCCAAGGCATTAGGGGTGAGCTCATTAAATGACCAAACATAGCAGGCTAATTTTTAAGTTGATAATTTTGTATGGCCCGCGA